>NC_143404.1:51578563-51881593 GCF_052110815.1 Crocodylus siamensis
TGCTAAAGGTTAAGACCTTCTTTTTCAGACAATAGGACTGTTTAGCCTGCAATTGTGTTTGAACCGAAACAGTATGTAGGGCAGCTACTGAAAGATGGACTTTTGGTTCTCATGGCTGATGCTTGTGAAAAGTGGGAGATGGGCATCCAGGATCTATTTTGGTGGAATCCAGGCTTTGATTTTGGTTTTCTGACAGACAATGTATATAATTTCTAATACTGGCTGTTTAGCATAGGGGGATGGAATATGAGCTGCTTCACACTGATTGGAAAACTCAGGATTACGCTGGTGAATCAGTAAGTTTCTTTCTTCAACACAGCCTTCACCAGGGGAGGTTTCAGGTTCTTCTGGACTTGCTCACAGTTCACTCTCCTCTACCTTCTGGGACTGAATCCTGGTCCCTACTAGCAAGCATGATTTAGGAGTGCTGAATGATGAGTCCTGGGACTGTGTGATCAGTGGACTCAATACAGTGAATTCATCCAAGACTCCAGCTTTACTTGAACTAGTTTTGCAAGGCCTGGCTCACCTAGTCTCAGCCAGACCAAAATGCTTACCTGCAGTAGTTTATTTTGTCTGTGTGCCCCTGTCTTCAACTATGGGTAGTGACGGACCTGTTCATAAGCATGAGATCATGTGGCTGCTCAGTGGTGACTTGCAGCATACAAAGGAGATATAAGCCCTGCTATAATAAGGTTCCCCCTTAGCAAAAAGGCAGAACTGTTAGAATGAAAAAAGGAGACTTTATATTGTTAATTAACTTAGATTTGTTTTTTTGCCACTACAGCATTAAGAAGTAATTTGGGGTCCATTTTTCTTCTTGTACGATCTGAATTTTACCACTGTAAGCAACTGGACCAAAGAGAAAAGAAAACCCTTTGGAAAGGTTGTTTAAAAACAGCACAAAAATGAATGAGGTGAAACCATTCAAATGCAGCAGCCTCTGCTTTAGAGCCTTTTTAAAATCCATTTTTAAGGGTTCTTTTACAATCCAATTAAAAAGTCTAGCTTTAGAGTCCAATAGAAAATCTATCTTGTTTCTAGGGCTGGCACAATAAATGTAAATGACAGGAGAAGAAGGGGAAGAAGTGAAAAGAAAACCTCTCCCTGGGAGCGAGTTGGATTTTGTCACTTGAACCCCACCGCGTGGAACGGATCATCAGCAAGCAACTGGTCAGTACCAGGTCTCTGTTCTCCCTGCTCAGAAATCAAATAGTTTTGTTCTGTTCTGGGTGTCTCCCTACTGAGTTCTCTTTCCTGTCAGGTAATGCTTATGCCCTTTTAAGTTTGTCATGCTACTTGTTGTAGTGCCACTGTAACTGTTTATCATCATCATTATCATTATCATCATCACAGCCATTGCTATTATTAACAACAACAATCATCAGAATTTACAACAGAGACTAGTAGAAGGGCTCCACTGTGCCAGGCACTGTATATTGTGCCAAGAATTGTACATACATAAAAAAAGAGGCAATACTTTGAGGACTATTGTGTCAAATAGACAGTGACAAAATGTCTGGTAATGGGATCAATATATACAGAGGGATCACTGGAATCGAGGGCAGATGTCATGTGGGTGCCATGCCTGTTTTGTTGTATTTTTAGATATGGAAGAGTAAAATATATTTTTGTTCAGTAAGTGAATGGTAAAATGGGGAAAACATATTTTGTCCAGAACGAACCAAAATAGAAATGTTTGGGGGAGTTTTTCAGGAAAAAGACAAAATTTCATTTAGAGTCAGCTAGAAAGTTTTCTTTTGACCTAATATGAAATAATTTCACTCACAGACTATGTAACCCTCATAATCAACAACAGTTCTTTTAATTTAGGTGCATCTGTATATGTGAAATGATGCTTTGAAATGAAAAGCAAAAAGCTTTCTTTAGAAAATGCTGAAAAGAAATGTTTTAGCATATCCCTATTGCTATTCAAATATCCAAATAAAATGTCTGATCATTTAAAAAAATCTCCCCCCCACCTCCTTTTTCAGCCTAAAGCTTTCCCCCAAAATGAGTCCAGGTTCACAAATAGTTTTGATTCTCCTCAGAAACACAATTTTTAGTTAATTTACTGTTTGTCAAAATAAACTCTAGGTGGGGTTGTGCTATGGGAAAGAAGCTATATGGAAAGATAAAGGAAGGAAGGAGGAGGCTGGAGTTTGGGTCTTTAGGGCAGTCACTCAACATAGGGGAGACACAGTGGGGCTCACAGAAATGTGGTGGGACCCAACGCATGACTGGGCGGTGAATATCAAGGGCTATAGGCTGTACGGGAGGGATAGGACAAGGAGGAAAGGTGGGGATGTGGCGCTCTACATCAAAGAATACACATCCTCAATGAGTGGCATGGAGTCAGAGGAAAGGCACACTGAAGTGCTCTGGGTTAGAATACAAGGAAGGAAGGAAGGAAGGAAGTCGAGGGGAAAGGGACTTAATGGTGGGGGTCTACTACAGACCACCCAACCAAGGGGAAGAGCTAGACCAGGAATTCTTAAGTCAGCTCATGGAGGTAGTGAAGTCAAAGGACATGGTCATCATGGGTGACCTGAACTTTCCAGACATCTGCTGGGATGAGCAGTCAGCCAGGTCTGATTGCTCACGTAGGTTCCTAGCTGAGATACAGGACCTCCATCTAACCCAGGCGGTGCACAGCTCCACCAGGGGAGACGCCTTGTTGGACCTGGTCCTGGCCATAGGCGACGACCTGGTGAGGGGGCTGCGGGTGCGCGACCACCTGGGTGACGGTGATCATCGCCTGCTGGAATTCACCATCCAGTGCAAGGTGGCAAAGGCCTACAGCAAGGCAGCAGCCCTGGACTTCAGGAGGGCGGATTTCAATGAGGTAAGGAGACTAGTTGGGGAGGCACTGAGGTCCCGGAGGGGAGGGGAGTCGGGGGTCCAAGTAGAGTGGTTGTTCCTTAAGGAGACGATCCTCCAAGCCCAAAGGGAGGTAATCCCAATGTGGATTAAAGGGGGAAAGGGGGTGCAAAAGCCCCCATGGATCACCAAAAAGCATACGGGAACATCTGGCTAAAAGGGAGGCAGATACCCAATGAAAGGGAGGGGCCATCACCAGGGAGGACTATACTGTGGTTGCTCGGGGCTGCAGGGGGGCAGTCAGGAAGGCCAAGGTGGAAATGGAACTGGGAGACTAGCTACCCAGATCAAGGACAACAAGAAGTCCTTTTCTAAATACATAGGAAGGTAAAAAGAAAGTACTCGGTAACATGGGGCCTCTGCAAGACACGCTAGGAAATCTGGTTGTCACACCTGATGACAAAGCTAACCTACTTAACAATTTCTTTGCCTCCACTTTCCTAAGCAGGGCCTGGGTCACCGCCCCCCTCCCCCCTGGGACCTCTGTAGGCCCCAGGGGAGGCCCACCCAGAACTAGGGTCAGTGAGGATCTAGTCAGGAAACTTCTGGAGGGACTGGATGTATTTAAATCAGCAGGTCCTGACAATTTCCACCACAGAGTGCTGAGGGAATTAGCAGAGGTCATTGAGGGACCCCTGGCACGGCTTTACGATCACTTGTGGTGCTCTGGTGTGGTGCCAGAGGACTGGAAAAGGGCCAATGTGGTCCCCATTTTCAAAAAGGGGAGGAAGGAAGACCCAGGAAACTGTAGGCCAGTTAGTCTTACCTCGATCCTGGGGAAGCTTTTTGAGAGAATTATCATAGCGCACATCCATGAGGGGCCAGCAGAGGAGATTATGCTCAGAG
The DNA here is from genome assembly GCF_052110815.1 of Crocodylus siamensis. Taxonomy (NCBI): domain Eukaryota; kingdom Metazoa; phylum Chordata; order Crocodylia; family Crocodylidae; genus Crocodylus; species Crocodylus siamensis. The sequence goes on from NC_143404.1 coordinate 51,582,290, forward strand.
GCATCCAACATGGGTTCATTAGAGGCAGGTCCTGTCAGACCAACCTGGTGGCCTTCTATGTCCAGGTCACAAAATCCTTAGACATAGGGGTAGCAGTGGACGTAGTCTTTCTGGACTTTCGGAAGGCCTTCGACACTGTCTTTCATCCCGTTCTCATTAAGAAACTGGGGGCCTGTGGTGTCGACACCCACACAGTCAATTGGGTCGCCAGCTGGCTGGAGGGCCGCACCCAGAGAGTGGTGGTGGATGGGTCATTTTTGACCTGGAGGGATGTGGGCAGTGGGGTCTCCCAGGGCTCAGTCCTCGGGCCCGCACTGTTCAACATCTTCATCAGTGACTTGGATGAAGTGGGTAAAAAGCACCCTGTTCAAATTTGCAGAGAACACTAAGATGTGGGGGGAAGTGGGCAAGCTAGAAGGAAGGAATAGGCTGCAATTGGACCTAGACAGGTTACAGGGGTGGATGAGAACAGGATGGGTTTCAACACTGACAAGTGCAAGGTACTGCACCTGGGAAGTAAGAACCAGCACCATACCTACAGGTTGGGGAACTCCTTTCTTGTCAGTATAGAGGCAGAAAAGGATCTTGGAGTCACTATTGATGGCAAAATGAACATGGGTCGGCAGTGTGGGGATGCAGTCAGGAAGGCCAACCGCACCTTGTCATGCATCCACAGATGCATCTCAAGCAGGTCCAAGGAGGTGATCCTTCCCCTCTATGTGACACTGATCAGGCCGCAGCTGGACTGCTGTGTCCAGTTCTGGGCACCGCACTTCAAGAGGGATGTGGACATCATGGAGAGGGTCCAGAGGAGGGCCACTTGCATGATCGGGGGCAGCAGGGCAGGCCCTCTGAGGAAAGGCTACGGGACCTGAACCTGTTCAGCTTCCACACGAGAAGGCTGAGGGGGGATCTAGTGGCTGTTTACGCACTAGTCAGGGGGGACCAGCAGGCATTGGGGGAGTCCCTGTTTCCCCGAGCACTCCCAGGAGTGACTAGGAATAACGGTCACAAGCTGGCAGAGGGTAGATTCAGACTAGACATCAGGAGGTGCCACTTCACGGTCAGGGCGGCTAGGATCTGGAACCAACTTCCAAGAGAAGTGGTGCTGGGTCCTACCCACGGGGTCTTTAAGAGGAGGCTTGATGAACACCTTGCTGGGCTCGTTTGATCCCAGTACTCTTTCCTGGCATGGCAGGGGGTCGGACTTGATGATCTGCTCAGGTCCCTTCTGACCCTACGAACTATGAAACTATGAAACAATGTCTAGAGGTGAAGCAGCCTGCTGATATCCTGTATCCTTTGGTGTCTGCTAAAACTGTTTCTACAAGTGCTGTGCCAGCTTCAGTCTCTGGCTGGCTCCTCCCTGTAGTTTTTCTCCAAGTCCATGTGGATGGGAGGGATGGGGGAGATGTTCATGGGTTTTCGTATATCTCAATACAGGTCTGGGCTCAGGGGATACAGGAGGAGAGATCTCACTACTTCAACTTGGCTTCGAACTAGTCCCAACCTTTCTTAAAGTGCTCAGATACCTTAACTCAATTTAATTTATTACAGTAGTTCCTGTAAATCCTAGATGTTAAATTTCTCTGGGCCTCTTCACCTCTCATTTCCCCCAGCTTTTCACAAAAATGCATTGATGAGACAGTGACCATTAATGTCTTATAAGGACCTAACTCCAAGACATGAGTGCTCTTTAGTTTTGGAACAGAAAGACTTGAATTTTGCTCTCGCTGTCCCTGAAGGGCAGCTTAGCTGATAACTGTAGTGTTCATGAAGGCACTGATTTACCATGCCACCTGAAAAGGTTGACCACTCAGGTACGTTGTGGCTTTGGGTATTACATATTTCTTCTAACCTATCACATCTGTGTTTAGAGAATGATGCTTTCTAAAAAGTTTATAGACAAAGGGCAGAGATGAAGAAGGTCAGGGGAAAAATAAGAAGATCAGCTGTGGGGCTTTTGGGGGCTTACTGGAAAATCAGAAATTAAAAATTCATCTGAGGAAGAAGTACTTAGAATTATAGCAACTGCCACGTTAGATTAGAGGGTTCCTCATGTTCATTTTATACCTTGTCACAGAGAGTGGCTAGCTGAAGATGTTTCAGAAGAAGGTGTGGGGAAATCATATTGGGTAACAATTGACAATCTACCCATAGCAAAGGTCCTTTCTACCCTCAGACAGTTTGTGTTTGGCTTGGGTCCTGAAGAATAAAGCTTTATAGCCCATATATGCCTTTTTATCTAGTCAGTTCCATGTAAGTGCGGTTGTTCTTGTCAGTGATTTAAAATGCTGAGTCCTCTTGAATTACACAACATTTTAGCCTCAATGATCATTTGTGGCACTGTGTTCCACGGGTTAATTATATGTTATGTAAAATTATATTTCCTTTGAGTGGTTTTAAATTCATTGTCTTCTGATTTTAATTGTGCATCCCTTTGTCCTTGCACTGTTAGAGTTCCTGATTCACTTTCCCTCTGCCATCCATTATTCTACATGCCTCTGTCATGTTCACTCTTATCCATCTCCACTCCCAACTTTATTGTCCTAGTCCTTTTAATCTCTCTCAAATGGAAGTCTTCCACAAGGCGAATGGAAGAAGAGACCATTGGTCCTCAGATGAGGCTGGGCAACACATTACAGCAAAGAGAATAATAAAGAAATTCCTCTCTTTCACACATCACCCATGTGGAAGAGTCAAGGCTGTGTCTTAGCTCATCTGGCATCGTTAAGTGTTTTATTAACCTTTCTTCAGACAAAGAGCTCCCTTCGTGCTGGATCATAACTGCCTCTTTGACACCTCAAAGTGTAGCTTCCAGCTAAGAAACACCAAGTTACAGCTCCTGCTGCCTGATGGGCAGCAGGAGAGTCCCACCTGGTGAAGCTGTCCTATGAACATCATGGAGGTATCAGCTTGAGGATGTTGTAAACACAGCAAGACAAGTCATGTGGGATTGGTGGGAGTCTGCTAATTGGCTAAGCTCACTTGGGGGGCCACCAGCTGGTAGTCGGGGCAGCATCTGGCTTTCACCTTATTATTTGTTTCTATTTTTGGACTGTGTTCATTTTCACTTCCTGCTAATCTGTAAAACCATCTGTACAAACTGGGAGATTATGGCTCATGGAGTCATTTACAGGGAAGACATTAATAGTGTTGTTAATTGAAGAGACTACAACATTCCAAAGCTGTTGATAGTCAGACACATGCATACTTTGGGAAATGGATGAAATATCAGAAACTGGCCTTTTTCAGCAGTATCAAGCTACATCATTTAGACTGCATGCTCTTTGGAGCAGAGAGCTGTCTTCTGATTTTGTGTTTGGACGTGAGGCCTTTTGGCTCAGATCAAGTGTAATGGAGTTCTGGTCCAACACAAATAATATGTATAACAATGGTAACATATTTCAATGTTCTCCAGAATAGCTAGCTTCATTGAGCCAGTTACTGTCCCCAACATGGAACAGAATGCAGATTTTTAATATAGTATCCAATATTTTTACTATAGTATCCCATCAAGTGCCTTGGCACATTGGAAATGCTGCTATTAACCATAGATTAGGACATTCAAGAATACATTTTCATTAGAGAAAATGGCACTTGGAGTACTGATATTTTCTCTTTTTTTCCTACTTTCCATGCATATACTCTGGATATTTGCAAAGGCTAAGAGATGACTGGAAAGGAGTTGGTGCCTTTTACTCCTTTAATAAAGTGGGGCCACTTGATCTAGGATCCAGGGACAAAATAGTTCCTCTATAATTTGCAGATTTCTCTTAGGCTAAACAGAATTACATTATAATGAAAGGCGCCTTTTTCATTATTGCTGTGATGTGTATACTGTCCATTACTTTGTATGTTTGTCCATCTTGGAGTTCCCTTGAGCATGACAATTCTTAGGCTTTATTACCTTTTTGCCCATATATTACCTGCAAATAATAAATAAAAATATATACTTCAATTGCTAGCTGGGATATTGTAGTAGGGTCTGGACACATGGCACTTGGTATACTGAACTTTACCCTAGATTTTATTCTGTAGTAAATGTATTTTGTACTAAACAGGTATACCTGATTTAATTGCTATTAGAGTGGCTAGGTGGCAGGCGGAGCCAGTTAATGATTAGCTCAGGATGACATTGATTAGGGGAGCAGACATGCAACCAATGCACTGGAGGAACTTATATTAGTGTATGGTTACTCCTTAATTTCTGAAGCATAACTCTATCCCATAGTGGCGTGACTTAAGGCACAGACAGAAAAGCAGCTCCCTATTTTAACTCAGGGCACTTTGCAGAAAGCACCATGAGTTACAATGATCCCTGAGACCCAACACACTTGGGCTGTTGGGTCTTGGGAGGTCAAGTTGCTGTTTTGAGTGCCTGCGAGCCTGTAGCAATGCCTCTCCCCCACTCCCAGCCCTGGTGCTATTTTCAGAATGGAAGTCGGGAAAGTGAGCAGAGGTTGTCCAGCTGGTGCTGGAGGGTCTGGTGGGGTGGATTGGAGCCAACCCATCCTGGGGAGGGGGTTCCAGTTCCATCCACCCAACTCCAGTGCCAGTTAAAAAAAACCCCAGACCGAGCTTCTTCCACTTCCTTCCTCCCACTTCTATTATGAAGACAGCACTGGGAGTAAGGCTGAGCTGTGTCAGCTCAGTTTTCCTCCTGGCGCACACAGCCAGATATTAATGGAGGCACTCCATCTGTAGCATCTTCATCTGAACCCTCATGCAATTGGGCCCTTTTAAAGTGCTCTGCAGCCGTTCACTTGTGTTTGGTCACGGCCAGATTGGGTGCAAATGGTCTCTTCTGTCTGTGCCTTTAGACTCACACTGAGCATATGCTTCACTTTTACTACAAAATCAGTTTACTCTGTAGCAAATGTGTCCTTTGTCTGCACTCAGAGCATCTTTCCTGATGGACAGCATTTCAAACCTTTAAATAACCTGTCTAGTAATAATACACTGTGAATTTGACCAACTTGACGTTTTTAGTCCAGAATAGCATATTGAACTTTTTGGCATGGGTATTCCTTGTAAAAAGTGCTGGTTTTCCCTTTTCACAATATTTAATTTTTTAATAAGAATAATTTTATCATTTGCCAGCTTCAAAATAAGGAATGAGAAAAACTTGACTTTTTTAAAATATAGAAATATTTTTTTTCTGGGGGAGGAAAAAATGCGTCTGTGGCTAACCTGACCAGAAATTTAATTTTAAAATACTTTTTGTTTCAAAAATTAAAAATAATAAATGAAAAATATTTTTAAGAAGGAAGCAAAAAATCATTTCAAAATTTCATGCGATGTATTTTTAATCAACTCTGTTTGGAAAATGGGGCATGAGCCTGAGTGCTGATACATGATCTTATATCCCATAACTTTTTGACTCTAAGGTCAGAATGTTTTACAAAGCCTAATTTGCAGCAGATGGAGTGTGTATATGGGAGCACTTTCTTCAGCTATAGAAAGTCTCTCTCTGCAATTTTGTCCTTGTTGTACATTAAGAATTAATTTGATGTTATTTACAAAAAGGCAGTTTCAGATGAAATTCAGGCTTTCAGCATATGCTTGTAGCAAGTGTGCATTCTCCATTCCTATGCTCTTTTTATGTGTTACTATGTGTCATCATAAGAGATGGGTAAACAGCAATAACTAAAAGAAGAAATGTCTCAGACTCCTATACCAGGGACAACAAGAGTATTCTGGTGCACAAGCAGCTTTTTTTCATTGTGCCATGGTCCATTACATGTAATATTTTATTTGTTTCTATTCACAATCCAGAGCTATTGAACATCTGGAAAAAGGGGATCTGAAGTTTGCCAAAGGAGCTCTTGTGCAAGTGCTGGGTCATTGGCAAAACAGCAAATGCAGATCTCTAGGTTCTAATAAGATCCGGATTTTGTAAATGTATAGAAATCAAAACTACCCACTGCCAGGAAGTACTGCTGGTGCAATAGTTGAATAGCTGAATGCTGCTTAAGTAATTGGCTTACTTAGGGCCAAGGAGGTTGACATGCTTTCATCAGTTTTGTATGTGGACTAGGATCCAGTGGACAGATGAGATGTCATTCTGGGATAGCTGCAGGAGTAGACACTATTAGAGTACCTTATCATTAGGTGGTACCAGGAAGCAGGCAAGAGCCTCTTTGCTCTGAGCACACAGCTGTTCTGGGATGAAAATAGAACGATGACATCTGCATCAGTGTAACTTACATTGGTGGAGTTTTACTCTTGATTCATTCAGGGGTGATGCTACACTGGACTGCGTGATGTTACCATAGCATAAGAGTTTAAAGATTGTAGACACGTTTTCTGTCCTGGCTATTAGATAGTGAGGTATTTCAGTATCCAACTTTATCTTCCTTTTAGATTATGGTAAATCTGAGATGAGCTCAGAAGAATTCAACCAGAGGGCTAAATCTTGCAATTCTTATACAGTTCAGGTAAGTAGTTACATTGCAGCCAATGAGTAATGGGGCTCAAACCATGGATATGCTTGTCCTGAAAATCTACACTTTTGAAGCTTCTTGTACTTGAGTTTCTCAGAGCACTTATGAACACTTACTCACCTATGTTCTCCCAACACCTCTGAGAGCAGTTAAGTATCATTCCTACAGCCCATAGTTATATTACCAGGTAAGGCACAAAAAGGTCAATAGGAAGACATTTGCCTGTGCCTGCTAGGTGTACTGAGCTCAGATTAAGGCCCCGTGCCTGCTAGGTGTAAAGAGCTCAGAGTAAGGGCCTGTGCTCAGCTAGTCCCAGTCAAACAATGGGGCAATCAGTTCCTTAATGCTGTAGGAAACAGGCTTCATGTGCTCCAGATAGTAGTAGGATGTATGGGTAAAGCCTAGTGCCTGCTACTGACTCCTCTGCAGATTTGGCCTTAGGGGTGGGTGATTGTCCAGGGTACCATTGTCAGGAGCTCACCATGTATACACATGTGTTTGCAGCCTGTGCTTGAAGCAATGCTATCCCCCCACCCTGGCCAATCCCTGCTCCAGGCAGGAGGAGCAGTGCCCAGCCCATGCTCTGCCTCCAGGCGCTGCTCACCTGCCTGGCTGGTGCACTATGCCACTCTGCCTCCCTGTCAGACTGCAGCCTGTGCCTCTGCCCAGCTGTCTCTTCCTGCAGCAGTGCTGCTGACTTGGGAAGGGAGCAGGAAGGGAGGGTGCTGAGAGGCATCCCAAAATACAAGATTGCCCAGGGCACTATTTTCCCTAAGGCTGTCTCTGCTCCTTTAAGTTCTTGACTCTGCTTACTGTGACCCTGGCTCTAACCTCTGGCTCTCCATAGATGCAGTGCCTGGACTTTGCTTGATTAACCAGGTTAGCTTCCATGACTGCTTATGTCCTGGTCCCTAACACTAGGTTTGGATTGCTAACTTCTAGCACTCATCGTATGACTTTTCAGAAGTGCTGAATACCCACCACTCCAGTTCCTACCAAAAGAAACGTTGGGCTTTCGCACTTCTGAAAATGAGGTCCAAAGCGTCCTCACCTGAGCAGCTCAAATTAGCAGACCCTTGAAAATGTTTACCTAAATGACTTCCAAAAGGTCCCATGTGAAGTCTAGAGCAGAGCCAGAAACAGAACCCTGTTCCTTATAGCTTCTTCCTGTGTCTCAGCCATGAGTCCAGTGGACCATTTCTTTCAGGTAAAAAGTCAGCGGTACAAACTGAACCTGCGAGAGAGAAGGAAGGAAGTATGGGTCCCTGCTGAGAAGCTCTGGACTGTATAGTGAGTTTATTTTGTAGATATATTTCTCTGGCCCGTTGAGACGTAATTTTCAGGACTTTTGTGGAGCTCAGTGTAGTGTGTCTTGGTTTTGGTAACTCTGGGTCAAATCTTACCTTTAGCTGTGATTGACAGTGTAGGATGAGTCTTGCTAGCTCTATGGGTTCACTTCCCCTCAAGCACTAGAGCAAGTCCTTTGAGCTTTGAGTTGAATACTTGAGGTCAGTCAGACGCAATTTGCCTAAGTCATGAAGCATCCTGATTCAATCCAATCCAGATTCTTTTGTGGGTGTGGTATGACTGGGAGCTGCTTTGAAGAGCTCCAAGCAGAGTGTTCATCAATACCACTGTGGGTTGTCTTGACTCTTTCCCCATTCCTGGGCCTGCACTAGGATGATAGCACTGTTAATGTTATAAGGTTTCCACTCCCAGGGTTCAGTGGTAGCAATCATCACATCATTGGTTTTTGACAAAGTATGCTTAGGTAGTTGTTTGGACAGGGAATGCAGGAAATCAATTGTAGCGTGACCTTCCTTGATGATTCAGATTTATTTACTGGGTTTGGCCATGGTTTCATGCTGTCACCAATGAGTAATGCAGTATATGAAAATTGTGCAAATAAATCTCATTTCAGAGAAAGTGATGCTGCGTTTGCCACTGGGGCAAAGAGATGTCTGTTAAATTTATCATATTTTATAAGCAGATATTGGGAATTTCATTACTTTCCACATAAATTAATACTGGGGAGAGCTGCATTTGTGTTCTGCTCTGGACTCAGTGGAGCTCTTTGGTTCAGCTCTGAGGCAAGCTTAGCATGCATTTTTCTGCAAAGGGCAACTTTGGTAAGGGGCTGTGTCTCAGTCATGATTCCTCCCTTTCCTGGTATAGAAGGGTGAGCCAATGAAAGAATACAGACCATTTCCTGTCACACTCATCCAGGTCCTCTGCTCAGCACAAAATGGAAGTCAGAACAATGTTTTTTCCCCTTCTCTACCACCTCTTTAGCTCATCCTCAGCTGCCTGCTTCAAGGGGTTGTATGTGCAGAGCTCCTGACAGAGACTGAAGTGCCAATAAGCTGATTCAGGGGATAGAGTGAAGACTCTACTGTTTTGTTTGTTTGAGTATAACAGAGGGTACAGTCTAGCCCTAAAGAGTAAGAAATCCAGTTGAATTTGGTTCTGTTTGCAAGCTGTAAGTGTATGTATTCAGATGGATTTGTATGTACCTGTGAGTCAATGTGACAGTGAGTATAACGTATGGCTTTGGTAGCAGGACTACTAGCCTTACAAACTGCAAGAGTTCATTCATGTTAGTTTGAATGGAATTAAAATTTCACCAAGGCAGGCAGCAACAGAAATCAAACAACCTGCGTTGTGACTGGTCTGAGGGAACAGGGCTTACAGAATGCATGCACTGCCTTGTATTACAGCCTTTACAAGGAGCACTTTATTGCAGGAAGAGCCTTCTTGTAGGCACGTAAAAATAGAGCAAATATAGTCTGCAGTAATTTTTCCTATGACACAGGGTGTATCCTGGCCTAAGTGTAACTGCTCACCTATCTCTTGTTTCTTTTTATTTTTATTTATACATAATATATACCTTCTCTTTTTATGCATCTGACTGGTATTATATGCAGCACAGTAAGATGCTTGTTAATAAAATAATAAAGTTAATAAAGAGAGTAAGAAGGTAGGAGGAAAGACGGGATAAGCAAAGAATCTCCTCCCTCTGGTCTGCTGTGTTTCATTTGAGCCCATGTGCACGTAAGCACACGTGTGAATACAGAACGCTGTCTTGAGGCACTCTCATGCTCAGAGCAGCTGATGAGGGGACCAGACAAAGGTGACTCTAAACTATCTGTTTGAATTCTGGGCCTTCAGGGAGCTAAAGAGACCCCAGCACATCCATAGGTGTGCTTTGGCTGACACATGGAATGACACACTGGGGATAGGTCCATGGGTTGATGAACTGTGCCACACTGACCCCATCATCACACACCATGGATGGGTCACCCTACTACCATGGAATATCTGAGTCCACAACTGGCCTTGGCATACCACACCACATGAGCTGGGGCCAAAGGTGCCTGGCATAAAGCTGAATATGCTGCCTTCACACTAGTCCAGGATTACTGTACCCTCAGGGAGTCCTCTATTCTTTTAGTCTGGGTTAAGTACTTTTTGTGCTGGTCCAGTGGCAGAAAGAGACTTTAAGTAAGGGACAAGAGTCTGATGCAGTGTCCTCTGAAGGGTTCACACAGTTCTGTTTCTCTATCTCTGCTCATCTTTTGTTCTCTCTGTCCTAAGGCTACCTATCCCTCCTATCAGTTATGGTTACATTAATAAATAATTGATACTATGAACACAGACCCTTTTTTCTGTTTTTCACAAAAAAGCATTGCTTGTTGGTTATGCAGACCTGCTTGACACACACTTATGGGAACAGACTTTAGCTACAGGCTCTGCAAACTAGGTTCTCTCTCTCTCTCGCTCTTTCTTTTTCAACTAAGTCATGTGGTATTGCTTCTGCTCCATGACTGGCTGACTAAATGTGTTATAAGCAAGAGGCAAGTTCAGAGAAAGATTTCAAGCTGAAATCAAGGTGAGAACTTCAGTCACAAGTCTTCCTGCAAAGTCATGTCTACACAGGTCTTCACCACTGAACAGAAGATCACTAGCACAATTTTTGTTTGGGTGGGGGAAGAGTATAAAAAGGGTTTAATACCAAAGCAGCTAGTTTTGCTTCTATTTGAATGACTGTTCATGATTGCTTGTTGCTAGCATTTTCCTAGCACTGCTTAACATTGACTAAAGCCAAGTATAACCAAACAAGCTGCTCAGAAAGGGTAAAGGCTGATTATCAGCAGGAGCAAACTGCAGGCTGCTAGTGATTTTTCACTATTAGTAGAAAGAAATTGCTTCAAATGTCACATGCATACCCGTACTTAAGGTAATCATTAAAATGATATAGCCTTTGCTGAAGTTCCTAAAGAGCTTTGTGCTGTCATTTGAATCCTAGACTGTCTGATTGACTCTCTTGGCTGTCCTTATAAATGGTAAATGTTTAATTAGGTTTTAAAGGTGTTTATCATCTTTATATTCAGCTTTCAGGTGTTCTTACCTAAATGCCTATCTAATATTATAAACATGGTACTCTCTGAAATATTATGATGACACATGGCTCAGTCATTCAGTTCTAATTTGGGTCCTGTTGAAATTGGAGGGATATGTGCCTTAATAATCATCTGCTTCCTGCACTTTCCATTTTGTGGACCATGTTCCTATTTCAGCTTTTCGTCCTAATTTAGGATAAAAACAAACATGAACATATTCGAATTGTGGGACAGAAATTAGAGAGATTAGTAGACTGGATGCAAATCCTTAGTGCATATTATACTAACAGCCAAATTCACTATAAGCAGGTGCAGCAAATTCTGTTGATCTGGAGACACCACTGTTCCCTCTCCTTTGCCTGCCTGGCACGGTGGCACCCCACCCAGGAGAGGTTTCTTCCTAACAAAAAATCCAGCATCAAACAAACCTCCTCTTGATACTAATCAAAATGCCAGCCTCTAAGGCATATACCCATCTCCGACCTCAAGATGGCACTGACCCAACATGGTACTGCAGGGAACCAGGATAATGTTCTATTAGATTTTTCTTTGGGTTATTTTTGTTAGATGATTTCAGAATGATGTGTGTAAGCCCTGTAATAAAAGATTTTCAGTTTCAGAAACAAGTTGCTGATTATAGAAATAATTGATGCAATTGATAGTAAATAGTCATCTCACCTTCACAAATTAATACCTTTCCTGCTCTCTTGGACTTCTGTCATCTGTCACAGGGAGAATTAAACAGAGCCCTCAAAACTGTCCTCTCTGATGGGGAAAAGTTTCCGCTGGAGGGACTTGAATGTGTTACCCCTTGTGGACAGTCCTTCACTGGATTCAGTGACCTAAACAGAATTTAAAAGAAATGGACTAGGTCACAATGGTGAGCATTTAATGTTGGAAAGTTCATAGGAGTCCCCCATTTTCAGTTGCTGTAGTGACAGGGGGCATCTGACCTTGAGGAATGGATTGAAGTACCAAGTCTAGCAGCAGAGGGCCTGATTCTCCACAGCTTTGCAGCTTGTGTTGTCAGCTGCCTCCAGGGCAATGAGATGGCAGGCTCTGAGCCACAGCATTTTGCATTCACTTCACATGTGTGTAAATACATACTGGCAACTGGGAATCAGCCCTGGATTCTGCTCTTAGTCCCAGCTGGTAGGTCTGCTTTTTTTTTTTCTTTTTTCCTTCCATATGAAGGTTACTTAACATTATAAATAACACTTGTATTCACTCAGGTCTCTTTACCTTACTTGACTGGGGTAATGGGGACGTCTAATGAGATGAGAATCTGTCCTTGTAAATTTTCAGGGACATCTAAAAGAGTGACATGCCTGTGGATCCATTTGGTAAAAATGAAGTGTTTATAACTGTATACTAGAACGCACTCTTTTTAATGCAAATCTGCAGCTCACTTGCCTCCCAAAGTCAGCCATCTTCAGCATATGGCCTATAATACATCATGGTTTGCTGTCTTGTATGCATTGGACTAATTTGGGATACCAGTCTGCTCTTCTCTGGCAATAGGGCTGTACAGAATTTGGGAAATTCTTTGGTTGGGAAGTGGAGAGGAGAACAGAGACAGCAGACAGAGGTCAATAAAGCCTTGCATTTAGTAGGTGATACAATGCTGCCAACCAAATGTACGTGGCAAAGGAAAGGAAAAAGCCCTTTCCTGACTGAGAAGTTTTTGAGGCAAGATTCTTGATGGTGGGTAGCTACAGCTGGGAGGCTCTGCTATGTATGACATTTACTCAAATATAAGACAACCCTAAATATAAGATTATCCCCCCCCCTGTAATTAGATTTGATGTATGGAAAATGTATACATTTGTTGTAATTTTCCAGGCATAGAATCTAGGTATTGAAGAATTGTCTTGAATTCCCCTGCCACCTGCACCCCGCATCCTCAGCTCCCCCCAGTTTCTGCTTCTTCTCCCCCTGCTTACTGTCAGACACTTCTTGGCTTGCTCTACCACAGAGTACAGCATATGGAAGCTCAGCCCTTAACTAGCCATGCAGCAGTGTTGGTGCCAATGATTGGCTGGGCAGGGGAGGAGTTTCCATGCACCCCCTGCCTGGGAGAGACCCCAGCCCCAAATGGAGCTGAACTGTGCCTGACAGCAAGATGGAGGTAAGGGGGTAGGGAGTGAGGACAGAAGCTGCAGAGGGGAAGCAGTGTGGGATTGGGGGTGGGGGTGGGCAGGAGGCTGCTGTAGGTTTGACTCTCACCCTAACACAAGCTCAGAGCCGGAGTCAAAGTCACAGCAGCTGCCTGCTCCTCCTTCCATTTCATATGTGAGTATAAGATGAGGGGCTTTTTCCCCTATGTTGAGTGAGGGGAGAAATCTTATCTTATATAATCAAGCAAATATGGTACTTCTAATCTCCTGCTGCATGAGACTGGTCCTCTTTCTGTCTTGTCGTATAGGTGCCCACCTTCTCAACGACATTCTTCCCACATATTCATTGACATCAATAATCACTTTACTCCACAGCTGAATTTGATTCACTGGGTGTGTCTACATGTGCAAATGCTACTGGATGGGTTTATTCAAGAGTAATTTACTCTGGAGTAAACTCACTCTGGGCAAGCATCTACATGTCTGCCCATTTGGAAGCAGATTTGCTGCTTCTGGCAGCAGTTTTCTCCCCCCCCCCTCTGGCCCTGCACTGGCTTCCTGCAACAGTCAGGGGGAGCTCTAGGTTTCCTCTGGATGCTAGCCCAGGGGCAGCAGGCAGCACAGGGCCAGGAGACAATTATCTCCTGGTGGGGACTGGGATATTGCTTCCTGCCCCTGGGAGCTGCCTGCTGTTCCCTTGCCCCGACAGCAGGGAGCTCCCAGCCCCATTAGGCTGATTAGGGGCAGGGGGCTTAGAAAGGGCTGCAGGGGAGGGGGGCAGCCCCCTGCCCAAATGTGCTGGTGGGGAGCCAGCAGTGAGGGCTGCTAGCTGTCCCACCGATGGATTGGGACAGTTCCCAGCCAGGTCCAGACTGAATGTGCAAATTTCTCTGCACAGCCTGGGACTGGCCATGAACCGTCCTGATTTGGGGCAGGTCCCAGCCAGCTCCAGGCTGGGCAGGGAACTCTCCCCTGCGGGGAACTCCCTGCCCCAGCTCCACAATTATGGAGCAGGGGCCAGAAACAACTGTAGAGTAGAGGCTGGGAGTTCCCTGTTGCCAGGGAGGAGGACATTGTCCTCAGCCGGGCTCCAGTGGTGGAGCCTATGCCAGCAACAGGCAGCTTCCAGGGGCAGGGAGCAATCTCCTTCCCCTTGCTGTCCAGTTGTCTGGGAACAAATTTGCTCCTGGTCAGCTGTTTACACATGCCTTACTGCATGCAGTATTACTTGGCAGCTAAGCTGCTATTTGCATTTGCAGGTAGCAAATTAACTGCTGAGTAGCTAACATTACTGTGCAGTAAGGGTCTGCACATGTAGACGGTGATGCTTACTATGCAGTAATTTGCTTTATTGCGCAGTAAAACATCTCATATAGATGCACCCATTGTGGGACAAAAGTTTCAAAGTGTCAGAAGCCAAAGGGCTGCATTTTAGCAACCACTGTCATTTAGTAGAAAGTGTCTTGTAGCTGCCCACCCTGAGCACAGCTGGATCAGGCACTGCCTATCAAGGCAGCGATTATGATCTCTTCCCCTTGCATGCACATAGCCTCCCTTCCTCATACACAGCGACCAAATTATTGCTCCAGCAAAGGGGGATTACTTATCTGATACAAGATAAAACCCACAAGGTCACACAGGCTGAGAGGCTGCTTATGTTTCCTCTTAAGAAATAATCGGAACATTTTCAATAGATTTTCTTCTGACCTTGTTGAATAATAATGGATGTGTGTGAGAATGAGAGAGTGCAGGTGAGGCAGTGGGACTAGTAAGGGAACAGCAGTTTGCAACACAAAGAGTAATCTGTTTAGGATCTGAGGTGCCACCTAGTTTCTGAGCCTTATTCTGCTCTTATTCAGGTTGATGCTGTTCTGGTAGTAAGGGCCATAGAGGTTCTAGAGAGAAGTATGAAAAGTTGGCAGGTTTTTTCCCTCCCACTTTCTCACATGCATACATTTTTCCTTCCCTAGATCTATTTTGTTTCCCGCTGGCTATTTATTTGCATCATTTATTTAATAGCTTCCATTATTTCAAATATTGTATGGCTGATAGATAAATCTCGCTTTGCATACCAGCGCTTGGAAGTGCCAGCTCCAGATCTGATTGGCCTGGGATCAGTAAATTGGAGTTAATGGTGTGTCACACAATCTTTAATTTGTTGGTATTTGTAAATCTGCGAGGGTGGACTGTATATTTGACCCATGACTTGTGAGAAGCCTGTGTGTGTGCGCATGCGCATGTCTATCTATTGTTCTCTAATCGGATATATGAGGGAGTCAGCTGCATTTTTAGGCATGTTTTAGAGAACAAGTAATAGGATATTTCATAGAAATTGGGGCTATTCCTTATTAAGTGAGGGAGGAGAGTATTTAATTATCTTCTTTACAGAGCAAACTAGCAGTACCATGAAGCAAATATGTTGACTAAACAGGAGAGTGTATAATTTGAATATTGAACTCATTGATGAAAACAGCAACTATTATCATGGTAGCTACCAATACATTCCCTACAGAGAAAGCTCCTTGCCTCTGCCCCCTGAGTCAGAGACAGCTACAGGAATGTCTCTGGAGGTATCCTTGGTCAAAGATGATTCAGTTCAGGACAGCTACATGCAAAAGCAGCTCTGAGTCTCTGAAGTGCTTTTCTCTAGGTGCTGCAGTTGGAAAGGGGATTTTTTTTTTCTTGTTTAAAGCCATTGGCCATCTTGAATTTTCCAGGCTTGCCCTAAGTTTTGGGGCTGTGTCCAAAGAACTCTCTGAAATGTGATTTTTTTGTACTGAATTTAAATAACTCGTTCCAGATCAGTGCCAGGCAAAGTCCTTCTCTCAAGTGGTATTAGGTCTACAAAATAGGATGTATTTTTACAGCAGATGAATTCAGAACAATCCAAGTTTTCTCTTAGCTGAGAGGTTCCAGTGACATTCGCTAGTGATATTTTAGCAGATGTCATGGTTGTAAGAACCTAGTTGCTTTGACTGTACCTGCGACTGACTGATGTATTGTTGATTTCATGGTGTTGCTTCTGCCCTCGGACTGGATGACTGACATTTCTGTAAATCAGAGAGAGGAAATCAGATTTCAAGATGGTGTTCTGAACACATGGTTGTGAGACTCCATGCAAGTGTCTGTCAAAACTTGGTTTTCCACAGTGCTGAAATTATTGGTGCTGGTTCAAGTGTTGTGACTTCAGGCTCATTTGGCTGGTGCATGCTGGTGATCAGTTGTGCCAACAATGACCGGTGGCTCAGGAATTTTACCTGACTTGTCTGCAGCATTCCTCTTTGACAGTATGGGGCTGCTTATGCTACAGTTGGTGGCTGCAGCTGCTGACCGCAGTATCAAGATGCTTCTTTCATTTACAAGTGGGACCTCCCTCTGCTGGTATCTGGAGTCACCCCTCACCAGACTAGAGGAAGTAGTGATCAGTAATGCTCAGAGCATCTCCTTCCCTTGCAGGTTGGAGACCAGTGGCAACTGCTGAAGCCTGCTTGGTTGGGGAAAAGTGGAGGGAAAGGAGCCAGGAAGGGGAAGGCAAAGAAGAGGTATGCAGAAGAGGGCTGGAAGGAGAGTAATGGGAGATCAGAGAGGGATCTTGGTGATGGGGGGTGTCAGACAGCAGGGGTACTTTTTGTGTGCTTTAAGGTTGAATTGTCTGCCTGTATTTTCACACAGGTCAGGCTTGGGTAGGGGGTACTTGAAAAGCGAAGGCAAGACAAACCTTATAAGTTATTCTCTTTGATTTTTTTTAAAGCAAAAAAACTCATGATTTTTTAAAAAGAAAATCCCCTGACTTGCTGGTGTTCTGACTCAGGAGTTGACATGAGGTTTGAACTTTGCAGGTGGCAACACTTTTTTCCAGGAAGAGAGAATCAGAATGATGGGACAGGCTATGAATACAGAGCAGATTCACAGATGTTGTTTGAAGGAGTGTTCATAGATCCTTTTGGGGAGTGCGTGTGTCTCAGGAAAAAAATTTGAATGTGGGTGAAATATTTGAATTATCTTTTGTCTGCAAACTTATTAAAACTCTCAGAAATATAGCTTCTAGGAAACCTGCCAATCAGATATAAGACAAAGTTTGTTTGCTGTGTTTGTTTAACTCTTATTTCAGTACATGTCCCTGTCTTTTCTTCTTGTTTCCTGAACTTGCTGTACACCCCAGAGGTTCAAAAGAAACAACTTGCTGCATGTTTAGTACACTGTTCAACACTTAGTACTCCCTAGAGTAGGGGTGTGCAACCTTTTTGAATTTGGGGCCAGATCATGAACTTTTTATCACCCAGTGGGCCAGCAAATCATATTTAAAGACCTCACAGGAAGCAGTATCCCATCAGGAAGTGATGTCACGTGACCTTTGACACCAAATGAAGTTGCAGGAAGTGACAATGAAATGGGTCTGGAAATGTGGTTTAAAATCCAAAATAAAAACAATATAAAAGCAACAATGATATAATACCAAACACTTGACTAAAATAAACCCTTTTACATCTACTAACTTCTCAATGAATAGAAGAATAGGAATCAAAGGTGGGGTGCAAATGCACCAGTGCACCCCTCCCCCCAACCAATCCTATCTTGCTAATACCCAGCAGTCAATTTAGATTTTGAAGAACAAGACCTGGGGTCCTTGTAGCCACTTCCGTGTTATTCTGTGGAAAGAGCAGCAGCTGGCTGGAGAGAAGCCAGAGAGAGCTTACATGTGAAAGTCTTCAAAAACCCCCCAAAAGCCAATGAAACAAAAAACAACACATCAATAACCTACGTCTCTTCAGTCCAGCTAGCAAGCTGGCTCACAGGTGAAGCTGACAGCTAACCCTTTTCTCTCTGGTGTGGACCCGATGTGGCTCTGACCCCTGGCTCTGCTGGGAAGGGCTGGCTGGGGAGTGAGCCTGGCTAATACCTCCTGCCAGGGTGCTGCTAGCTGAAATGCGGGGGGGTGGCGACAAATTCAACACTTTGAGGAGAAGCTGGAGTGTACATATTTTTTACAGGGGTATAGGTTGTAGCCGTGTTGGTTTAAGCACATCAGCGGACCAGGTTCTTTGGGATCCAGGAAGAGCATAGACCAATTGCAGATGCTTCCTCAGCCTGAAAAAGGGTGTTTGTACCCAAAAGCTTGCAAAGCAGAATTTTCCAACTATTTGAGTTGGTCTATTAAAAATATTTTTTATGTTCTCTTGGTGTAAATATTTTCCACCTAGTGCATAAAAAGCCCAGGGCCCAGCAGAGACTTGAGGCACAGCAGGGCAGGAAGCCCCCTTGCCACCTCCAAACTGGGCACTGCCACTGCCAGGGGCAAGGAGCAGCCCCCAGAACATGCCCAGATGGGGGGGAGAGGCGAGATAGAAGTGCATGCGCAGAATCCATGTCCCCTGCTCAAGCTCCAGGTTCCTTCAGACAAGGTGAGCATGCCCTGAGCTCATGCATATGCAGTAGCTAGTGCCCAGGCCAAGCCTACTCCAAAGAGAGGGAGTCGAGCCTTGGGGTATGTGCAGTAGCCACGGCCTGTCTCCCCTTCTTCCCCCACAACCAAGGACAGGTGTCAGGTGTCAGGCACCAGGCAGGAAGGGCTCCAAGGCCAGCTGCCCAGTCTGCTCCACTACCCTCCCTACCTGCATCACGTCCTGACGGTTACCTTGAGTGCTGCAGCCCGGGTGCATCCGCTCAGAGAGGAGGCCGCCATGTTTTCATCCAACAAAAAAACCAGTGCCCCCCCCCAGCTGCAAGGGTTCCACCCGCCCCTAGGGACCTTGTCACGTGCAGAAGGGATCCTCCCCCACCAAAAGAGTTTACTTTCGTTTCCTGTCACAGCACCTTGGGCCTCAGAAAATGGCTCGGCAAGCCACATGGCAGCATGCGGTCCGTATGTTCGACAAGCCAGACCTAGAGCAAGGTGGGACTAATGTTTTGGTAAAATTGAGGTCTCTGCTTCGGATCCTGATCTCAGTCACATCATTGCAAATCCAGAGTAACTGGTTTCTTTAAACTATAATAGTTTTTTGCAAGGTAAAACTCAATTGAGGGAAATGACTGAAGCACTGCATTTTGTGGAATGCTTGTAGGCCATGTCTTTGTCACCCCAAGTACTGAGTCTGACACATGCTACACATTATTTCAGTCGATGAACCCATTTGGTAATAACCGCTGAAAAACATTGCTTCAGCTTGTATAGGAAGATGTTACACTGTAGTCTTAGAGCTAGCAAAATGGTCTCACAGGTAGGAGAGATATCCGGTCACATTATCAATATGGGCCAACAGAAATTAGAGAGGGGGAAAAAATCCATGGGATAAATGGGAGAGGGCAGTCAGAAAATCTACCACATCACACCGAACTGGCCAGTTCCAACAGGTCAAGTGCAGAGAGGCTAACTGCAGAGAGGTTCTCCCTGTCAAATAAGGCTTGCATCTGCAGATATAACTGCATCTACCTACCCTACTCAGACTCTCTAAAAAGGAATGAGACCAGAACAGTTAGGATGCTACTGTAGTCTGGAAAGCTTGTGAACTGATTGAATATCCAGCCCCTTACAATCTATGAATATGAACAGAATGTCTTTTCTATATCCCATCTGATGATGTGCTTCCAGGAGGCTGATGGGTCTCTTTCATTCTTTCTCCCTTGACTGGCTACAGGGGATGCACTCTGTTTCGCTAGATCAGGGGCCCTTTGTGTTCAACCACTGGTTTTTCAAACTTTTCAGGCTCAAGGCATCCTCTGATAAATGCCAGCTCCTAGCTTTCAGTCATTTCTTGACTATAGAAAAATAATAGAGTAATTCTTCTGTTGCACAGGACTCAGACCACAAAAGGTCAGAATGTTGTTAAGACTATGGGATCCTATTTGAAATAATAGAATCATAGAAAATTAGGCTTGGAAGAGACCTGAGGAGATCATCTAGTCAAACCCCCTGCTCAAAGTAGGACTGTCCCCAACTGTATCCTCCAAGGATGGAGATGTTACCACCTCTCTGGGTGTTCTGCCCCACTGTTTTACTACCATCCTTGTGAGAAAGTTCTTCTTAAGATCTAACCTAAACTTCCCCTGCTGAAACTGGTTTATTTTGTGAATCATGTTTGCACATCTAGCAGTGCTCACTTTGCACGGCATCCAGTGGCACCCTTGCGAGGCTCTCAAGGCACCACAGGACGGCATAGTACCCTAGTTGAGAATCAGTGTTAGATTCTGAAAATGCACCATGAGGGACAATACTTGTCTCAAAGAGGTTATAGTGGTTCTTAGTTGAGGTGCTACAAGACCCTTTTGGGATGCTGCAGCAGCCAGGTAAAAGTGTCTCACATGCCTTGTGCTGTGGCATGACTATGTGGTCCTTCTGCATTAGGGTTTCCTTGTAGCAGAAAGCCTCCTTTGTACATTTTCCTTCTGGACATGGATATAACAGAAGCCCCTTCTTGCCTGCCCCCCTCCTCCATTTTGTACATTTATTTTCTTTCTAAGCATTGGCACACTCGTTGCATGGGTCTGGCAAGACTCAGAGCAAGCCAGAAAGCTTAAGTGGCTTCCTGTAGGAAAAACCTAGAAACTACATGTACGTATCAATTAAGCTCAGTGTCACTAAAGAAACCAAAAGAACTAAAATATCCATTGCAAAGACTGTAAATATTAGGGCTGTGTGAAACGGCACTGTTCCATTTCAACTTGTGTTTCGACATTTCGACAGAACTGTTTCATTTTGAATTTCATTTTGACTCAGAACCGCTGTTCTGTTCTGTTTTGTTGAAACAGTTTTGCTATTTCGATGCTGTTTCAATGTTTTGCCCACAGGCTACAATAGGGAAGCTCGAAACAGCCTATAACTTTCTCATTTGCATCCTGATTTGGATAAAACTTGCAGAAACAGTAGCCACTTCTGAGGGCATGAAGCCTGCCAGGTTTCAAGGAGATAGGTGCAGGCAGTTTGGGGAAACTGCACCTCAAAATCTTAAAAGCAAAACTCATGTCATGTGTATGTCTTAAGCCACAGATTGACCAAAACTGCAGGCTTGCTAGCCCCTGCTGAGGCCACAAAGCCTGCCAAGTTTCAAGGAGATAGGTGCAGGGGTTTGGGGGAAACCACACTTCAAGCTATGGACAAGCAAAACTCATGACATGGGTGACATTGTGTGTTAAGGCACAGCAGGGTGAAAGCTGCAGGCCTGCTAGCCCCTGCTGAGGCCATGAAGCCTGCCAGCTGTCAAGGAGATAGGTGCAGGGGGAGTTTGGGTTCTGGGGTCCTGCATCCCTAGCTGCTGACATGCAAAACTCGTGTCATGGGTGACACTGTTTTCTTCAGGCCTGCTAGCCCCTGCTAGCCCCTGCTCTATCTTGGGGCACAGGGGGGTGAAAACTGGAGGCCTGTTAGGCCCTGCTGCAGCCACAAAGCCTGCCAGCTGTCAATGAGATGAGTGCAGGGTGATTCTGGGGCCCTGCACCTCTGGCTGTTAACAGGCAAAACTCGTGACATGGGTGCTTGTGCAATTGTGTCTCTCTTAGGGTGCAGGGGGGTGAAAACAACTACTGCAGGCCTGCTAGGCCCTGTTGCAGTCACGAAGCCTGCCAGCTGTCAAGGCGATAGGTGCAGAGTGGTTCTGAGGCCTTGCACCTCTGGCCGCAGGCAGGCAAAACTCGTGACGTGGGTGGGTAACGCTGTGTGTGTGTTCAGGTGCACCTTTCCTGATGCTGGGGGCTCTGCGCAACATGGCAGCATGCCCCAGTGAGGCCTCCTCCTTCCCTACAGCCTTGGTTCAGTTCACCACTGTAAATTATGGCAGGTGAAAATAATTTAGCTGGCTCAACACCATCAGCACCAGCAGCATCAAAAGTAGCCAAAATAGAACATTCAGGCCCTTCTTTCCTCTCAAGTAGTTGCACCTAGCGCGTGTCTGTTACGTGAGCTGTGTGACTCTGTGTGTACGTAGGTGTGTGGTGCAAATAAGAAATGTATAAAATCAACTAGAAATATGGCTTTGTCCCTATATAAATTCTATAATGTATGCTACAAAGCTTTAAATGTATAGAAATAAAATATAAATGTATTTTGCTTCCTATCTAAATTAAATTCTACAGTAATCCTATCTAATATAATTATAGAATTCAAAATAATAAATCAATGAATAAAATAAAAGAGCCTTAAAGAAAAAGGTATTCTGAATCTGAACTCCCTCTTGCTAGCAAGTAGGGAATCCTTTAGAAGGTCAGTGCTGCTAGCTGTTGTTGTCTGATGCTGAGCTGCTAGAACACACAGCTCACTAACTGACACCAAGGCAGAAAGCAGGGCAGTTCAAACAATGCTGCCTTTTATGCAGTTTTTCCATCTTGGATTGGATTGGATTGGAAGGGACCTCAAGGAAGGATGACAGTCACTGGCCAGCTACACAGTCAATAATGAGAGCATTCCTTCCCTCCCTCTCCTTACTTTAGTTTCTGTTTCCCTGCAAGCTAACCCAGCTTGAGCTTTCAAACTTAAAACATTTCGAAAATTTCAAAACGTTTCAACTTGCCTCCAAGCTCTCTGTTTTGTTTTGATTTTGCTGTTTCGAGCTTGAAACGAGTTGAAACAGCATCAAAATGAAACTGCCGACGAAATTTTGTGCAGCTCTAGTAAATATATCCTGTGCTAACCTAACTTACTGTCTCCAGTAGCCTTTGATCCTCACTACCTCACATTGCATTTTTATATATTTCTCACAGTACATTTTTATATTTCATCTGTTTTGTTTTTACCATGGCATTTTGTGTTTTATATTTTATACTTTTAATCTCTTAAGGAATGTACTTCCTGTAGAATGAAGTTACACCCTGGCCCATTGTTAAAACTGAATTGAAATTGTAACTGTAAAGTGATAAAATCCGTTGAGTTAATACGAGTGATTGATGATCATCAGTAGACAATAGCCTAGCCAAAGGAACTCCATTTTAAGCTAATCAAGCTAAAGAACTGATTCCTGGAACGTGAGCACTCACCCTATGGACTGTTCCTGTAACCCATGACAATACATTTATTAAGTCAATAAGTCAAGGGTGGACTTAGGAAACTTCAGGTACCAGCAGGCAGAGACCCCTGTGACTAACATCTGTTAGATACTACTCAAGACCCATGTGCGACAGCAACCTCCAGATTGGGTAGCCAGGGTGTTGCTGGGGGGATCACACAAGTCTGCCAGAAAGGGATAAAAGGCAGTGAAGTATGACCCTCAGTGGTGCTCTCTCATCCAGTACCTGACCTACCGAGACAGGACAAACTGGCGACCCCCTGCTGGAGAAGACATCGCCTCGAAGAAAGCTGACCATCAAAAGCAGGCTCCAGGGCCTTAGATAGGTAGATATACTGACACCAGTGCTTACAATCACTACAGCAGCCACTGCCCACTACACTACATGGGCTTGAATGAATAAGTGCATGTGTGTGTATATGTGCTAAGGTGACCAGTATCACCCATAACTCAAAAATGATTTTATTGGTAACTTCACATCCCATCCAATAAACTAGAATTTATTTTGATCCTGTGAGTTGGTCCTTTGTAGCCAACATTCTGATAAGCCTAAAGCAGGGAGGGGAACCCATTCTTGCCATAACCCTTCATGGTTTGGCTTCCCTGCAACAATCCTTCCAGAAACAGAGGCATGTGGGGGACTACTGAATGTGTCCTGTGTGCCTCTGTTGCTGGGTGATGCTGTGCAGGATTGCACCAGGAAGGGCTGAAGCAAGAGTGCCTGCTCCTGCCTTCTTTAGGCTTATCAGAGAACCCTAATGCAGGGGGAGTGACTACTAGTGCTTCAGCCCTTCCCAGTCTGCTTACATTCTTACCTGGCTGTGGCAGAAGCACCCTGGTTGAGAACCACTGAGGTAAGCTAAGGCAACACAACTATGTTTTTCAATTGAGGTGCTTCCAAATTCAAAAAAGTTGTAGAGGCTTATGTGAGCCTAAAAAGGTGGAGAACAGCTGCTTGAGATAGACAAAAGATGGAAGGGGAAAAAGCTTGTCTAAGGTCATATAGCAGAACCAAGAACAGAACCCAGAACTTCCTGCTTGTAGCTATTAGGTCAAGCTGCCTCTGAAGCAACATGGGTAGCTCATTTGAGCTTATAGATAAGCCGTCAGCTCCCTTGTAGCCCTGTGGGGTCAGGCCAACACTCAGGATCTCAATATTGTGCTGTTACACAGGAGGGTGTGACACAATTGCACATATACAAACACACAAATCAATTAGGTGTACACACACACACATACACACACATACACACACACACTACCAACTCAGGCACATACACATCCAAACCAGCCTAGGCACATGCATACCTATCACCAATTCAAGCACATACACTATACACCCCAAAAGTTAGACACAGATCACTAATTCATATATCATGCACACAATGCCATATATATATATATATACACATACACACTCACCAGTTCACACACATACAACCCACCTACACATACACACAAGTAAGTTCCTAACTTGGATGGTACAGTGTGTATGTGTGTGCTTGGGGTACCGGGGATACTTGGGGGAAGGTTCAGGTGTGAGAGAGAGAGAGTTAAAGTGTAGGGAGTGAAAGTTGCCAGAACCGGTGGACTAGAGAGAAGCTGGCTGAGGAACTGAGGCTTGGGTTTACTTAAGGTAGATTGGGGCTGGAAACTGAGGCAGAGAGCTGAGATGTTGGGGGGCGGGGGCAGATAAGTGGTGGCAAGGAGGAGACAGCCAGGAAAGAAACTGAGGCAGAAACCTGGTTGCTCGGGGGAAAAGGAAAAGGCAGTGGGGATAAGACAGTGCCAAAGAAACAGTGGGTTTGGAGGCAGAGAGGAGCTCAGGACAGGTGTTGGAGGTGGCAGTGAGCCAGAAGCAGGAGAGGGAGAAATGAAACAGGAGTTAGCAGGGCGAGGAGCAGAGATTGGAGCAGGGCCAAACCATAATAAAGCAAAACCCAACTTAGGGGTCCAAATAACAGTTTTATTACACAGACAACACACTACACAGCCCCATGAAGTTAGTGGTTCACACACACACTCACACTCTCGCTCACACTCACTCACAATGGCAGCAGGGGAAAGAGAATCAGTGGAAGGGCTGGAGTCCAGGTAGGGAAGAGAAGCAGAGTCCAGGTCCTTGGCTGAAGAAGGGCTGGGGCGTGATAGCTACTTATCCAGGCTGGAAAGGGGTCCTTGTCCAGTAGGTGTTGTCCAGAGCAGGGGTCGCCAGCAGGGCCTCTTGGTGGATAGGTGATGTGGCATGGTGCTGGTCTAGATGGAGAGGGCATTTCATTGGGTCTGTCTTCACTGCCTCTTTTTATAGGGGAAGACCTTGTGTGACTCTAGTGATAGGAAGAATGCCCAGGCAAGGGTCAGCCACTGGTGTACTGCGCATGTGTGCTCCATGCAGGGATGTGCAGTTTTGGGTGTCTGTAATGGTGGGGTACAATGGTAGAGTTGCTGGTTCTGCAGGGTCTTTTGTCTTTCAAATGCTGGGTTTTTGTCTCTGTTCCTGGGTGAGGTCCGTGGTTCCTGGATGAATCAATGTGAGGTGATCGCCCAGTCATTACAGGCCATTCAGTAGAGGCCTGCTACCATTGTATTTCAATCATTCCCAATCACTCTCATTCATCCGGGAACCAATTTACATGGGAGGCATACATGACTCATACAGTTGCAACACAGGGGATGCCCAGGCAGAGGACACAAGATGGAGACTTGACATACAAAATGGAAACTTTGGTTCACTTACAAACACAGACATAAACCATACAATATCCATATGAAACAATAAAAATCAGTATGAAAATGATAATAATACAATATACAGCAGTAAGAATCAATACAAACCTAATAATAATACAATATAAAACAGTGGATATCCAAAACCAAAAACTTGCTACCAAAATAAAAATGTTAAAGCTTATCCTAAGTCTGAGCTAGCTTATGCTTGTCTCTAGGGAATAGAGAGGAAGAGAAAGAAAAGCCAGAAATAATTGGGGAAGGGAAGGGAATGCACATCTATCATACACACACACCCACACCCACATATATTTTTATATATATGTATTAAAAAGGAAAAACTGGGCTTTTGCTACACCCTGTTGTGGTCAAACACTGCTATGCCAAGAAGCAAACCCCCGATGACTTTTTTTGCCCATCAAACTACTCTTGCATTGTAAAGTCCTGCAATACAGTTGATTTGGGCAGGCTTAGAATTGGTTCTGATTCTACCAGTTTGTTTTTAAGCAGAGAGGTGCAACTAACCAGTTTTGTGCCCTGGGCCCCGTTGGAAGGTAAAAGTGTGTGTTTGTGTGGGGAAGGGGGTTTTGAATGCCAGCAAGTATGGTGGTGATGGTCAGTCTTACCTGCCCCAGGCTGATGTCCCACTTACCCACTCCTAGTTATACTCCTAACTCCCAAGTACTATGGTCAAGAAGTGGGGGTGCTGGTTCTGCATCAGTACTGCTCCCAGACCTCCTTCTAATGCATCACACTGTAGTACTAGTTGCTCAGCTGTGTTGTAGTACTTCAGTGTTGCGGCCTCACTGATGATTTTTTAAATTCTTTTGAATGCCTCCTCTTGGGTCTGTGCCCATTCCTAGGCTGCATCATTGTGTGTTAGCAATCTGAGTGGCTCACAAGCATTAGACAAGTGTGCACAAAATTTGGACAGATAGTTAACCATCCCAATAAGGTGCTGGACTCCTTTGACATCCTGTGGCCTGGCTGTCTCCATAATGGCTCTCACCTTCTCTGGGTCTGGCCATAGTCCTTCCAAAGTCAGTAGATGTTCAATGTAGGGTACTTCTGTTCTTGTCAGCTGGATTTTGTTGGCATTCAGTTTAATGTTCCTCTCTTGGCATCTGTTAAGGAGTTGTTGCAGTTTGGCATCATGGTCACGGATTGCCTCTTCCTTATCACCCGCCTCTCCTATGACAAGAATATCAGCAGCCACGATCTTGATACCCAGAAGACCTTCCAGCTCTTGGTTCAGCTTCTGCTGGAAAACTTCCAGAGCTGAGCTGATCCCCATGGGCATCCTTAATCAGCGATACCTGCCCAAGGGTGTACTAAAGGTTGTCAGGTGGCTAGATGATTCGTTTAGCTCCACATGCCAAACTCCATTCTTGACATTGCAAACTGGGAACACTTTTGCCCTAGACAGGTCAGGTAGTACATCCTCAATCACTGGCTGTGGGTAGTGGCTTCTTTAGAGTGCCCTGGTAAATGGTTTTGGATCAATGCAGATTCTCAGTTTGCCTGATGGCTTCCTTACTACTACTAGGCTGCTAATCCAGTCAGTGCTTTTTTCAATTGGTGTAGTGATGCCTTTTTTCTGCAGGTTTGTCAATTCTTTCTTCAGTGGCTCCAGCAGGGCTAGTGGAATTCTGTGTTTTGATGGTCATACTGGTTGCACCTGTGGATCTATTTCTAACTTCAGTTTGCCTTCAAAGAGTGCAGTCCCATGGAATATGTCTCTGTATCTTAACAGAATGTTAGGTAGTGAACTTAATGACCATTCTTGCTCTTCTGTGACCTGGAGGATGTTGTGGTGTTGCACTGTAATTAAATCCATGGCCTGTGATGCCCAGCTGCCCAGCATGGGTGTTTGCCCTGTCAATCACTATAAATTCCAGATGGTACTGTTTCTTATCGTGTGGATTTCTTACAGTCAGCCGGCACTTTCCCAGTGGCCTCACAGTTGTTTTGTTAAACATTAACAGCACTTGGTGATATTTTTCCATTCTGATGCTGCTACTCAATAGATTCACAGTAAGGACATTGCAAGTGGCTCCACAGTCCACCTGGAATCTTATAGATCTTTGCTTTAGCATTGTTGCAAATATGGCTGAGTTGTTGCCTGATTTTTTCTGTAATGTGTATATCCTGTGAGCCTGTGAATCTGTCAAATTTACACTGAAAGCTTCCTCCCCATCTGTAGTCTCCTGATCCCTCATCACTGCGTAGGCTGTTTTTTTTTTCTATTTGGGTGGCTACAACACTGACCCCAGAAGTGATACTGTTTTCCACATTTTTTGCACTCTTTTCCATAGCCTGGGCATTTGTCCTTCTGCCTTTCATGTAGCTTCCCACAGTACATGCACTGAATCATAGTGTTGGCATTTGCAGTTGGCTTATCAGGTTCCTGCTTTCCAGAGTCCTTTAGGTTGAGCACGTGAATCTGCTTTGTACTGGCTGTTGATCTCATTTTGATCCTTTGTTTAGACAATTCTGCTGCTCTTGCAATTTGGTGAAATTTTTCCATGGTTAGATCTACCTCTCTTAGTAGTCTCTCCCTCAGGTCAGAGTCCCGTGTGCCACACACAATCCTATCGCTGATTAGGGAGTCTTTTAAGTCTCCAAAGTTGCATGAGGATGCCAGAGTTTTCAGTGCTGTGATAGAGGCCTCTTCCTTCCTCTTCCTTTTGGTTTTGGGTAAAAAACTGGTATCGCTCTACAGTCTCATTTTACTTGGGGTCATAGTATGCATCAAAAGCTTCTATTAACTGTTCTAGTGTGTCAGGGTTCCCTGGCATCCGAGAACAGAAGGCTACAACAATATGTATGGATTTCAGAGGCAAAACCAGCAGCAGCAGAAAGGAGTCTGAAGGAGGAGCAGGAAGTGAGGAGGAGGAGACAGGAAGAATAAGAGAGAGGCGGGGGGAGAACACTAGGCCCTGTAACAGCTCTGTATGGAACTGCTATAATAAAGACACAGTTTATATTGAGTAGGGATCTGTTTCTTGATTACCCATATAGGGTCACATGAAACAAAGGAGGAGTGAGGGTCTAGTGTTCTGAAAATGCTCAGAAAGAACAAAAATCCTCTGGCAAGTCAACTATAATGGTGAGAAAAACAAACAAATCCAGAACATGCATATTGAATAATAAATAATAAATAATTCCTTATGGTCTTGTGGGCTATGCAGGTATACAGCTCCAGCCAGAGATTCTGGTGATGTATCGATCATGGCTTGTGTGTTTGATAATAGGATTTAATGACCTCATAGAGAAAGCTGGCAGTCATTGCTTGTCAGAATCACAAGATGGAATCTTTTGTACTCCACTTCTGCAAATTGCTTGTGAAATAAGATTGGCATGCTTCTGTCTGAAATTCTCTCTGTTACCATTTCCCATCTTGAGCAGTTCTTACAGAAGGCTACTTCACCGATGCTAATAAGACTGACAGAGATAACTAGGGACCTACTTGAATTGTGAATTTATGGAAATTGGGAAATTGGGTGATCTGTGTGAAATCTGAAACTTACTAAAAATAAAATGTGGGCTCCCAAGTGGGAGCCAGCAGCCTTCCTGGCTGTGCAGCTGGGCATGAAGGGGGCTGCTGGCATAAAGATGAACAGGAAAGATGGCTGCAGCCCCTGCTGATTGCCACTGATTGGCTGACAGACAGCGGGGCCATGTGATGGACAGTCCTCTCTACCAATCAGTGGTGGGTGGCAGGGCCACCAGGGTCCCTCAGCCAATCAGAGGCATGGTGGGGTGGGGGGACGATAGACCATGATCTGCCTATGAAATTGGCTGGCCTTCTCCTCATGTTGGATAGAGCCCTAGAAATAACAGTGATACCAGCTGGACTCATAGGAGTGTGTGTCCTGAGCATGTTGTTCCCTGATCAGGATTTTGTCCACCAGCCCTTCCCATGTATCTTCCTCTGATCTATAATGCTCTTGGTACATTGTCCCTTGGAGACAGGGTTATTCCTGCCTGGGAACTGGAAGTCCACAAAGAGGAGCCATAGGAGAAGGGCCCAGCTGGATGACCAACCAGTCTTTTGCAATTATAACCCTCCAGCTACTTCCCCCTCCCCAACCCGTTCAGTTTTATCCTGAGCCTGCTGCATAAGCTTTTTGAGGCTGCAGCTACATAAGAGAATTAAACTGTTGGCAGCTGGACTAGTGGGATAACACTGATAACCTGTATTTATATTTGAACTATCCAATGCCAGTACAGTCACTTTGCCTGGAAGCTGTCCATAAGCTTCAGCATAGCTCCCTGGAGCAGGGACTTTTGGCAAAAGCTTTCTAGGATCCCAGGAGAGTTATGGGAGATGAGTGAGAGGCTTCTAAAAACAAATCGTGTTGTCCTTATTCAAATGGATAGGCCCAAGGGATACTCATATGCCGCAGTAACACTTCTGTGTCTGAGAAAGCATGAGAATTACAAAGGTATTCATAGACAGTATCAAAGGAGGTTGATATCACAGTAACCACAAGAGCAGAATAGCTTATGTTGTGATCAATAATTAATGATGATTATTTATTATTTGTTAGGAGCTAACAGTGTGCTTGCCTCAAATCTCAAGATATAGGTTACCTTGCTTAGTTGTATTTTTTGTATTTGTGTTAAGTCAACAGTTCCTTTGCTAAAACATACAGGCATGCCTCATTTTATTGCGCTTCGCTTTATTGTGCTTCGCAGATATTGCGTTTTTCACAAATTGAAGGTTTGTGGCAACCCTGCATCGAGCAAGTCTAGCGGCATCATTTTTCCAACAGCACTTGCTCACTTTGTGTCTCTGTGTACATTTTGGTAATTCTCGCAAGATTTCACACTTTTTCATTATTATTATATTTGTTATGGTGATCTGTGATCAGTGATCTTTGATGTTACTATTGTAATTGTTTTGGGGTGCCACGAACCGCGCCCATATAAGACGACAAACTTAATCGATAAATGCTGTGTGTGTTCTGACTGCTCCACCGACCGGCCGTTCCCCCGTCTCTCTCCATCTCCTTGGGCCTCCCTATTCCCTGAGACACAACAATATTGAAATTAGGCCAATTAATAACCCTCCAATGGCCTCTAAGTGTTCAAGTGAAAGGAAGAGTCGCACGTCTCTCACTTTAAATCAAAAGCTAGAAATGATTAAGCTTAGTGAGGAAGGCATGTCGAAAGCCAAGATAGGCTGAAAGCTAGGCCTCTTGCGCCAAACAGTTAGCCAAGTTGTGAATGCAAAAAGATTATGACTCGCTGAAGGCTCAGATGATGGTTAGCATTTTTTAGCAATAAAGTATTTTTTAATTAAGGTATGTACATTGTTTTTTTTAGACATAATGCTATTGCACACTTAATAGACTACAGTATAGTGTAAACATAACTTTTATATGCACTGGGAAACCAAAAAATTCGTGTGACTCGCTTTATTGCAATATTCGCTTTATTGCGGTGGTCTGGAACCGAACCCGCAATATCTCCGAGGTATGCCTGTACTTAGATAAATATTATGTCTCTGGATTACCTTTTTTATTACCAACTTGGTTTTCTGGGAGAGAAAAATCTTTATTTCTCTTAACTGATTGTCCTGAAATCAATTTCAGGACAGCTCACTTTTGAGTGGTGTAATCTTTAGGCCAAATGCCATTCTAAAAGTCATAAGAGTCCATTTTCATACTGCTTTCCTGTGGTTAACTTGAAGTAAAAGTCATAGTGAGTGCATTAGAGCAAAAAGGCATGAGAAATGTATTACAGCTGCTTTGAATAATTTAAGTGGTTGGGTCATAGATAGCATGTACCTTTTATGATATAACAGGAATAATATTTTTGCCTTCTGATGAAATTCACTCAAGTGCCAATGGTCTGTACAAGGGCTATTGTTCTTCCTTTAGCTGTTTAGAACAAGGTGCCCAAAGTTTTTGCTTCACAGGCTGGATGGGCAGTGCCAAGTTCTTCCATGGGATGGAGTGGGCCCAACCTAGCATGCATGGGGTGGGTGCAGTGGGGTCTTGACCCCAGTCCAGCTGCATGGCAACAGCCTGGGCCCAGTATGGCCCAGCTTGATCTGGCTCCACAGGGCTTGCAAGGGTCGTAGTGTTAATTGCCACCGCTTTCCTGCTACCAGATATCCTGACCCACGTGCAGCCTTGTAGGCTGAATGTAGTTCTACAGCCCAGATTTGGTGTGTGGGCTGAGGGTTGAGAAGAAGGTAAGAAGGTATGGCCAAACCACAGGACCTGTTATGGAGATTCTGTTTCTGAATAAACTTGTATGGGTACTGGCGGGGCTAGACTTAGAGAAAAAGCCCTGGATTTTTAAAACAAAATGCAGTGACCACCCAGAATGACTGGGTGCAGTAGGTACTCTAGCCCTGAAATCCAGAGGCTTTCTTGCAGGTAGGATAGGAGAATGGAATGCTTTCCTGCACTGATCTCTCTGTGTAGCTTATGATTTGTACAGAAGATGGCAAATGCTGAATGGGAGTAGTGACGATGTAGCAGAGGCTAATAGCATTGGCTAAAGTTTTGGGGGAAGGTAAAGGGAGTTGTTACTGGACAGTGGAAACCTGTGTAATGTAACCAAGATGATACAGTGGAAGCTGGAAGTAAATGGAGCACTTGGGCTGAAAAACATTGTGGCTGCATCTACATGACTGGCAGACTGTGCAGTTGTTACTACGCAGTCATTTAGTACTTGCATAAACAAGTACAAAATGACTGCAGTAACCAGCATTACTGCGCAGTACTGTCCCCGCGTGTTTGGGTTTTTTTTCAGATGCTACTGCACGGTAGATCATTACTGCTGTGCAGTACCATCACCATCACAGTTTGTACCCGGTGATGCTAGTGTGCAGTAGGAACAAGGTACTGCATAATATTATCTTGTGTATACACACCCGCTGTGTAGGTAACCCTTCTGCCATGTGCTGCTAGCAGGAGGAAGAGCAAATTTCAACTCTCACGATGTTCCCCGAAAAATTAACCAAGACACTGGGTTGAACCTCCTTATAGAAATCTGGGAAAAACTGGATGATTTGCATCGGTGCGATTAACCAATAATACTTAGTCAGTTACAAGAACTGAATCTGTAGAAAATGGGTCAATTTTGTGAAAAGAAACGAGAACAGAGCTGCAGATTGGGAAAACACAGCACTAATAAACATAATGACATATTATATCATTATATGAGCAAGGACAGAGATTCACTCCTGTAGCGTCTTTGGCAGTAGCTCAGTTTTCGCCACTGGCTAGTGGGAATATCCAGTAAACAAAAATGTTTCTTTCTCATTTCTCTTTGCCCTCCAGAGCAACCCTGTCATTGGTCTATGGGGTTAATGAAGGGCTGTGGTCTGGGAGTGCACGTGGGCAGCATCGTCACCAGCTGTTAGGGGAAGTGCTGCCTCCCTTCGGTGAAGAGACATTTCACTTGCTTCAATATTGATGCTGTTTCTTGCCCTGGTGCATGGGTGGATATAGAATTTTGTAAAGGGGTTGCAAGTGGTGAGGTGCATCATAACATATAAAATAGCCCATATTTTTCTCCAATTAAAAATAAACTAGAAGCTTTACTAATATGCTGGGGGCCTAGCGCTATATTATCCAGTTTAAGATTGAAGCAAAACAAATATAAATTCATTGGAATGCGTTAAAAACAGTCTGCAGGACTGTGAAATAGAAGCTATGCTACCAGGTGCAGCTAACAGAGAACAGAATTGCAGGAGAAAGGTTAGCATGATTAGTTGAAAGTCAAGACTATTAAAAAAAAAGAGGGTCATTAACAACCATGGAATAATGAGTTTAGAAGGAATCAGGTAGACTATATTGAGCCATTAAGTCAAGAAGGAATCAAGTAGATTACACTGGATTGGACTGACCATCAGTGAGACTGCTTATATGAGTAAGGACTCAGCAAGACAAAAAGCACTCCCATGTCTAACTCCTAAAGCTGGAACGTGACCTTTTAGATCACTCCAGTCCATCTCCCTGTAGCCAAAGCAGGCCTCTTCCCCATTGTACATTTGTTTTATATTTTATGTGACCCAAGCAGAGATGTCCATCAGTTCCCTTGGCAAGAGTGTTTCCCTGCCTAATAAAACTTCCATGGTGATTTTCGGATCACTGCCCTGAATAATTCTATTAGAGCATCCACCGAGGGAGTTGGGCATTCTTAATTGGCAGACTCATCTGGTCTGATGGGATGCAGACCAAGTTGTTTAAAGCGTCCAGTATTTATCTTCCACAGTTGTCATATGAGCAGATGAATGATTTTCTCCACCATTTCCTTTTCACCATATTTTGTACGGTTTTTTGGAAACAGTGTAGCTCCCTCTTGTGCTGTCTGGACTATGTTATCGCTTGCCATATTGACCCAGAACTCTCCACTGATTCTGCCTGACAGGATGGCTTTGTAAGATTTGTGCATCTAGGGAATTCCCAGCTGGCATCTATTCTGGGATTCACCTCAGGTCATTAATGTTTTCCACAGCATGGATGGGACAATAGAAATGTTAAGACTGGCTTCCTTGTTTCTTCCAGGGTTGTGACAGGAGTGGAGATGATATGTGTTTTCCTGTTCTGCCTTTCTACCCAAGCCACATGTCCCTCAGAGGGGTCCTCAAAGGGGTCTAAACTAGCTGGTAGAGTAGTGTGGAAGTATTGTAACATGGGGCAGGGAAGATCTATGAGGTGGTCTCCTCCATCATCTTTCAGCCGTGACCTAATATAATTAGACATGGAGTGGAAGTGTGGATCATCCATGTTAGCTCTTTGCCACTGCAGGGCTCTTCTGCACCATATATTTTCACGCTTGCTCCTGCCACTTCCTTTGTGGGGGGGTGTGTCTCTCTGACACTAATAAATCTTACCAGTTCCTAATGCCCTAATTAATTCTTCCTTTGCTTAAATTTCATCCCATCATTCCTACTTTCACTCCACTGGATGAAGTAGGCAAATGCATTAATATGGACAGTATGTGATGTATTGTAAACTCTGGGTTTCGGAACAAATGTGTATTAGGTGTCAGCATTATTTGTAGCTGTCTGTCTATAACAAATCAATTTTATTAAGAAACTGTAGATGTTATATGGCTCTATTGTTATCTAGGTGGTCCTGGTGACTTGGACAAATCACTTACGCTTTGTGTTTGTGGTTTATATTTTTGTTAGAAACCTTTGTTAAAAACCTGGCATTATGTCATACAGATGGGTTGTGTTAATCTCTCTATATAGAAAGAATCGTATTTATGTGCAGCATTATTTCCTACTGAAACCCTTTCTGGCAAATCCTTATTTTGAAGCAATAAGGAAGGGACCAAAGGGTTAATTAACCCCCCCAAGGGAGATTAGGTTTGGAATTTCTAAGGCTCTGTTAGCTCTGCAACATTTATGAAAGGCTCTTTTGTTTTATTGTTGTAATCTTTCATCCAAAAAAATCCCTCCTGGAGAACTCTTTCAATTTGATTTCTAATGCAGAAGTAAACTGGCTTATCTGAGATCATTTAATATCATATTCAGGGCTTTTAATAAATGTGGATTTCACCAGTGCCTTTTTAACTGGCAAGATAATTTAATAGTAACAGATCACACCTTATCACCCAATAACACTTAGTCCCTGTAATCTTATGACAGGCTAATTTCTGTAGCAACATCCCTTGTGTCAAATCTGCTCCATTCCATTACTACCCTGACTGCTCATGGAGCCTGGCTTGGTAATGAATATTGCAGTGTCTCAGCTTTTATCTAAGAATTATGAAATGAATGCGGAGGGTGGCTGTAGGGAGTTACTGCTTCATTTTACCCAGTGGAGTAGGTTAATATCGCTGGAACAAACGATGAAAGAAAATAAGGCAGAGAAAGAAAAATATGTAAGGAAAGTGTATGTGGGGGAAACAAAATGATTTGGATGTCAGTTTAGTGTTTTGGAAAACGGGTTAACTAGAAAGAGAGATGGAGAGAAGGAGGGGAAACCTATAGTACTGTAATGT
Organism: Crocodylus siamensis; assembly: GCF_052110815.1. Lineage (NCBI taxonomy): Eukaryota > Metazoa > Chordata > Crocodylia > Crocodylidae > Crocodylus > Crocodylus siamensis. The sequence goes on from NC_143404.1 coordinate 51,617,950, forward strand.
TTCTGGGGATACAAGAATTAGGAGGGCAGTTGTGCAGTCTCTCTTGCATTTTAGGTACAAAAGACCCTGTAGTTGCTAAGTCACTTCCAGAATGTTATAATAGAGATGTAAAAGAAGCATGATAAGTTGTGCTTCTATATTCCCTGGCATCCAAGGACCTCATAATACTTTGCAAACATCAGCTAATTAAATGTTGCAAGGTATTATCATCATCCCCTTTTATTGTATATAAACTGATGCACTGGGTGTTTCAGTGACTGCTCAGATCCAAGACAACAGAGTCAGTGGTAGGGCTGGGGATAGAACCCTTGGCATCTTGGCTCCTTATCCCCTGCTGTCATCACTAGATAATATTCTTAGACCTTTCAGGGGTCTGTGAAATCATGCTGTGTGGTTGCTGCTTGTATGGTACTTCAGTGTTTGTGAAAGTAAGATGCCAACAGCTTTGCTCAGGGTCAGGCACAGTGTTCAAATGGCAGTACCATAGCCTACGAAGTTGAACTGAGGAGCTGTTATTGCTAGTTGAAAACTTTTCCCTCTCTTCCCATCCCTATACCAGTTCACCTGTCTCCTGACCTAAAGCAATCTCTCTTCTGTATCCCCTCTATATAGAGCGACCTACCTGTATCTGCAAGGAACTAAATTGAGCCAACTACCTCCTTTCATTTGTGGCCTCAATCTCAAGTTGAAGTCCATATGAAGCTGAAACATTAATGAGTGAAACCAATGCATCCGTCATCACCTTTTCCATTACGGCAGCACATGCATCAGGACCAAAGCTCTGCTCTGTGAAAAACTGTATCTACTTTGATTGTCTGTGGTGAGCCTCCCTTTTTTATGATCTAGAGATGTTGGTTGTCCATCTTGGATTGTAAACTCTTTGAGTCAGAATGATGAGTGTATTGTGGGAGTGAGAGGAGGTTGGTGCCTAGCATGTTATGGGCAATGGCAGAGTACAAATATTCCCTGGGAAAGTTCATACAGTAAGGGACAGACTGAAACACAAAGACTGAGAGGAGTTGAAAGTTCTTACTTGGTATTTTTGGTAGGAAGAAACAATTAGGTAGTTCTTTATATTGTAATAGTGTCAAGGAGCCCCAACCAATATGAGGACCTCACTGCGTGAGGCCATGTATGTACAGTATGAGACAATTTCTGCCCCAGATTTCTTACAATCTAAATAGACAAGATGAATGGTGGGAAGGGAAACAGACACAGGCAGAAGTAAGTTGTCCAAGCCACAAAATAGGTTAGTAGCAGAACCAGGAACAGAACCAACATCTTCTGAGTCCCAATCTGGTACCATTAGATCATCTGATGAAATTAAAAAGGGACCCACCCCCAAGAGATAAGACCTCAAACTGTTGTATCCCAGGGCAAATTCTCTCGCCCCTTGTCAACAGCCCTTCCCTTGTTAGAGAAGGGTGCCTGTACAATGGACTAGCAAGATGAGAGTTTTATGATGGGGAAGATGAGTTGACCTGATAAGGATGTGGTGGATTCTCTATCACATGCAGTCTTCATATCAAGACCAGATACCTTTCTGAAAGGTATGTAATAGCTCAGTTAGAAGTCATGGATGCAATGCAGACATTGTGAAGTGAAATTCTCCAACCTGTGCTATACAAGAGATGAGACTAGATACTCATAATGGTCCTCTCTGATCTTAGCTTCCATCATGATTAATAGAATAATACAAACATAACTGGCCATCACTGTCACAATAGTCAGAGGAACAGAGTGGGAGAAGGAGGAGCCCTGGATATTGAATCCCATCCCTACCTAACATGAAGCTCTCTGTGACCTAGAGGAAGTCACTTTTCCTCAAGTGTAAGGTACCTTACACTTATCTTCAACAGTAAGTAACTGTTCTCTGTATCTCTTGAACTTTCCCAGCATTTGGATTCAGAGCTTTGTTTTCAGCATACATATCTGTAATAAATTTCTACCAAGGGCCTGGCTTGGTTGGGGTACTCCTTACTTTGGAAAAAGCTTCTTCCACATCCTGGAGTGCTTTAGAAAGCCAAAGTTTTGTTCAAGTGTAACATTTTTTTGTCATGGAAAAACCTCTGTTTCACCACTGAGCAAACATGACCACCCTGGTATGGTGCCAGGAGGTTCCACATTGAGAGACATCATGAAAACTTCTTAGTGTAGTTGCCTTTGTGTGATGCTTGGCATGTTCCCATGAGTTGTGTCTCAGGAATGCTGAGTAATTGTATGCCTAGTGCTGCATTAAGGCACCTAAACTATTTTGGGTTTAAGAGATATAGCTAGTTTAGAGGCTGTGAGGTATCTCAGTATAGCACTACCTGATGCCATGCTGGGGCATGCGAGTTGTCCCAATTGTTCCATAATTATGGTAGCTTTAGTCATGTGAGGTAGCGCTGAAGGACAGGGCTTTGGGTCCTACAGTTTTAGGCACTGTATAGAACAGGGGTGGGGAATGATTTGGGCTAGAGAGCCACTTAGGGAGTTTTGGTAAGCTGTTGTGGGCCAAGTCAGCTCCCCCCACCCCCTCAATACTGTGCTAGGTCAGCACTCGTCCTTCCCTTGCATCCACAACAACTCACTAAAACCCCTCAAGTGGTTCTGCCCTAGGGCGCGACTGCCTGGTGATCTCAGCCCCAGTGGATGGGATAAAGCCATGGGCGGAAGCGTCTGGGAGTAGGACAGGCAGGTGGGGCTGGGGTGGAGACTGGGATTGTGGGGTGGTGACAATGTGGGGCTGGGACCTGGGGCAGAGCCATGATCCATTCCCAGCATGCCTCTGCCCATGGGATGAATGGCCTTCTGGCACCGCCCCATGATCCCAGCCCTGGCCCCGCCTACCCACCCTGCTCTCAGACACTGTTCCCTGCCCACCTGCAGCTCCATCTCATCTGCCCAGCTGAGCGTGTCCTTCCTGTGTGGGTCCTGGGCAGCAGGTGCGGGGCTGATGGGCTGGGGTGCTCGTGCAGCAGGGCTGGGTGCTGTAGTGGCGGTGGCAACACTGGCAGCTCTTAGGTGCTGCTGCCATTGGGGCTGCTGGGAAGGGTAATCTGGCCACTGTGCTGCTGGCCACCATGCTGCCCCCTCCTCCTGGGCTGGGTAGGGCCAAGGGACCCACTGCAGGCCAGATAAAATCCCTTGGTGGGCCATATTTTGCCCACTCATAGTATAGAGGTACAGGCACGATATGTATTACAATCCTTCAGTGACCTGAAGCTCTGGGTAGGGCAATGCCCAGGTGACAGATCAGATTGTTTTAACTTTTCCCTTCCAGACCTTCAATCTGCCTGTCAGCACAATCCACTGGAGCTGTGCTTAGCTCTGCTGCATGTCAAGAGCATGGTTGGTGCTTTTCTCTGCCTTTTCTTCATTGTGATGCTAACAGCTTTCACTTAATTTAATATGTGCATCTTAGAAGTCTGAAGATGAGGTGAGCTCATTTGGCGTAATTATCAGATGTGTCAGGAATGTGAAATTCAAGGCAATATAACTGTCCCGGAGCCATCACACCTTAGACAGCCTGTCGGCTGTTGATGCTGCAAGGATAGGAAATGTACCTGCTTCCTCAAGCAGAAAATAGACTGTTAAAAACTGGTAAAGGCTAAACTGGTATCATGTTTTTATGTTTAGCATATGCTTTTGCTTCCTGCTCCACTGCCCCCCTCTTCCTCACACATCTGTCACAGGACCCTCAGTGCAGCAGAAGATGATCTGAGATGAGTAATATCACTCATGCTTCCTAGGAAGGTCATTCTGGTTGCAGTCCTGGGAACTGGCAGTAATTGTGGAGGAAATGTCTGCTCACCCCATCAGAGGAAGTCTAATAAAATAAAGCTCTGACTGATAATTGTTGCCAAATTTTGCATGTGTGTGTTTGCGCACAGCTCTTGTGATGTCACTGCAAGGAGGATTGTCACATAGTTAGAGCATCAGTCTGGGAGTTGTTTTCTCAGTTGTATTCCCAACCATGCCTCTTACCCACTGGGCAAGCCATTGCACTCTTCTCATCTATAAAATGGTGATGACAGTTGTGCATAAGGGGGTGGCAGGAGTTCAGAGGGCTGAAGCTGTTGAAAGGCAGGGTTATATGTTAGCTGTAATAGTGAGATGAACATTTTGAACCCCCCCAGTTTTGCAAGCATGTGGCTGAATGGTGCTTAGTTCCCACCGCAGGTGTTAGCACTTCCAACATGGTTCTAACCCTCTGCAGCATTCACTGTGTTTCCTTTGAGGATAGCATGAGGGAATCTGACCTGGTTAGAAAGCAGATGCAGTTTGCCCTGTTAAATTAATCTGTGAATGAGGGTGCTGGGTCAGCTGGGGTAAATAATTCCCTCTGCACCATTGTGGCCACTAGTTCAGTTGGGTGTCCAGTGCTATTTATGGGAAGCAGAAATTGGTCAAGGTGTGAAGCATTCCAGCAGCCAGGGCCTCTCTTGTCTTCCTCCAAACATGACAGCTTTCTGTTTTCATGCGTATAGACCTTGCCATGTCATTCTGAGGATCACATTGCTGACCTCCTGATGTTCTTTGCTTGTTGGCTTGTGTCTGCCTTGTGATTCAAAAGCTGTTTGGAAATGAAATAAGAATGAATCTGAGGTAAAACAGGAACCGGCAAGGAGCCTTGTTTTAGGTGCCTTTCACATAATGTCACAAAGTAGGGCTAGCCCATGCCAGCTGGCTGGTGGAAAATGGCCTAAATTCTGAACTGAATCCCCATATTGTGATGCAGAGCTGCAGCCTGAACTGCCTGCCATCCCAGTGTGTACCATGCTATCTAATCCTGGGCCAAATGGCGCCATTGGATCATTCTCCTCCATCTCTTAAAGACAGCAGCTGCAGACTGACCTATTTTATGCAAACTGGAGTCAGCTCTGGCAAGTTACTTCTGTGACCCTGAGCTGGGCAAAATTTGTGTGTCGCTAGTGTATAAAATTCTGTGTTTTGATCTTATTTGATTATTATTTTATCTGGCAATTTGCTACCTTCTGAAAACCAGTTTCAGAATGAAGTATATGGAGCATGCCACAAAAAAATGGTCAAAAGTAAGAGGCAATAAGGGCAACATATTTTCCAGTAGCAATGTTACACTTTTTGTACATACCCATCTTGGTTTCTGGGTGATTAGAAAAATTCCTAGTCCCATATATCTCTTTGAGAAAGCAGCATGTAGAAGTATCAAGGGATAGGATTAAAAGCACTAATTTATATAAGTGCAAATTTGCAGAAATAATTGTTTATTTGGACAGGTAAAAATTGAGTGCCTCCATTTTTGCATGGACCACAGCAGCTTACAGAAATGGATAACCATGCTTGCAATAGCTAATATATGAGTGCAAAGCGGTGTGGTATGCCCATTTATGCATGGGCCACATCCAAGCTGTTAAATACATGCACAGTGGACATGCATGTACCTACATATTATGAACGTCAGAATATGGCTTGAGGAGATGCAGGTTTCTGAGAACATGCAGGGCTTGTTTTTGAGAGATCACAGACCTTCCCAATTAAGAAATAAACCACATGGGGATGCCTATGTCAGAAAGGGGCGTCCATTTCAATAAGAGGTGACATGATAGGCAACTGGATAGACAGCTGCAGACCTGCTCATCTTCTGGTGTATTATTTGGCAGCACAGCTGATTTAGGCCTGTTCTGGTTTACACCAAAGCAATAGGAGGATCTGTGCTGGCTCATGCCTATTCATCCATACTACAGCATACAGAAATTAACCTGCTGCCAACGTCTCCCTTCCCCAACAAATGCCTAATAATAAATTCAACAAAAAATAATTACCTTGCCGTAAATTGGTTATTAGCATATGAATTAGAGCTTAACATATGAAAAGGCTTTTGATGCCATTTAAAATTGATATAGAAAATGACCGCAACAGAATAACAAATTACATTTTAAAAGGCAGCTTTATCTAGCATAGATTGAAGGCTCGATGGCTGCACAGAAATTCTCATGTTGGAGAAGGGGAGGAAGCTGGGAGGAGCATAATTGTGCTTGATTCTTCGCTCATCTTGAGCAGTCCAAGGTCAGGATTCCTAAAGGGCTTGCACAATGTAAATGTTTCCAATGGCTTTTGGACCCCTTCTCCCTTCATGCTCCATTTTCCTTCCTGCAAGGGTCAAGGCCTCCAGGGTCTTGTGTGGAAGCAACACTTCTGTCAGAGCAATGCAAATGCCTGTGGATGTTGCTGACATGCAAACAAATAAGCTGGAGGTGATCATGTTGACTCTTTAAAAACACAGGACCAATACGAATCCTCTTGCTTGATTCATGCATGCTCGGTACTTGCAACCAGATCTTGCTATAACTTGAGTGAAAGGAACTGACTCAGCTGAGGTTAGGATTTGGGAGACTGTCAATGGTGGGATCCCACTGATGTCACCAGGAGTCTGTGTGGTGGGGTAGGAAAATTTTACTCCATGGAAAGTCTGAGCCAGTATATGCTCTTTGGAAAATGATGAGATTGGTAGAGAGGAGCTTTGGCTGTTGTTGAGCTGCCAAGGGAATGAAGTTCTATCCATGTATTCCAGCACGCTTAGAATCAGAGAAAATTAAGGTTGGAAGGGACTTCAGGAGGTCATCTAGTCCAACCCCCTGCTCAAAGCAGGACCATTCCCAGCTAGATCATTCCAGCCAAGGTTTTGTCTATTTGGGTATTAAAAATCTCCAAAGATGGAGAGTCCGCAACTCCTCTGGATAGCCCATTCCAGTGCTAAACTTCCCTTGAGACCACTGTTTCTTGTTCTGTCATGTGCTACCACTGAGAACAGTTTAGCTGTGTCCTCTTTGTAACCACTTTTCAGGTAGTTAAAGGGTGCTTGCCCCTTAGTCTTTTCTTCTTCAGAGTAAGTAATCCCAGTTCCCTCAGCCTCTCCTCAGAAGTCATGTGCCCCAGCCCCCAAACATTTTCATTGCCCTCCGCAGCTCAAAACTTAAAGTACTTAGGCTTAAACCTCTGCCCTGCAGGCTGCCCCCTGCTGCCCCACTAGACTGCCTCAGATCTTACCTAGCAGATCTGATGGGATGAGGATGGCTCATTTCCTCTCCTTCTTTCAGTCCCTAGCTACTCTAAGGAGAAGGTCTCTGTTATGAAGGCAACACCAGCCAGGAATCGGACTGCGTTCATTCTATTTAGGGAAACACCAGACAGCCATCAGATTCTGACAGCCTTCAATCGCTCCTAGAGATGAGCTTCAGGTGAAGGCTCTGGTAGAATCTGGCACTATTGGTCCTTCATATGAGTTACCCATCCCTCCGGTAAGAAATATTTATATAGAAGGAGCTACCTAGATACTCAGACCCACTCTCATCTGAATTCTGATACCCACCACTCCCACCTCCCTTCTTTTTTAGCACCTTACACTCTTCCCTGAAGTGGGAGTGGGGGAGAGCAGAGGCTGGGGCAGAAAGTGGGACTGGAGGTTGCAGGTGGGCAGAGATAGCAGGGGGCAGGCACAAGCAAGGGGCAAGCTGCTTGACCTCCCCAAGCTGCCCACCTGCAGCTTGCATTATGGCACTGACAGTGTCTCTAAATAGCTCATTATTTTATTTTCATCTACTGATTGTTCAGTTTCTTTCTCTCCCAATGGTGAAGGTAAATCTGCTTTCAGGTACCAATTACAGTTTGCCACATGTCAAGGTGAGTTAAGGCTTCTTTTAATTCTCTTCCTGGAATTTGCTGTCCCCTTCACTTTCTGTGCATTTTCACTCGATGGCTTACCTTGGGAGATGTCTATTCCTCAGTGTCTTTTTATGTGTTTTGGTGCTGGGCCTCAAGATGAGAGCTCTTTGGTATGTTTGATCTACTTCTGAAAGCTGTTGTACCTGGAGCTGAAAAGAGCATACAGCAGACTTCTTGTACAACCTTAGGGCAGTTGTACACGTGGTGCCATTAACATGTACATGTGGTTAAAATGTCACTTTGTGTGGCTTAATGACGTCACAGTGTACACATGCAAAATTTTTAGGGGTTTTAAATGCCTTTGCATTTTAGCAAACAAACCTACATCCAGATGCACTTTAGTTTGCAACTTTTCAAATTGTAACGATGCAGCTGTCAGCTTGCCCCCAGCTGTGGGAGAGGTGGGGAGGCTCCGTGGGGAAAAAAAGGATTCGCCCCTTACCACTTCTGCCTTCAGCAGGTGTGTGCTGAAGGCAGAAGCGACGAGGAGCCCAATCCCCTTTTTTTTTTTCTGGCAGAGCCTGCCTGCCTGTCCAGCAGCCAAGGTGCAAGCTGGGTGGGCCAAGCAACACCTGAGCTGCAAGGGGCCCTGGTACTTCCCTCCCTCAAGTGTACAAGTGCCCTTAGAGCAGTGGATCTTCCCCTTCTTAGACTCAAGGCACCCCTTGGAAAATGCCAGCCCTTAGTGTATTTATTATTTTTTTGACTAAGGAAAATAATAGAATAAAACTGGTGCAAAGAACTCAAAGATCACAACGTGTCTTTGAACCACAAACAGCAGGTCTATGGATTTCTGTTTGAAACCTCTGGGTTTATCTTATGACTCATATGGAGGTATTTGCACGCCTAACAGTGTTAATATTGCACAGCACTCTGTAACACACTTTTAAAGGATCTCAAAGCACTCCAGGTTGCCACAGCACTCTGGTTGAAAATCACTGATTTAAAGGTTCCCCTACTTCAGTTTGTCTTAGTGTACTTCTTTCAGTTTCTAGACTATAGGAGTTTTGTTAACCCTCCTTTCCCCTGAAAGGCATATAGTGACTTGCCCATATGATACTGCTAGAGCAGGGCAAAACATTTTGTCAAGTGTTATGTTAGCTGAAAAGTACAGATTCTGGTAAATCAAAAGTATTCACAAATGTTTCCAACTTTTTTAGCCATTAAAAATTATTGAAGAAGTCCAAGTATTTTGTTTTTCCTTCTGAAATGACATTTGGTTTTGAAATAAAGTTAAATTTTAAATGTTAAAGGGTAAACTTCTCTGAACATGAAATCAAAAAAACCTTTTTTTGGAAGGAAAACAAATCAAAACCAAATAATTTTAGGTTGCCTCCAAAATATTATCTATTTATGTTTTGTCAGTCTGGCCAGTGCATGGAAAAATCAGTCAATTTACTATTTAGAGCTGTGCTACTATGTGCTTAGACTGACAATCACTTACCCTTGGGTAATTTACATCAGTTTGATGCACTAAGGTAAATTAAACCTGGATCAGAAACCTGGCTCAAGCACATGTCATAAGCCAGTGCTTCTCAACCTTTTTTGCCTCAAGGCACTCACTGCTCTATAACTTTTCAGAGTTTTGTGGCACTCCAGTTGAGACTCGCTAAGCTAGAATCTAAATTTAGAAAAGATATGAAGGGGTGCCTTGAGTTGAAAAAGATCGAGAACCACAGACCTAGCCGATGCCAGGTAAGTGTGGTAGGGACAGGTTTAAGTGATCTAACTTGGGTATGGAACATGTTAACCCAGCAAATGTTTACTTGTCTCCGGAGTGCAGCTCCAGACTGGGAAAGCCCAGCTTGTTCTTCCTACCCCCCTGATTCTGTCCTGGCTATTTTTAGCCCTCCATACCTCCCTCCCCCACAACCAGACAACCCCTCCACCCCATGGACCCACCAACCCCATCATGGACATATTAGGGCCCCCCACCCTGAATTACTTGCACTTCATGACTCCCGACACTGGCAAATGCCTTTACACGCCACTGCTACTCTACAGTTATGTGGCTGATTGTAGACCAGGTATGATGAATGTGTGTATGCACTGTAAATGGCTGGGGAGCAGGCAGTAGCCCATTTGCTTTGCACAAATGGCTACTTGGGGATGGGGATGGATACAAATACTTAAATTGGGGTAACTTACAGTTGAGGAGTTTCAGCCCTGATTCTTTTGGGTGTAGTCCTATATCAGGTAGGGCAACGTTCTTCCAATTTGAGGGTTTACATGATCTGCCTTTCATTTTACCACACTGTTATAATGCTGATGACACTGGTAAAACATATTGTTTTCCCATGATTGTGATGGGACCACAGCATCAGGATATGGCAAGGTCCAAAATGCATGTGCGGCCCTTTGACTGTCTGGCAAGCCAAGCACTTAACTCTGCTGTGTTTTCCAAGGGCCTGTTGTAGTTACCTAAACTCTCCTTGCCCATTCTCACCTTTGCTCCTTTAGGTTGGGGTCCATCCTCTTGCTCCCTTTGGGTAAGGAAGTGGCATTGGTTCTTCAGTAAGGGGAAGTAAGAAATATACCACTGTGTCTCAAGAGAGCACAGGCTTCTCCAAGACCTGGCTAGCAGAACAAATTAGGGTTGTGAGACTTGTTGTGCTCTTCCTATGGAGCCAGTAAGTGCCCGCATCATGAGGTGACAACAAGCATCTCCTCTGAACCCTGCATCTTCATCATACATCTAGCAGCCAAAACTTGTGTCTTTATCCAGAAGCATCTTGTTCAGTTCCTTTTACTAACATTGCTCAATGGTACCAGGGATGACCCAAGGGCACTGGGGTCCTTTAAAAGGTATGTTGATAATATTAGGCTAAAGAATTTCAGCTTTAATTGAACATATCCACTCCTGGCTAGGGGGCTACTTGAAATGGATAAACAGCACTGCTGTGTCCTGACCCTTCCATTTGTGGAGGCTGTCTTTGTTTGGGAAGGCAACATGGTTTGGAAAGAGCATGGGGTTGAGAGTTAGGAGTTCCTGAGTTCTAATCCTGAGTCAGCTACAGACTCACTGACTGGCCTCAATGAAGTAGCTTCTACTTTCTGTCAAACAGGGATAATAATCTCCATCCAACCACCTCCCAGGGGTGTTGTGAGGAGATGTTAATATGTGTACGTTGCACTGAGCTTGTGAAATGCTGCACAAATGCCAAGTATCATTCTAACATTGCAGTCAGGAGCATGGAAGGGATTTTCTTGGGTTACTACAAGCAGCCAGATGGGCAACCTTATGCCTGAGCTTCTGGACATGAACAGCAACTAATTTGCCAGGGAAGCAGTTAGAGTTGGCAGGTCTGGGATACGAGATGGGAGAGTGCACAGAATTCATAGCTGGGGGAGAGAAGTGAGGGCAGATCAGTGAAATTCAGTTATCTCCAGTTTTGTTTGATGCAGTGGTTGGAGAAGAGAAGAGAACAGGAGAAGGCAAATGGCTGACTAGCTGAAAAGAGACACAGAAAAAAGGGAAAGGTAAGAGAGGGGTAGCAACAAGAAGATGCAGTCTGAATGACACGTTGGAGCCAAGAGCATTCTGTTGCTCCATTTATTGTGCAGGGAAGGGGCTGTGAAATGGAATCAGGTAATAGCACAATTATGGCTTCCCAGCAATGACAGCCTCTTTTGTGTGACAATTCTGATTGTGCTATAGGAAAAGTGTATGTGGGAAGGTGGCAGTGGCTGTCAGTTTTCTTGGGGTCAATTTAGCAGGCAGGCCTATTTGTAAATAAGAATGCATGATACAGACTGTCTTAAGACATATTGGTGTGGGCTCTCTGCATGACAGAGGAAATGAAAGCTTAGGGGACACAGTAAGGTCTGCTGAGGCAAGACTGTTTATTGAGTATATAGGGGATTATGCACTGAAGCTGCCAGACACAGAAATCCCCTCTGTTCCGTTGGGGTGTGGACATATACATTGGTGGAAACACTGAGCGGACACATGACTTGTAGCTCTATTGAGCTATTAGCCACTCCATTCCAGGGTAAAGTTGACTCTGAAAATCAGGCATAAATATACATGGCTGCAAATTACGCTAGTGCATAGGTTGGAGGTAACTGTTTGCTAAGTGCAAGTAGGCTATTACTGGCTTTCCTGCCACCTACCAGTAAGGCAGTGTAAGAGCCCTTATTACAAACAGCAACCAAGTGAGAGTTGATTGTCCATTCTGGGCATCATTGTAAGGGACTTGTTACATATTACACTTAGCACATGTTATGTTTAGACAGTAGGAAGCATTAATACTGTCGCGCCCCGATGACCGGTGCACCCTTGACCTGCGAGCCTGGGTCGGCACGACTGGCTTGGGGCGAGGGGGGATTTATGACCGGACAGGTGGGTGTTAATAGCGAGTAGGAGTCAGATGATATAAAGCATAATGGTTACACAGAAAGTTTATTTTACTTACGCTACTGATGTAGTGCAGCGCAGGCAGAGGAGTTGATTTATTCAGTTACAGCATGCAGATATCATGTTACCCAGCATTTACAGGGTGGGTAATAGACTTGATTCCGAACGATTCACACAAGCTGTTGCAGTCTGCAGATTACCGAGAGCTCTTGATAAGAAAGATAACGAGGGAGATAATCGAGGACGGGGTTACGCCGAGATAAGGATCAAAGGCGGGGAGATGTTTGTAAGAGGCCACTTTACAAACTGTCTCCTGGGTGTGTGTGTGTGTGGAAAGTTCTCCGCTTTGGGCGGAAGTTCTTTCAAAGTTATACTTGGCCAAGTGACTGGGCATGAATAATTAACGAGTTGGCACTTGTGCTCTCTTTGTTTGCTCAGGTTTCAGGAAAAAAGGGGGGTTATTTTTTGCTTGGGTGGTACTAGTCCTGTTTGGTCACAGGAGGGCGAGCATAGTACATTATTTAATTTTATAACTTCATTAAAGGTAGTTTCATTTTTATCTGGTCACCATGGGTACTGATATCTTTCATGCTGAGTTGTCAAGGTCAGTTTCTCTCTCTCGTATGGGAGTTTAAGTGATTTAAAATGAGGCACAGACAGGGGTGTGTGCATGCAGCACTGTTAATACACAGGGATAGACTACAATTACAAAGTTTGTTGCCTTAGCTTCTGACCTTTTGCCATCTGACCTTTCGCCATCGGCATCTGAAATCAAAGACTTTGATCTTTGACAAATACAACTTAGAAAGTTTTCTCAGCAGTCATATGTTAATACTTACTACAATCCAAATACAGATTGCTGTACTGTATTGGAGAGTCTTGGCTCCAGTGTGATCCCAGGGCTGAGACTCTCATGCATGGGATCACACAGAGCTGGTTCCAGGAATTGCATCTGAGCTGGTGCAGAAACTTGGGGTGACACCAGCACCCAGCTCCTGCACTGTACCAGAGCCAGTTCAAGGCTCTGGTGTGGTATGGGGGCTGGGAGCAAGACCAGCACAGCATGGGAGCCAGGCCCAGCACCTGTACTGCACTGGAGCCTTGAGTCTCCTGATTGTATTACCTCCATGGAGCAGACTAATATTGGCTCAACCCATGTTAGGTAATACAATCTGGAGTTATTCCTTGTTAGAAAAGGCCTGACTTTACTACGCTGCGATAACACTTAGCACATGCCTCTCTGCTTGACTGCTCAGATGCTACCATTGTAAGTGCAGTTAGCCTGTGTGAAGTGTCATGTATAATAATGCCCCCATTCAAATTGACATTGGTTTGCATGTCAGTGTCACTTCTGTGAAGGTGTCCTCTGCTTGTGTCTCCCGTTTCTTCAGTTTACAGATTAATTGGTATGCTTTATGCTCTGATCCTCTTTTCTGCTCTCCTGGTGTTAGAGGTCAACCTTAAATTTCCTCTGCTCTTGAACTGTCTTACTCTGAGCCTGTATAAGCCACTCCAATGCTGCTCAAATTTTTGGCCCTGCAGGCCAGATAAGTGGTATGGGCTGGATTGGGCCCTGTTGGGCCAGATGTTGCCTCTGCTGGCCAGGATCAGTGCCACTGCTCCCCAGCTTCCCAATTTCCAGACTTACTGAGAGCCTCACAGGCTAGATGACATGGCACCAAACGCTGGATCTGGCCTGTGGGCTGGGGCTTGTGCATCCCTGGTCTAGACCCTAGTTCCATGCTAGCCTGCTTCTGTTGTTCATATTTAGTAACACCTTTACCTCAGGTGTACTCATTTCCAGCAGGTGGATCATTTCCTAGGTACATGGCCCATATTTCTGTCCTTGCTGGTTGATTCAAACCTGTTAGTTGATTTTTGTATACTTTTACCCTGTTCACGTTTTCTCCTGCATGTACAGATGTGCCTTACTCAGTCTAGTTGGCAATATTTTGAGCCCAGATCTTCTCTCATCGTTGTTAATCCCTTCAGAAGTAGACAAGATTTAAGGCAGCTGTTGAAGCATATTATAATCTGATTATATTGTTAAAAAATTGGCTGTTGAAAACATGCATTATTTCCAGACAAATTGTTTTATTAGGAGTGAGTTAAAAGAATGATGAAAAATGTCTTACATTTGAAACTTGTCTAACTTAATTCCAACCAGATATTTGGTAGATATCAACCCCCCCAAATCCTTGCTTCTCATAATTTCTGGATTGTTATGGCTACGACATAACTCTAACACTACCTTAAAATTGTAAGAATGAACATTTCAAGCATTAAAATAAAAGTATGAAAGTCTGGAAATTCACCCTTAACCCTACCCCATACTGCATTGCAAGGAACATTGTCTAATGATGATATGAAATGGTTTCAATGAGAATAATGAAAAATATAGGTCTGAAGGGATATAGAGGGGTAACCTATTCTGATGCCTCTACTCAGGAATACCCTTGTATTGATCCTCTTTGCTTACTTCCATTTCTTCTACATCCAGTAAGGAAGACCCTGGCTTACATATACATTGGAGGTTGACCAACTAAGATTGTTGCTTGGCCAGAGAAAGAATTATGCTGGAAGTCTGTTCTGTGTATGTACATCTGCACCTTCTATGGCAAAGCATAGTGTGATTGGTCTTTCTGCTCTGTAGAAACAAATGACAGATGTAGAAAACTTAATGTTTTTTTTGCTGTCCTTGATTTTTATTTGACAATGTGATTCAAAGTACTTGAATGTCAGCTAATGTTAGTTGCAAGAAGAGTCACAGAAGGACATATGTGAGGCTATCATGGTTTATTCACCATAGGGGAAATATGGAATGGGCAGGGTTAGAGTTGCCATATATGACAGGTAAGAGGTGATGGCAGTGTTTCTGCTGGGAACAGCTGACTAATAAAGGCTGAAACAGAGGAGAAATAGGAGCTGATGTGTTTACTTTGAAGCACAAGTGTAATTCAGAGAACAAGGTATTCAGTAAGGGATATCAGAATGGGTGCATGTGAACACTGGAGTTTTGCCAAAAGATAAGGTTTATACAGCAAATATGTCTTGGGAATATAGGCATAGGATGGACAAAGATCTGGAGAAAGGACAGAGCTAAGGCTGAGGAAAGTTAACTGACTTTCAGATATTCAGTTTTTTTTCAAACACCTAATTGAAAATTTCCAAGCTTTAATCATATTTTTAAATATTATAAGGTTCCACTGAAGTTATTTTTCTAGTAATTAACCTGTGTTTTATAGTCTGAAGTTGGCTTTAAGCAAGTCTTTGCCTGGAACTTTCCTCAATTTTTCCTAAACTAGTAATTCTGATATGGTAAAAATGATATGTATGACACTGCTACAGTTTATCTAACTCCATCAGCCTGCCAACGTTAAGAACAATCTCTCTATCCTGTGTCTGTTTGTCTACCTTGGATATGTATAAGATCTCTATGGAATCTAAATACTTCATAATCTTTACTATATTTGCCATTTTAAAAGGATTGTGAGTTGTTATGCCCATTTTACAAATGGGGAACTGAGGTTCAGAGAAACCAAATGATTTTTCATAGAGTCATTAAAGTTAAGGTCTTAAATTGTCTAGCTGCATCTGCTCTATATCATAGACTATTACATTTAACCCAGTTGCTCCTGTATTAAACATCATAGCTGGTGCTAGACTAAAGCATATTTTCGTGAAAGGCATTTGGTTTTCATTTGAAGGTATTAAAAGGTGAAAAATGCAATACTTCTCTTGGGGGTTTCTCTCAGTGGTTGACCAGCCTTTTTGTTAACATCTGATATCTTATTTCTGTTTGGCTTCAGCTTCCAGGCATTGGTTCTTGTGCCTGCAGGCTGAAGAACCCCTTAGTACCCAGTATTTTCTCATTGTGAAGGTACTTATGCATTGCAGTCAAATCCACTCAATTGTCTTTCTGACCAACTAAACAGAGCATGCTTTTTACGTTTCACATGGTAAGACCTTGTTTATCTCCAGCCTTTACATCATGTCTGGGCTGCTTTTCTGCTTTTTGTGCGATTTTTCAGCTTCCTTTTAAAACTGGGGACAGCACAACTACATGCTGGTTTCTGCAGTGCTATGTGTGGACAAATCACCTACTTCTTCCTCCTCGCTACTCTCCTGCTGATGCAGCCAAGCGTTACGATAAGCCTTTGCGCCATAGGTTTGTATTGGAAGCTTACGTTTAGTTCTTTTTTCTCTATAACTCATTTTCAAACTGCTTTCTGGGATACCCTATATTGTTGGTATGTTCTCCATTCCTTGTTCATAGATCAGTCAGCCTTTTGGCTAAAATAAAATGGGCTGTTTGAGTGGCATTTGAATCTCTGGTCCTTTTGGCCCAAAGACTGTACATATGATGTCAGCCCAGTGATGAGACAAGGCTCTGGACAGACATGGATATCATGCTTAGATATTTTGGATTTGGACCTTAAGTTGGATATATATATTTTAATACTAGCCAATTGCTCATCAAGAATGATGGGGGGTGGGGACAGAACCCCTTCCCTCGTGCTGCTTGTGGTCTGGGCCTGTTCCCCCCTCCCCGCAGCAGTGGCAGGGGGATGGGAGGACTGGGCTTGGGGCTGATGCAGGGGAGCAGAGGTGGGGGAGGGGTGGGCCCAGGCCTGATGGGGGGAGGAGGCTCGCTCCTCCTTTCCCCCTGCAGCTGCTGTGTTGGGCTGGGCTGGGCCAAGTCGGGCCTGCTGCCCCCACTGCCACGGTGGGCTGGCTTTTTTCCCTTGGCTTGGGCAGCAACCTGGGGGAGAGAAAGAGCAGGCCTCCTCCCCCACTTGGGCCCGGGCCCACTCCTCCCCCACCCCCTCCCCCATGTCGGCCCCAAGCCTGCTCCTACCTTCCCCAGGCGGGCCTGATGCGGGGGGTAGGGGGGGTGAGGAGGGTAGGAGCAGGCACGCTGTGGCGTTGGTAGTGATGGTGGGGCTAGGAGTGGGCCTGGACTGGGGGGGTCCCAGGTCTCTGTGCCCGCCTGCTCCCTACCCCCCCTTCATTCTTGATGGGCAATTGGCTAGTATATATATAAAATTTGGTGACATTAAACACTCTATTTGAATAGGCCCATATTACCAAGCAATTCAATTCACTCATCATGCCTGTACTGTACTCCTTGTTATTAACCACTGTGCCAAACTTTGTGTCATGCAAGTTTTAGCAGCAGTGGCTGTATATTACTTTCTAGGTCACTGATGAAACTCTTGACTAACATTGGGCCTGGTACCATTCCTCACTAGAAACATGCTATTTGATGTTGATTCCCCACTGGCAACTACACTTTGAGAGGTATCAGAAAGCCAGTTCTTAGTCCATTTGGTGCATACCCTGTTGACAGCACAGAAAGGTAATATTTTCATCAGAATGTCAGAATATTTTCATGAGAATGTCATGTAGACTTTCCAGAAGTCACACAGGAAGCATATGCTGGGGTTGGGAAGTGGACCCAAGGCTCTAGAATAGCAGCCCTCCTTCTCCAGTTGCATATATTGTAATTTTGTAGCAAACCCTGTGGAGTTTAATGAGCTTTTCAGCTGTTTCTATGACTATTGCAAATTCTGTAGGAGTCCCTCTGGTGTTTATAAACCCTACAAAACCCCTCGCCGTACTTAACCCCTGCAGGACTCTTTGCAGCATTCACTTCCCTTACAATATTCCTTGTAGCAGATACAACTCCATTAGAAATCCTTCCTCTCTTTAAAATACCCATGGGAGTCCTGGTGGAGGTGAGAATCCCTACAATAGTTATAACAAGAGTCTTTGGAGTGGTTCTTAAAGCTCTTGAAGCCTTATGCTACAGACACCATCAAGCCTGCAAGCTGGCTCAGGTCCAGCAGAGACAGGGAAAAGTCTGTAGCTCCTGGCTGTGCTTTTTTGAATGAAAAGCCCTTGTTGTAAGCAAGTTCTAGTTAGAATGTAATAATTATACCTGTCCGGTCACTGGCTCTCCCACTTGCAAGTATGTTTCCTCAGCAGAGGTATGGAACATAAATATAGCTTTTGAGAATTTAAAGAAAAGGCATTGTTTTTTTTTCCTTCTAAATATCAAGCTTTAATGCTGTAGGCAGACTGGGGCTCTGAGGGCATCTCATTTATTGCCTGGTGCTTATGATTTGTCTCTCTTGCATAGCAGAGCCAGGAATAGTACAGTGGATGCAACCCCACAGGTCCCTGTTGTACAAGGTGTTGAATTACAACGGAGCACTTTCCAGTGGCAGGGGCTCTGGACCTGGTGGCACCTGCAGCTGTGGAGAGCTCCTTGGAGCATCTCCTCGTGCCTGGCAAGCAGCTTTCTCTGTTGTGTGGAGGAGCAGAGCAGGCTGTGTGTTATGATGGCTGAGAGGGAGAATGCTGCGCTAAAGTACCTACTCTAAATTCATGGCCATACAAGGCAAGCTAAATAGAGACAATCACACTTTGCCGTGGGGGTTAACTACCTGCTGCTGAAATACTAATTGCTGTGAATTGTGTCCATCAATTATAGCAAAGAGTTGTTTTCTCTCTATAGGCGAGTAGGAAATGGAAGGAGTCTGGACTATTTCAGTGAGGCACAGCACAGAATAATCCTTGGCTGATACCAAAGGAGGCTGGGAGATGGGATGATTTGGTAAGCTGATAATGAATAAAACAGAGGCAGTTTAAATCGGGATTGATGGCAGGCTCTCTGCTACCACAGAGCACCTGTTTGCCTGTGGTTCTTTTCATCCAGTTCTCAGTGGACGGATTCCACCTGCAGAAACCATCACCACAGCTGGTACTAAATGCCCCCTCCCCCCACTGAGTGTTGTGTCTAATTATCGAGTGCCAAAAAGTGTGACAAGAAGCTTGAGCTCTACCTGAACAGCACTTAACAGAACAGCTGGTTCCAAAAAGCTTTTCCTAGAGCCTCTTAATGGTATGGTTTCCCACATCTTCCTTACCAAACAATTGTAAAAAATCACAACTAACAAACAGTAGTAAGATAATACAGAATTTCAAGTCTTCTAACCAATATAATAACCAAACTAATTAGCAGCATTTAGAGTCCATCAGGAGCCCTGTGTTGCCCCATGGACCTTCTGATCTCCTCTTCAGCCCTAATTCTGACCTTTGATCAGACTGTATTCTCCTTCTTCTCCCCAGTTTGGAGTGTACATAAATTATCCATGGACTTTGATCCCCTCTAATTTTATAAAATGCTTGAGAGTGTGTGCCTGCACCCATCAACCTTTCTATCCAGTCTGTATAATCATCAGCTCTTGGTCTGGCCCATTTTGGCCAGGAAGTTTATGGTTGGTTTCAGCCAAGACTATGCTACCTAAATCAACACATGAAACATTTTACATCTATGAACTAAGGTCAAACCTTCCTTTTTGATTTGAAAGCATTTTCATTTACATTTGGTTAGCATCCATTATGAATAAGCCATAAGTCTCCAGTTTTGATCATGCTGTTTTAAGAGGACGACACTGGTACCCTCCCTGGAGGCGTCCCTCAGTAACTTAGTTTTATACTGCCGTCATGGTACCTCATAACTGGGGTAACTTTACTTCCTTTAGGTTCTGAAACAATGAAGCTTTATTTTGCATGTCCATTAGGCATCTCTGGATTGTAGTGCTTTCAGGTTGCTCTTGTGGTCACCTGGATTAGGAGCAAATGCCCCTACACCATTTACTATTTCAAGGAATCTTTGTATCTCTTCTTTGTCTTCTGGGCAGACAGGTTGGTGATGGTGTCCACTTTAGTTCTCTACCTGTACACCTTGCTGTGTTAACTTTGTCATAGGGCAAGAGGAAATTTTCTGGAGGAATCAGCTGTGGGACTTTCAGGCCCGTTCACCTCTGTTTTGCACTCTGTTCTGCATTTCTTTTTTTCTGTTGAAAGGATGTCTTCAGATTCTTACTCAGTTTTTTATCCCCTGCTTTGTCAATGAATCCACATTTTTGATAAGACACAGGGCTTGATGCATTTTTTTTAATGGGATGAAATACTCTTCCCCCTCAATCAAAAGTATGTGACTATCTACACGTACAATTCAAAGGGATTCCCACCTCCATTTGAAATATTTAGGGGACCACAACTGAAAAAAGTTTTCCCCTTCCCCTCCCAATTTTGTTACAGATTATGCTCCTTCCACTTCCTTATTCATCTGTGCTTCCTTGGTGGTCATTACCATAGCACTGTGATCCCTGCATTTTAGCGTTTACAATTATAAAGCTCTGTCCCCCTACATTAGCTTCATTCTAGACTAGCTGACTTCTTTAGGGGACACATTCTAATTGTTTTAGCAAGAGTTAATTCTGGGTCTTGCAGTAATCTTTGAGTGTTTTGCCATACATGAGCAGCTGTTTGCCACCATATTGGCAAGTGCTAGGTATCTCTTTTGTCTGCTCAACACTTAAATCTCTCCAACCTCCAAAATACTTAGAATCACATCTGTGCCCATCACTTAAAGCAGTGGTTTTCAACCTTTTTTCATTTGCAGACTCCTAAATATTTCAAATGGAGGTGGGGTCCCTTTGAATTTTAAGTGTGGGTATTCACATACTTTTAATTGATCATAGTCAGCTTTTGTGGACCCCTTAGACATAATCTGTGGGCCCCCAGAGGTCCACGGACCACAGGTTGAAAACCATTGACTTAAAGGTTTAGCTCCCTGCAGCATCAAATCCCACAATCACAGACCACACTAACAACCTCTGTAAGCCCCCTTAAGATCTGCTTCCTGTTGGTGTCTGTTCCTCATATCCACTCACCACAGTTCTTTTCATCCTTACTTACGTTGGCACTATTGGGCCTCAAAAAATCAAATGTATTGATTAGCAATCGTGTTTATTGCAGGAACAGATATGGAAGGAGAAAAATCCCTAGAAGAGGTACTTTGGCTCTCAGGTTCATACACTCAGCTTTGTGAAACTGGGATTTCATGAGGTAAATTGCCCAAAGGCTACAAATACATTTTGAAATGCATAGAGATTTGTCTTGGAATAGTCTCTGCAGAATTCTGTTAATTACTGCTGACGTGTAGATGTCATAAAACAAATTTAAGGCAATAATAATTCTCTATTTTTGGCACACACATTGCAAGGCAAAGCAGCTCTCTCAGGACTGTTCATAAAGCTAATTTTGCTTCCATTACTATGCCAACTCATAAAAGGGCTGCATGTCTCTCTGGTTTGCCTATTGTATTTTTTGAACAAGACCCATTTTTCTCCTGGTGACCTACCAATTGCAACCTCTGAAGCCAGGACAAGCAGCAGGGGTCTACAGGAAACTGCTAGCCTGGTCACTGTTACTTTCCACCTGTCCCAAAGCCAGCATCTTCTAAGCCAGCACACTAAATACCACCTATCTGCTCCACCATCCCCACTACCTCCAAGCAGCACAGCCATTCAAATACCTAGCTTTGTTACAAGGGACCTATGCTAGAACTCTTACCATCTCAAAAGGAACCTCAGAATGTGAACAGAAGATGGAAATAGGCTTCCAAAATTGTGGGAAAAGTAACATCTTATCATTGCTGACATGGATGCCATGTCTGGGGCAATAGAAACATTTCCTTTGCACATTTCTCTTTGTCCCTATAATGCCATGGTTTAGGCAAAGAGGAGAGTTACCATGTGCAAGGTGACTGACAAATTTCTTGAATGAAAAAAAAAAAAAGCAAGTGTCTCCCAGGAACTATTGAATTTACCCCACCAGAGGGCCGTTGAGGGCACTATTATGGAGGGGTTGGTTTCTTGGTGCATTCTAAAAATCCTGGAAAAAGACCCAATGCAGGAGATGCAGAAGCAAACAGCTGTGGTGAAGCATCTTTGGTGACAATGCTGTGTCCTGCAACATACTGAGAATGCATTATATTGGGATTGCTATTTCAGTTAACCAAATGACAGGATATCCCCACATCATTCAACTCTCCAAAGAGATGGGAAAGGCTTCCCCTTGTGAACACATGACAATGGAATTTGTGAGTGCTCCTTACTCTGTCCACATATGAAATTCTTGTTGAATTGTCTTCAAACTTATTCAAGAAGTAGTGTGTTCAGGCTCATTTTGACTGTTTGCTTTTATGCTATGTAATGGTCCCCTCTCCCATGTCACATGGTAGAGTTTTTGCTTTGTGATTAGATAACTACAGTTATTAAGCAGGACATGATAGTATGAATGATACATAGCAAGTAATGAAGGAGGTGATTCATATATTGGTTTTCAGATGAACTGACTATGCTACATCTGTGAAATTTTAGTCTACTGCCTGCTTTTTAAATGCTTGTAAATGATGTGGTGCCTGGCTGATCCCACATGTGCTGAATTTGTCTCTCATTCACAAACACATTCAATAGTCACCTTTTTATTATTCTGCTTAGCCCTTGCACAGGTAGCACTTCTCAGCTCCATGTCACCATTAGCTAATGGCTGTTGCATTCTTTTGAGGGAGGGCTGATCTAAACACCACTTGTGTAGTGATTTAGCAGTACCAAAATTCTTGGAATTGTGTCAAAATACAAGTAGAAGTACCATTTTATAGCAGCATAAGTATATCTGCTCTGTGGGATTGCACTGCCTTCATTATATTAGCTCCTAAACCAGTATGGTTCTGTCAGTACACAATTGTGTGAAGACTAGCTCGAAGTGAGGGTATCCCTATTTTTGCAGATGGGGAAGGTCAGGAAGAGAGCTGAAGTATTTTGTTTGAAAGCAAAACAAGTCAATGCCATGGCCAAGATTAGAACTTGGGAAATTGCAACTGCAAGTCCCATGCTTAGATCATTATATCGCGCTTCTCAGTTTAAAAATTAAACAAATCACAGAAAGTTAGGGTTGGAAGGGACCTTAGGAGGTCATTTAGTCCAACCCTCTGCTCAAAGCAGGACCATTCCTAACCAAAGCTTTGTCTAGCCAGGTTTCAAAAACAGCCAAGGATGGAGCTTCCACCACCTCTCTGGATAACCTGTTCCAGTATCTTACTACCCTCCTAGTATTTTAACTTAAACTTCCCTTGCTGCAACTTGAGACTGTTGCTCCTTGTTTTGTCATCTTCCAACACCGAGAACAGTCTAAAAAAATCCCTTATGAAGCTGACTGACTATTTGTACTGTAGTTGTACTCCTAGGCCTCAAGTAGGGTTGGGATCCAATTGTGCTACATGGGGTGCATCTACATGAGCTATTAATGTGGCTCAATAAACACTGGTGCAATTCATGCCTGAGTTAGCTGTTCCTGAGCACTGTGTCTTCATGTGCTCCTGGAACTGTAGCAATTTGAGCCAGGGCAGACTAGCCCCAGGCTGACAGTAGGCTTGTGGTGGGGAGGGTCATCCCCGGGCTCCAGGTGGCAGTGTCGGGGCTGGCTGGGGCATGACAGTGCTGAAGCTGCTGAGCCATGTGGCTCTGACCCCTGCACCCCCAGCCACCCCCGGCTCAAACTGCTGCAGTCCCGTTCACCATCCACGTGTGTATTCCTGCACAGTAAATGACTCTACTATAAGTAGTGCCGTCCCCAACAGTACCCTGTTATGGAGGAGTTAATTAATTCACTGCACCCTAATACTGGTGCACGTGTTGACATTTGATGCATTACTGAAGAATTAGTCAATTCTGCAGTAAAGTGCACATGTAGATGAACCCATGTTGTACAAAAGCATAGGAAAAAAGTCAGTTCCTAGCTGAGAAAAGTTTACAGTTTTTATGATACTCTGATGCTAGATAGGAGCAGCCTCAGATGTTATAACAACACAAGAATAATCTGTAATACTTGGGCCACAGGGAATGTATAGAATTTTTGAGCCTTCAGACAGTACATAGTTGCTAGGAATTATGAGCTGTTGGCAGTTTCCCATGATTCATCCTAGACACCGCCCTTCTGTAGAAAGGCTCTCTGAGGGCTTGTCTCTCAGAAATCATTAAGGCCCAGATCATCAAAGGTATTTAGGAACCTCTAACTCTCATTATAGAAATTAGTGCATAGTAGGTACCTAATTCCCTCAATGAAAACATTTGTCCAGCTACCAGAAGAGTAACCAGAACATCCATCAGACGGGGCAAAACTTTTCTTTCTGTTTTCAAGCAACCATTTTTTATGAAAATATTACGATACTAGTAGTAAAAAGGGAGAATTAGAATTCTTGCATGCATTGGGAATCTATTGTTCAGTTTGTTTCCCTCCCTTTTGTTCTGAGAAATGATTAATCGTCTCCTTGGACAAGGTTGTCCTCTAAATTGTACTAAATTGCTGGTAATTTCAGTAATATTTCTCACTTTGTACAGTAATGATTTATTGTTTACAGATTTTCTGGCTGAAGATGCCTTTTGAGAACGTTCAGTTCTGTTGCTTTGGGGTCCTGAAGGGATAAAAAACAGCACTACAGCTCTCTGAAATGCTCCACCAGGAACAGATGCCTTTACATGGACTTAACCTCTCCTCTGCTTTTACCTGTCCCTCCCTGTGTGAGTTTTGCTATTGCTCCTTTTATTTTTCTACTCCTGCATTTCTTGTTTTGTAGGTTTTGTGAAGCATTTGAACATAGGGGATGAATGTCGGGAGTGGGGGAGGGGTCGCAGGGAGTCAAGGAATAAGAAAAAGTGTTATTTGTCCTCTTTGCAAATGGCCCTGGTTCCCTTGTTTGTTAGGGTATAGGATGGGGCTCGATCCGTTACTTGGGGTGAGTGCATTGTTTGGAACCTTTGGATCTTGCATCTGCAGTTCAAGGTCATAGTTGCCAGTGTTTGAAAACTATAAATAATAAAATTTTTGAGGCAAAACAATGACACAGAAAGAAGAGCTCCACTGAAAAGCATAGGAAAAACAAAAATTTTAATTGCCCAGAAATTAACAGGAGAAAGAGCTTTTGAGGGTGGGGGTTGGAGGAGGTATACAGTGAGGAAAGTGTTGTTGTTGGGCTTTTTTGAAAATAATACAAGGGTTGTCTTATGGCATTAGAAGTACTTTCCCGCCAGCCCTGGAAGCTGAGGTACCAAAATGTCATTTGAAAGTTGTTCTTGTGGTATTTTCACCTCAAATGAATGTAGAAAGGCACAGACATCTCATAAAGAAGCTGCTGCTTTTCCCCTCTTCCCAGCCATATCTTGTTTAACAGAGAAAGGTGGACACTTCAGATAAAATGCTAGGCAAGCAACCAAACTTTTGGTTGCTTGCCTAGAGTTGCCAAAATCAGAAGATTTTTGAAATGTGGCTGCTGTAATTTAAAAATACTGTAGAGTTTGCTTTTTGGAGCATATCTGATTCTTTGCCCTGAATTCCATGCTCACTCATTTCTAATGTTAGTGATGTATAAAGTCAAATGTCTCTTGTAAAAGGGAACAGCTGGCAGGTGTTCCACTTCTCCCAGGGGTCTAATCTCTGTCCTACCTTTTGCTTACTTCAGCTGCTGGGTGTCCATCTGAGGGGCCTGACTTGTAGAAAGCTCTTAGCACCCCCTCTCTAAAGATCAGGCCCTCTCAGGGTCTCTCATGTCAGGCATCCAGAAAAGAACATATACCAAAGCAGTAGTCACTTTGAAAACGTAAGCTTATTTTTTTTTAATAGTTTCCAGGAGCATATTTATTACTATGTGCGTAGCTGAAACAACATACATTTGGCTTTTCCTGCATTCCAGTGACTGGATTGTGGGTATCTAAAAGAGCTGATCTCTTGGTACTTGTTGTCCTGCGGGGCCAGGCCAACTCTCAGGATCTCAAAACTGTGCTGTTAGATGGGAGGGTGTGACACAATTGCACATAAACACACAGAAAAATCAATTAGGCACACACACACACGGTGCATACACACACATTACCAACTCAAGCACACACATATCCAAGATTACCAGTCTAAGCAGATGCACACCTATTGCCAATTCAAGCACATGCACACCAAAAATTAGATAAAAATCAGTTGTCAATACCTATGCACCCAATACACATACACGAACAAACACTTTCATGGCTGTGTATTAACCCTAGGGGGCATTTGGGGTAACTTGGTGCTTGGGGTTACTTAAGGCCAAGTGGCCCAGGGGTTACTCGAAGTCACTGGGGCTTGGGGTTGCTTAGGGTTAATGTGCCCCGGGGTTACTCGGGGTAACCTGGTGCTGGGGTGGAAGCAAGGGAAAAAGCCCAGGGGCAAGGAGGAGAGAGCCAGAAAACAGAGGCTGAAAGCTGGGAGATGGGGGCTGAAAACTGAGAGGCAGAAAGATGGGAGATCAGGGGGAAGATAAGTGGCGGCAAGGAGGAAACAGCCAGGAACCAGAGATGCAGAAAGCTGGGAGATAGCTAGGAAACGAAGGAGGAGGGTCGGGAGGTCAATAAGACAAAAACCCAACTTGGTGTTTCAAAATAATGGGTTTATTAAACAGACAACACACTACACAACCCCACAAAGTTATTGGTTCCTACACTCACACACAAGTATTCACATATACACCCACACAATGGTAGCAGAAGAGAAAAAGGCTTGGTGGAGGGATTGAAGTCAAGGTGTGTAGGGGCAGAGTCCAGATCCTTTGCTTGGGGAAGGAAGGTATATGATAGCTACCTATTCTGGACTGTGAGTTGATCCTCGATGGCTGATCAGGGTCTTCGCCAGCAAGGTGTTGTTCAGAAGGAGTCACAGGCAGGGTCTCTGTGTGGATAGGTGGTGTGGCTTAGTGCTGGTCCAGATGGAGAGGGTGTCCCAAGGAGGTCATACTCTATAAAAGGTGTGAGGTACCTGTGTCTCCAATGGAGGGACATGTCCAGGCAAGGCCAGTCCTGCTCAGATGCTTACATGAAGGTCCAGGTGTCCTCATTGTCTGGTAGGACACAATGGTGGGGTTGCTGGTTTCTGTAGGGTCTTTGTCCTTCAAATGCTGGGTTTCTGTTCTGTTCCTGGGTGAGGTCCATGGTTCCTTTGTGAGTCAATGCAAGGCAATAGTCTGGTTTTTGAGCTGATGGTCCAGTCGTTGAGTTGATTTTTCAGTAGAGGTCTGCTACCATTGTATTTCAAGCACCCTCATTCATCCCCATTCATTCAGGAACCAATTTACATGAGACTGGTTAGACATGAGTCATAGGTTACACCTGGGCAGAGGATTCAAGATGGAGGCTTGACATTCAAAATGGAAACTTGACATTACTTATGCTAACTTACACATGTGGGCCTAAATCATATAGTATCAATTTAAAAAACAAACAAACAGTAAAAAATAAATAAATCAGTGAAACAGTAATCACACAGTAACAATCAAAATAAATACAATAATTATGCAATATAAAACAGTGGATCAAAGAAGGAGAGAGAGAAGAAAAAAACTTGCTACAAAAATGCTAAAGCTTATACTATGTCTTAGATTACTCATACTTATCTATAGGGAATAGAGAGGGAGAGAGAAAGCCAGAAATAGTTGGAGAAAGGAGGGAATGTATTTTAAAATAATAATAAAAAAGGAAAAAGTGGGGGTTTTGCTACACTTGGATGGATGAAAAACATATCTGTGTATTGGTTTACCTTAATCCTGGGGTTTAGGTTATTCAAGTTTCTGTAAAACAAAATGCATAGTTTTAGCTATTTTACGTTCCCATGGAGTTAAAATGTGTGTCTGCAATGACAAGTAAAATGAGTTAGTTACTGCCTTAATGTTTGTTCTCATGATCAAACCACCATCTGATTGGCAGTCTCCGCTTTAGGGAAGGTCTAAGTCTCTCTTATCAGTGGTTGATGTGATTTTGGGATTGAAGTACCAACCCAATTATTTCCAGATAATTCTTATTGCTAGATAACTTTTTAAATTTCATAAAAGTTTGGACTTTTTGAAAAAAATTTATTTTCAGCAAAGAAAAGTCTTTTTCAATACTTGGCTGGGAAAAGCTAAAAGTGTTCCATTTGGGTGTTTTGCCCAAATAGCTCCCATGAACTAAGTTCTGAAGTTTGGGTTTTTCTCGAAACAGAAAATTGTACATGGAAGAAGGGCAATGAAAATGAAATGTTGTTTATCTTGGAAAAAAATCAAAAGGAAAAAAAAAACCCTTTCCCACCAGTTTTACGTACAGCTTGGTCTACACAAATGGGGACATCAGGTTTCCCAGAATCTGAATATACAATTATGCATCAGCTCTGAATTAAAGCAAGGTGTTGAGTCCTAATGAAGAATATTGTCCTCATCTCAAATAAGAAACCAGGGCTGCATACCTACAGGCACCATGAAGAGCAAACCTAGGATCTAAAATCCAAAGCTTTGCATTGTGAAGAATAGCCATCAGCTATTTGTCATTGCAGGAGATAGGATCACATACAAATGAAGTACAGGCAGTCTTTGACTTACAATGTGTCGAGTCACAATGTTTCACACTTACAATGTTTATAAATTGACACCTTGTTTGAAATTGACACTGCAAGAGAAGGCTGAAGGGGGATCTAGTAGCCTGTTACAAACTAGTCAGAGGGGACCAGCAGGCACTGGGGGAATCCCTATTCCCCTGAGCACTACCAGGAGTGACTAGAAATAACGGTCACAAGCTGGCAGAGGGGAGATTCAGACTAGACATCAGGAGGCGCTACTTCACCATCAGGACGGCTAGGATCTGGAACCAAATTCCAAGCGAAGTGGTGCTGGCTCCTACCTTGGCGTTCTTGAAGAGGAGGCTAGATGAACACCTTGCTGGGGTCGTTTGACCCCAGTACTTTTTCTTGCCAAGGCAGGGGGTTGGACTCAATGATCTGCTCAGGTCCCTTCTGACCCTACAAACTGTGAAACTATGAAATTTCTGACATCAGTTTTGACTTCATAGTGCTTGAACTGATGCGATGCTATGCCAGTGAACAAGTATACTGCATCGCTCATCTCCCTGGAGAACATCTGTCTAAACTTCCTTGGACACTTTCTTTAAGAAAGCAGACAAGACTCCAGAAAAAACATGCAGACAAGAGTCCTGAGAAGACTCCAGCCAAGAACTCTTCAAAAAGTCCAACCAAGAGCCTTTCAAAATCACCTCTTGGCGAAACTGGCCAATTGTGGCCTTGGGTCCACCAGAGTCCGCTGGCTGGAGAACTGGCTCTGTGGTTGGACCCAGAAAGTGGTAATTGATGGAAGTCAATCTTCATGGTGCCCTGTGACCAGTGGGGTCCCTCCCAAGGCTCTGTTCTTGGACCCATATTGTTCAACACATTCATTAATGATGTGGACATTGGAGTCAGAATCAAACTGGCCAAGTTCACCGATGACACCAAACTTTGGGGCAAAGCATCCATGCCAGAAGTCAGGAGGGTGATCCAGGCTGATCTGGACAGGCTCAGCAAATGGGCAGAAGAGAACCTGATGGTGTTGAATGCTGAAAAATACAAGGTTCTCCACCTTGGGAGGAAAAACCAGCATCCTTATAGGCTCAGCAATGCTATGCT
Source organism: Crocodylus siamensis (assembly GCF_052110815.1). Lineage (NCBI taxonomy): Eukaryota > Metazoa > Chordata > Crocodylia > Crocodylidae > Crocodylus > Crocodylus siamensis. The sequence continues at coordinate 51,647,357 of NC_143404.1, forward strand.
GGCTAGCACTATGGAAGAAAGAGACTTGGGGGTCATCATTGACCACAAGATGAACGTGAGCCTGCAATGTGATGCTCCAGCTAGTAAAGTGACCAAAACACTGGCTTGCATCCATAGATGCTTCTCAAGCAAATCCCGGGACGTCATTCTCCCCTTGTACTCGGCCTTGGTGAGGCCGCAGCTGGAGTACTGCGTCCAGTTTTGGGCTCCACAATTCAAAAAGGATGTGGAGAAGCTTGAGAGAGTCCAGAGAAGAGCCACGATCAGAGGTCAGGAAAACAGACCTTACAGCGACAGGCTGAGAGCCATGGGGCTCTTTAGCCTGGAAAAGCGCAGGCTCAGAGGTGATCTGATGACCATGTATAAGTTTATCAGGGGTGACCACCAGTTCCTGGGGGAACGTTTGTTCACCAGAGCGCCCAAAGGGATGATGCGGTCCAACGGTCATAAACTACTGCAAGACCATTTCAAGCTGGACATAAGGAAGAATTTCTTTACTGTCCGAGCCCCCAAGGTCTGGAACAGTCTGCCACCGGAGGTGGTTCAAACACCTACATTGAACACCTTTAAGAGCAAACTGGATGCTTATCTTGCTGGGATCCTATGACCCCAGCTAACTTCCTGCCCTTTGGGTGCGGGGCTGGACTCGATCTTCCAAGGTCCCTTCCAGCCCTAATGTCTATGAAATCTATGATAAAGTCCACCAAAGTGACCTCAAAGAAGTCCTTCCAAATCAATATGATTGCTATTTACAATATAAATACATTAATGTAGCTATATTACTCATCTATCATTGATTGAGTACAAAATTCTGGGGGTTTTGGTGAAAATAGCGTATTGGGCCTTGGTTCAGGAACCAATCCCCCATTTATAACATTGTTTCTTATGAGAAAATTGGTTCCAAGTTACAACATTTCAACTTAAGACATGGTTTTCAGGAACCAATTGTGTCGTACGTCCAAGGACTGCCTGTAAAGAAAAACAAAACACGTTGTAGCACATGTATGCAGGAAACCATAGGAAATGGAAAGACATTTCTTCCTTTACTTGTTCTGACAGATTTCTGACAAGGTTGTGTTAAGGAAAGTAGGGATTAATATCACCCTCTCAGAGCATCTGACAGATTTCTCTCCCTCTGAAATGACAGGAAGAGCCTTGAAATAGGTAGTAACTTTAATAGTTACACATGTGCTTTCCTTTTTTTCCCCCTTTCTTCAGTTCTGGGGCTGTAGCATTAGATCATTACTGGGTGTGTATTACCAGGGTTGTGTGCCTGCCTTGTTATAGAAGGACTACCACATTTTTTTTAACCAAGTTATGACGATATGAAAGGATTAAATGAATACTAAAATCCAGGAGTCTCCTTGTTGACTCCATTCCCAGTGGGGCTGAATGCCCCTTTGATACTATAATACTAACTTTGTTTTTCTGTTTACCACCAATTATTATTTCTTCTCAGTGTTATTTGGGAAAGTTGATGTACTCTATAGACTGTGAAACATAACCCATATATCCATCTTCCCCTTGGCTGATTACCTTTTGATCAGCCAAGGGGGTGATGCATCCATTTAATATTTTATGGAAGCAGAAATCTGTTTGGAAAGGTTCCAAATGATGCATTGTCTCTATTCCTACTAAGTGGGTGACGAGTCATGTTATTTTCCTGCAAAGTGCGTCACAAAACCTTTGCTGGAACATGCTCATGCTACCCGGTATTTGCCACCTTGTCTTTGTCCCAAGAGTGAATGGTCTACGTGGGCACAATCACGCACTTTGCTTTTCCATTTCAGAGCTGTGGGACACTGGTGGGGTGGGATGGTAATACTAAGGACTGTTTCTCCAGTCACACCAGTGTGGACAAATAGACCTGTGGTTTCCAATGTGGTCAAGACACCTTCTCTCTTGGTATAATGGCCCCTTCTGGTTCTGTGGTGTATATTTTTTCTGATCTCTTTCTCTACCCCTTTTCATTTCTCCCTCTCTCCCCACACATTTAGTTGACCTTACAGGCTACACAGAAAGGTTCTGAATCTTTCTACATAGATGTTTTAAAGAGTGGATTAGACAGATGCTTATTTTAATTAGGAATAATCCTCGCTGGAACAGGGAGTTGGACTAGATGACCTCCTGAGGTCCCTTCCAACACTACTATTCTATGATTCTGGAACCCTGGCAGTACTCCAAGATGTACCCCCTCTCCAACTGAAGGGATCAGAGCAGGTGCAAAAGTGCTGTGGAAGGTGTAGGGACCCTCCTCCCCCTATAGAGCAGAGCCAGATCACAAATGGGGACTTAACCATATACCTTTTAATGAGAGAACAGTACTGGGAACATAACCAGTATAAACCAGGGGGTATAGGGGACACTACAATGCCCCGAGGGTGCAGAATTCAATAAAGGTTGAAAAACTTACAATCATCCAGTTGACAAAAGACAGGGTTAACAAAATATAAAACACAAACAGCAGAACAGATAGTACTGGTTGGCAAAATCAAAAAGGCACAAAATGTCAAATAACAGAGCCTAGGTACTGGGAGAAGGGAGAAGACACAGTGACCCCTTTCCACTGCAATGAGAATTTCTCCCTGTCACTTTATTCACCCTAAGTCATTGCAGCTGGGACTTGAACTCAGCTCTCCCACATGGTAGGCAGAAACCCCACCACACAGCCACCAGTGCTGGCATTAGTCCAAGCTGCTAGGGGTCTTGACTTTCCTGGAGCTCCTGCCTCATGTCGAGCTTCCTGGCCTCTTGGAGGAGCTGGAAGCAGAGCTGGGAACCTCTCAGGTCACTGATCAGATCCTTACTGGAGCTGGGGAGCCTCTCCTGCTGGCCGCAGCCTCTCATAGGGGATCCTGAAGCCCAGCGGGGAGCCTCTCCTGCCAGCTGCACACTGTGCTGCTGAGGGTCCAACTGTTACCTGCAGGTCCCACTCCTTCAGGTTCTTCTGGGACAGCTGCTCCCTACTGGCCCAGCTCTTGCCAGCTCTTTGAAACTCCTTCCTTGTGGTCCCTGGCTGGTCTCCCCTGACTCAGCTGTGCTGCCCCTTTTATCCCCCTCCAGGTTACCCAAGGGGCCAATCAGGAGACATGGAGGGTGAGTCTCTGGGGCCTGATTGGTGAGGAAAGGGGATCCCAAGCCCTCCAATCATCTTTTACCCTTTCAAAAACCCCTGGGCCAAATCATTACTACCTAGCCCTCACAATTCTGTGACCTCAGGATCCTGTGGCCTATTCCTTCTCCTGAAGGGGCGACAACTACTGTTTGAGGCTCCACCTTCTTCCCAGAGGTCAAATAGATTGTGGCATCTTTTGTCACCATTCTCTTTGCTCTCTTCTGAGCCAGAAGAGAGCAAGCACACATTAAGACACTCAGGTATATGAGCTACTTAAAACTTTTAGGTGGTTTGAATGTTGAGGTAAAAAATTTAAAAATGCCTATAAAATTTAAGAGCCTAAATCCCATTGGCTAGGGACAGAAGTTACACATAAACTAGTTTAAGTGATCAGAAACTGGTTTAATGTTTTAACAGAACAGGAGTTCAGTGCACATAAACCACTTTCAAAATGGTTAAAACTGGTTTAAGATAGATCTGGTAGGATGTACTATCAGACTTAACTGATTTATGTCAAACTGGTTTATGGAACTTTTCCCTATTCAAGTTAATGCTCAGTCCCCCAGCATCCCAGGATGCTTTGCAGCCCTGGGCTGTGCTGTCTGCTCCAGTGGAGCAGGGCTGGCCATGCCCCCCTGCTTTCACAGAGCTGAAGCATTAAAGCCTCTGCTCCCTAGCCTGTGCCTGTGGGTGAGGGGCAGGGGAATAGACCCCAGGCTCCCCTATCCAGGCTGCCCTAGCTCAGGTCTGTGCAGCAAAAAGAGAGGGAAAGCAACCTCTGTGGGGTGGGGAACCCCTCTGAGGCTGGGGGATCTGGCCAGCCCTGGGCTGGAAGGACTATTTCCCCCTCTAACCTGTGGGCACAGGGCCAAGCCCTGTGGGACCATATTGAGAGGTGGGAGGGGGGAATGCCATCCCTGCACCAGGGACAGGGTTCAGGGGACCCTGCCAGGGTGAGGAACCTGCACTGAGGCTAGGGATCTGGCCAGCCCCAGGTTGGAGGGACTGTTTCCCTCGGGGGGTGGGGAGTGGGAGATGGCAAGGGGTTGGGCGGCATGTGCTGGGCAGCTAATCAAGGCGAAACCTTGCTCGGCTGCATTAGGGTGCCTTTGTTAGTGGCCAGCAGGCTGGGAGACATATTGTAGTGATCCCCAGCTACTAGTATGGGTCGCTGCGGGAGCCTGGCTGACTTTCTGGTTTCAAAAGTGAACATCAGTTCACATCATTATCAGTTCAGTCTATGCAGTTCATAGAAACCTGCAAAGTTTGTATCGATCCAGCCCTGTTTTTTTTTTTTTGTCTATATGTACATAGCCATTGTCTTTCAATTGGAGGTCAGCTTCTAAATCACTGTGTATGTTTTTTCAAGTTTTATCTTTGATCAATAGAAACATGATTAACAAGTTAGCAGAGCTATATAGGCTTTGGTATAAACTATAATTATTGGCAGCATTCATTTATATACCAGTGCCCCCCAAAAAAGCAGGATGAATAACACAAAACTTGATTTAGAATATTGACATTGCACCTAGAATTACTTTCTCTTATGCACGTCATGGAAAATTTCATGTCAGTTTAATTTTTACCTTTTTTTCCCCATTTTGATGAGGCATACACGGCATTCTCGCTCTTTAAAAAAAATGGAATTTTTCCCCTGGAAGTCTGAAAAAAGTTAGAAATTGAGTGGAAATTTGGACTTTTTTGATGCAGAAGTCTTTAATGAAAAGGCAAATTTGAAAATTCAGGTTCTGTTATAAATAAGTATTTTCTGTCAGAAAAAGATAGAACATTTTAAATCAGCTGTAATTACATTACTAACTTTTGTGTGTGTGTAGATAACTGTCTCTGTGTAATGCGGTTTATGTAACTGATCAAGCAAGTGCCTAGCTATAGCTATTTGCAGGTTGAACTACCTGAATTTTACCCTGACAGGAATCTCCTGAAATCTTTTTTGTTACCTGATCGCTAAGATTCTTTAATTTAAAAAAGTTTTTTTTACTTCACCTCTCTACTTCTTACTTGGGCCTAAATAACATGAAAGAACTTGACTGTGTGCGTGTGTGTGGGGGTGGGGGGCGGGTTATGTGTGTTAATAAATTCTTGCTCATTCACTGGAAAATGTGTAATTATAACTATTTTCATACAACAGGTGGGGAAACTGAAACACGAAGTGATTTGGCACAGAATTCTTGTGGGACTTTGATCCATTTTAGAATCAAAGCCAGCACCATGGCCACAGGCCTAGTTGTGCATCCATTTTTGACTTAAAAAAGCAACCCAGCAGAAACCTTTCTGAGCAAAGGGTCCCTCTTTCTGCAGTCAGTGGTGAGAAGGGACATCGGAACCATTTGTCAGTCTTGACCCAAGGAAGAAGCTCCTGCTTTTTTTGTTAGAGATGTTCCTGTGTTTCTCAAGTGTCCCCACCTGGCTCACTCACTTCAAAGATTGTCACTTTTAATGGAATTTCTCTCCATGCCCTTTCATACAAGTCCTTCTTATCTATGCTTTTGTGCCCCCACCTTCCTCCCCGCAGCCTTCCTGCCATCAGCTCCATTGCCACTTTGCTTTAATTCTTTATGGACAAAGGCTTACTTTAGTAGAAGACTCCTTTTGATCAAGGAAGCCTTATCCAGTTCCAGAGCTGACAAGCGGAGCCCAGAAATCACAGAAATTAGGTCATCTCTGTGGCTTTCAAAGGCGATAGGATGTGGTTGCCAATCTGTGATCAGCTGATGACTTTTGCTCACTGGCCTGTTTATGATGCAGATCTGTCCTCAGCACTTTACTTCTTCTTTCTCCTACTACCTCCCCTTGATACTTGTCCATGCTGCCTGGGGAAGGAGCTCAACGGGAGGAGATTTCCCTCCCTCAAGCAGGGCAGAGCTGATTGTTTGCAGCAGGCTCTTTTTCTGTGCACAGCTGTGTTTTGTACACTAGATCAGCTTTTCCTTGCTGCTATGAAATAAAAAGTAAACTTTAGCCCATGATCCCTTCACTCATCCTTTGCAATCTCACCAACTAATAGGTTAGTGCTGTTTTGCTTCACACTGTAGCTACCCTCATGTAGCAGCATGTCTGAGGCAACTCTGTGGGTGGCAGAGATACTTCAAAGCCCCACTACCATGGGTGAGGAGTCCTTAACTAGACTGTGGTCTATACTATGGCTCTCTGGATCTTATTGCTCTTCTGGGGGAAATCTTCACAAAGAGGACCTATACACAAGGGTTGTCCCTATACAGTTTTGAGGCCTGTTTTGAGGACTTGGGTGCTGCATCAGGCAGCCCTCAGCTCTGGGGATGATTTCTGTTCTAAGGAAGCTGATCACAGAGTATAGAAAGAAGCAGAGTTATGTGGACAGGTGTGTATTCGGTTTCCTTTCTTCCCTTCTGGCAGGTGGACAACTGCATGTGGAAGACCAACTTAAAAAGGGAAAAGTACTGATAGTCTCCTCTGGCCTTCAGCTCTATGAAACTATCAAATGGCTACTGTGAGCACAATACCTGCTAAGTTCTTATCTATTATATGAAGTAGGTGGCAATATTTTGACCCTGGTTCTCTGAAGAGGAAAGATGGAGTTGTATAAATGCAGCCATTGCAGTAGCTGGACCTGCAGCTGGCTCTTCTGAAGAAGCTAGTATTGAGAGACATCAGCGTAAAACTGAGCCTTATACAAGCCCCTTGAATAATTCCTAACCCTTCTCACATGGCAGTGTGATGCTTTACTTGTGCTTAGAAAGGGCAAGAGCAGTGCTGAAAGGCTGGACAGGGATGGAAAAGCTTTGAAGGAAGCAATAACTGACTCAACTAAGTTTCTCTCTCTGGGACAGAATTCTAACTGCGGCCCCACAGCATCATTAATCTCAGGCAGATGACCTTTCTTTCAGCTCATTAACATCAAATGCTAAAGAGAAGGAGGGCAGAGCCATTATGTAGCAATTTATATGTAAATGCATAAGATACCAAATAAAAAGCAAGTCTATTGGCATTCATTAAAAAAAGAAAAACAGCATTATTGGGGCAAGTTTTGAAAGGTCTATGCTTTTAAAGTTCAGCAGAACAACATAAAATACATTTTCAAACATCCATTCAACCTCTAGTCCCCACTTACAAATGTGAGTGTTGCCGTTCATTGGTCTTTCAGTCCCACAGACCTAGTTTCAAATTGGAAAGAAGGAAGGTTCATGAGGCTTTGGCCACAAGTGGTAGGATCAGAGTAAACTGAAGAAAAAATAGACAAACTTCCCAATAGTGAGTTTTTTAAAATCTCAGCTTAGGGCTGTTTCTTCCAGCTGTAGATAGGAAGTAAATGGTAAAAGATTCAGGCTCTGTTTCCAGTTTAAATTCATAGCATTCAGGAGAGGTTTGTAAAACTAGGCAAGATGCACATGTTCATTCTAAATCAAACCATTATATTTCAGCAATGGCCTCAAGTACTACAGCTGGCAACAATGCTATGGTAGGGAACACTGCATTTTATTTATCCACTAGGCCTGTGCAAAGTGGCTAGTATTCGCTTTGGATTCGGATTCAGCTGATTTGGGGGACAGTGATTCAATTTGGTGGTTTGAATCACTGTCCTGCTTTTATTTGGCCAAATCTGCTGCCGAATCTGTGAATGAGCCAGGCCAGGCCGATCCCCGACCCACTCTTCCAGCCTGGCAATGGCTGCCTCTCCACCCCAGCTCCTGACACTTGTTAAAAAAAAAAAAAGCCCCAACTCATTGGGTGCTGCCAGGCAGGGGAGCAATCCCTGCTGCCCCCCACTGCCCCACGCTGCATGGGGGCTCTGCATGAGCCCCCTAATCCCCCCTTCACTCTACCAGCCCCCCCACAGGTGCTCTGCCCAGGCCAGCTCCGGCCCTTTAAGAAACCCCTCCTGAAATCCCTCCCACACTCACCATTCCTGCCAGTGGGGGGTGATCCCCGCTGTGTCCCACTGCCCCGCGTCACGTGAGGGGTTCTGCATGAGCCTCCAAAGCCCCAAGGCCACCAGAGGAGTGGTGAATCCCAGGGCTTTTCTCGTTTTTTGTTTTTTCTTAAAGAGCTGGAGCTGGCCCTGGTGGGGCACCCGTGGGGAGGGGGCTGGGGGAGCAGGGAGGGTTGGGGGGCTTGTAGAAGAGCCCCCTATGCAGTATCGGGCAGTGGGGGGTAGCGGGGATGGCTCCCCTCGCCCGGCAGCACCTGGTGAGCACCGGGCCTTTATTTTAAAGTGCCGAGCTGGGGCGGGCGGTAGCAGCCATGGGGATGCAGGGGAGTGGTCGGGGGGGCTGGGGGAGCAGTGGGGGCTGGCGGGGTCCCCCCCATGGTTCTGCTCAGGAGAATCTACAGACTAGAAACACAGGCCGTGTTCAGACGAGTGTGGCCATGTGGTATATGGTGCCACAAACATGTCTGCAGTGTCAGGTACTGCACATTCAGATGTTCAGCATGCTGGAAGGGAGCACTGCCCATGCATACACTGCTATTCTTTTTTTTTTCCTGTGGGGTTTGTTTGTTTTTTTTTTTGACCCCTGGATATCCAGGGGTCAATAAAATCTGTGGAAAAAAAAGAGTGGAGCAGTGCACGCATAGGCAGTGTGTGCCACTCAAAAGCAGAGTTGAGCCACCCGGAGCCAGGTTCTGCGTGGCAGATTTACCACTGCTGCAGCATGCATAAGAGTGCTGGCCCCAGCCTTCCCTACCCTATCTGGGGTAATGTGTTGTGCACCCAAGTGCGTGTGGCATGGGCATTCTCTGGGGACAAGTAGTGGTGGTGCAAGAAGCACTACTGTTAACTGTCCCTGGGGAACCAAATGTCTGTGCTCATGTGGATGCGGCCACATTGGCAAACCGTTCACTGCAGAAGTTTGCACAGCACCTGTACAGGTTTCATGGCTCTAGCAAGCCTTGATGTTAACAAGTGATGGCATCAAAGCCCATTACTTCCCCTGCAGTTTGTTGTTTGTTTTTTTAATTGACTTCGATTAGTCTATAAGGTGCAAATATACCCTGCCTTCCATATTGCTGCAGCCCAGTTGTAGTTCTTTGCAACTCCACAGACAATGGCAGCAATCATGGTTATTTTCATGCTCAGAAATACTTGATGCCAACTGTGAAGACGGAGCAAAGGCTTTTGCTTCCCACTTACTAATCAATGAGCAGCATGTTTGTACAGCTGTGTGAATGAAACTTTCAGGCAGTTTGCTGCAATGAGTTTCCCTTTCCCGCTTCAGGTTTATAAAATAGTAGTTAGGCAAGGGTGGCTTCCATTTGGCTTCTTGCAAAAGCTCTGAACTCAGCATTATGGGTAACTTTATCTAAAATGCAGTAGATGCAACGAGACCTTTTTATTCCTTGAAAATAAACATTCAAAAGGAACACCTATTTTGCTTTGTCTCATAGTGGAGTATCAATTCAAGAGGTCCCAGCTCAGTCAGGCCTCACACATAAAGCACCTGAATATTTCCAGGATATTTGTATTCTTGCAACAGCTGCATTGGAACCCCCCCCAACATATTCAAACGAGGAACAATAATGCAAAACTACTGAAGTCATAACGTTGCCATTAATTATGCAAGAAGATGCGTCCTATAGGAGATGTGCGTATCATGGTGTCAAGGAAGAGTGTCTGCACCAGGGAATGCCAAATGCATAGCAAGAGATTTCCAAACCAGTGCAAGAGAAGATCCAAGTTGGGGAAAGATGTAATAGATGCAATCAGCAAATACTTGTCCTCAAAGCACTCTTCCTTTTCTGGCTTGCAAACAGCCAATTTATATCTCTTCTCTTGAGCACCTGCACCAGAAGAGGTCAAAGCTGATTTAGACTTAAACCCCTTGTTCACTGAACTACTTGACAGTCTGGGGTCATCTATTAGCCAATTGGGCACACCAAAAGGCTGGCTTTTTGTTATTTGTTTCACGTTCTTGTGCAGGGCATGATGAACTGCAGGAAGAGATTTTTTGTGGTACAGAAACAGGATCAGCCTTAGTGGACACATCTACACATGCAATTAAGGCACAGCAATAAACTCCACCACATATCATACCAGCTTTTATTGTTTCTGGACTTGCTGTTTGAGCATGTGCCTGGATGCACCCAGTGAGTAGATTTGGCTGCTTCTATTGGCACACTGATTGTATAGAAGTGGCTTACCATGCCTCATGCTCAGAAAGCTGCTATGCTGGGTATGCAAGAGTGCTGCTGCAGATGGAGGGAGATGTTATCTATAAGGAAATCACCAACTGATTTGCAAGCAGTTAATTTAATTCTGGTATGTCTGCTTTGGAAAGGGAAATGGTGTTCCTTGCAATCAGATAAGGTTCTGTGTTCACAGGTACTTTAGTTCTTATTGGATAGTAGCAGTGTGGAGACAATAGCTCTCAGTCTAGTATGTGAGCTGTCCTACTGCCCCTGCACACAGTGTTATTGGACCTGCTGCTTGCCTGAGGGGCCTGACTCTGCTCCCAGGCAGGTCACTGAGGAGGGTGAGAGCCAAAGCAGGTGAACTTGCTCACTGGTGTGAGCAGGAATCAAAGCCAGTGTGGGAGCAGGTTAATGCTAGGGGCCACAGAATGTCTCTTAACAGGCTTAACATGGCTTAACATTGAGTGATACTAGAATACTAGCTACTAATAGGGATGCCACCCTGTGCCTGCAACAATTCGAAAGTTACAAGGCGCAACAGAGAGGTGTAAGGCAGAGGTGGGTCAGTGGGGTGAAAAGGCTGCAGGCATGGGCCTAATACCTGGACCTTGGGAAGGAATTTGCAAGGGGGTGTCCAGCCATCAAGAAGAAAGCCTCTGCAATTCAGAGAAGAAACTCAAGGAGTGGGTGATAAGGAAGGCACCACCTGCGCCCCCAGCCCTAAGCCACTGCAGTGGTCATAGCTTCTGAGCGCAGCTGCAGCAATTAATGAAATGGGCTTGCAGAACTTGTGCAGCTCATGCTGATGCAGGAGGCAGGGAGGGTTTTCACCAGCAAGAAGTTTTCCCCCAGTCAGAAGACATGTATTTAACAACTCATACCATAGTGGAGCTGGTGCTTGGCCCAATGCCAGTGAAGAAAGTAGAAGGGCTTGGCCAGCAAGAAGAAGAAAGCCTCTGCAGTTTAGAGAAGAAACTCAAGCCTCAGCTGCATTTGTGGCCAGCAACAATTTGAAAGTTACAAGGTGCAACGGAGAGGTGGGTGAGTGGGGTGACAAGTCTGAAGGCATGGGCAAACTACATGGACCCTGGGAGGGAATTTGCTAGAGGGCTTGGCCAGCAACCTGGAAAAAAGCCTCTGCATTTGTGGCCAGCAACAATTCTCAAATTACAATTCCATAATATGCTTATTAGCAAACATGGCCAGCAACCAGGAGGAGGGCAATCACCTTCCCCCCCCCCCCCCCCCCCCGCCATGGGGAAAGAAGCAGGGGGGGAGGGTGCATAATCACTTGCCTTATGTTCAGTATTTGCTTGCTCATCATAAGGAATTGAACAGTAATTATAAATGTATATAACATAAGTCTATATCATACACTGGCTACATATATGTGGTGGAGGCCCAGGATGTGTGGTATGCAAGAAGCAGCTGGGGGTGGGGGCGGGGTGTGATAAGGCAGATCTACCTGCTTTGAAATGCTGTGATAAGGAATCGAGCCATCACAATTATTATTGACCATTAATAAAGCATCATTAATATTAATATTACAAACTCTTATTAAAAATTACTTTTGGAATTAATATTATTAACTTCTATTATTAGTATTACCTGTTATTATAAGTCTAAATGTCAGGATGAAAGTCAACTATAATTATAATGCATAATAGTTCAGTTATTGAGAGAATCCTGAAGGAAGCGTTGCCATTCTCTTTGTCTTCTCTTTCTTCCTTTCTCTTTCTGCCTTCTGGCACACCAACACGGATTGATCAGCCTGTGGCTAGCAGTGGAAGGGGATCTAAAAACCAAAACGAGGGATGAAAGAAAGAGAATCGGAATTTGTCTTGGTGCCTCTTGTGCACCTCACGTACCTTCCTTCATACCCATAAAATTCCACCAGCCCCGTTTACAATAAATTTGAACTAAACAATGTGTACCCCGCAACCAGAGGTGACCCTATTGTTACAAAAAGCGGTTCGTTTCTCTGGAGGCTCGCAAAAATCACAGACACACAGTCATCAGTCGGCACAAAAGGTTGTATTTGTTTGCAAACAAGGTCAGAGTGGGGCATTGATGCCCAAATCAGCTTCTGACAAACTAATTGTGTTTGCAAGCGGAATTTATCTTCTCTCTCCTGAGCACGTGTGCAGACACCGGAACTCTTACAGCTACTTCCGTTTCATACAAGCATACGTGTAGTTACATCATTACATACATCGCATGTATAGTATAATTAGCTACTTAAGTATGCAGGGCGGAGAGGTAATATGCATCAGCTCATTAAGCATGCCCAGAAACTACAACAGTTCACCAAAAATTCATACCCCAAGGCCATAGTCAATTGAATTCCAGCTTCTGTATCAGCATGAGAAAGGCTAAGGCGGGACCAGGGGAGAAAGGAGCCTTGGGCAGTATTTCTTTCTTATCAGGTGCAAGATGCAAGCTGCGCATTTCTAACACTATCAGGGTACAGGGCAGTGGCACGCTGTTGGTGGCAGACAGGGCAGCTGCCCCAGGTGTGGATGGAAGGGGGCACCATTTGTAGGTGTCTGGGGCACTACCACGCAATGCCACTTGCCCTCCCCCTCCTCGGCTGCTGAAGCTGCTACCAAAAGTGGCTTGTCTGGGGTGCATGGGAATGAGGGCAGCAGCACCCTGGGCTTGGCCCCCTGGTGCTGGAGACCCACAGTACACCACTGGTGCAGAGCCTTGGGCAAATGAGCCCCCACCTTGTGCAGCGCTGATCCCGTGTGCCTCGGCGGCGGGGGAGGGGGGAGGGGAGTTGGCAGATGTCTGGATGCGAGGCCAGCAGTGGTGCTGAGGAGTTGACCCATCCACCTTGCCCGTCTCTGCGGAGCCCCCCAAAGTGCTGTGCCCAAGGTGGTTGCTTCTATTTGCACCCTGCTAGGGATGACCCTGCCACCCCCAGGGCACAGACAAGTGTCAGGTGTCAGGTACTAAAGGTGGTATGAAGCACATCGCCATGTCCTCTTTTGGGTCACACTTTGCAGAGGTGTGGGCATCAAATAGCACTCAAAGCTTCACTGCACCCCATTTGATCAGCCTGCAGTGTACTCAAACCATGGTTTCACACTGCTGTGCCCCCCAGGGGCAAATCTCATGACTGGGATGAGTCCTCTGCCTCTGCTGTGGTGTCATCCCTCATCTGCCTCAAACCTCCCTCTTTGATACAGTGAATGCACACCCCGACCTCTGCTCCCCCAATTTATAGTCCTTCAGTGGGGCAAGCCCCTGCCCCCCACCATGCAGCAGCCTCATTTTGGTGTGAGAAAAAGCCTAGACATTCTGGTGCCAAGCAGGGAAAGAGCACAAAAAGAAGGTGGGAAAGTTTGCAAAGCCTCTGTGTTTGTATGCAAGCAAAGCAAGTCTTAATCCCCATGCCACCCCCTGACCCTCAGCTCTCCTTTGGTGTTGCACAAGAAAGGAGACAGTGCCTGGCGTCTGGTTGGAAGAGAGTGTGAAAAGAATCCAGAGAAAGCACATTTGCAAAGTTTCTGTTTAGGGAAAATGCAAGGATTGTTAAGGGTGAGCCAAAGAGCCTCCCCAGCACATACTATAGGCAGACCTGACTGGGAAGGCGTAAGCCCCTGTGGGTGACTTTGTAAAGTGGCTGGCAGCTTGCCAAAAAGCAAGCCAGGTTGCTGGGGGATTACAGCTAAGGGAAGTGAAATCAGAAGCAATATGGGCTCAAAAGTGACTTTGCAGAATGGATCCTGTCCTTGCAAAACACTGGTTTGCAGGCCAGCACTTGTGTATTGTGGCCCACCCAGACAGTCCCCCATTTACCTCTGGAGTCCCCCTATGTACCTGTACAAGAGAGATTTGCCAACCCTTCCCCTCCGACACTATGCAGCAAGTGGCAGGAAAAATGAACAGAGAAATGAACCCTAACAATGAATGCAATCGACATTCTCAACCAATCAGTGCAAGGGTGGATATGGAGGCAGACACAGGAAGCCAGGAAACTGTTAGACCTTGACTTCATGTGACACCCAACAACTAGGGAGACAATATATTGATGCTATCATGCATCACCTGCACACATTGCTGGTCAACAGCTTTATTCAAAATGGAGACAGTTTCGAACTAGCTCCAACAAACCGGGGAGCTGCAGTGAACATTAGTTTTTTTTCCCAAATTTATACACTTTGGCTTATGGTCATTAACATTTACCCCACCATTGTCCCTCCTTTGTTCCACCTTTAGTCCTTCCCATTTTAAGCTCTGCCTCTGTTTACTGTTTACTTCATTAGCATGGAATTACACTTATTTACGTATCTTTTTCTTATGAGTGCATGCTTAAGACCCTGACCCCTCTTTGGTCACTTGGACGGACTTTGACCAAAGCCTGGAAGCTTCTGGAGGCTTCTTTACCAATCACCATTCACCTTTTCGCATATGTTTATCTCGGATTCTGTTACCAGTTACATGTTGTCTTTCACATTCCAGTCTGTTTTTCAGTCCCTCGTACTATCTCCACATTCCTAAGACTTCAGCTCATTCACAGCACACAGGCTTACACAGACTCACTTGCTGCTTTTTTCAGAAAATGGCTGACACAGTTAGGATGGCTACTTAGCATAAGTAAATGGCTGGCTTAGCATAAGCATTCATAAGCAAAATCTGCTTTATCTCCTAATGATATGGAATGACCTATATGTCTTACAGCACTACTATATTGTTAAGAAAATGCTTGCCTAAGCATCTTGCAGTGTTACTTTTAACACCCCATTCTGCCTTGTGGTTAGTAGTTCTGCTAGGCCACAGGTTATAGCCTTTTTATTCAGGTGCAAATCCAGTGCTCCCCAAGATCCAAATACTATCACCCTAACAGAAACCATGAGGTTTTATTGTTTGGAACTATTATAAGCAGTTACTTGTGCTTCTTTGCCTTCATCCCACCATGACCCTGAACTACCCCTGTCTCCCTGAAACACAGTGGCACCCTCCTGGTCCTCCTGGCAGTCCTATGGGCCTCCTGTGACCCCACTGAGTTAGGGGGAGCAGGCTCAGCTGCAATTCTCCATCCAGGTTTTTCCTGCACAGAGGCAAGCCAAGCAGACTGACTTTTCTCTTTTGGGTGTGGTACCTGTTTATTTAAGAGGTAGTTCGGCACACTCTGAAAGGCATCATGGAAATTTTCCTGTGACCCCTATAATTCAACATGGGATTCGTTGAACATGTCCTTCAAATTCTGCATGGTGTCTGGCACTTCCTTAAGGATGACATCATCCTTACTCCGCAACTCAAGGAGTTTGTCCTGCCAGGCATCTGCGCCTGCTGCTCTGGCTAGTGAGGACTGTGACAAAACCTTGAGTGAGCTTTTGCAGGACTGTCACTACCTGCTGTGAAAATCTCTGCAGTGCAGTGCTGTAGTGTGACCTGGGGGCTGTTCCAGGAGGCCACGGGTCATGGTGGCTGATAAAGAAAAAATCAATGGTTGCTTTCCCCCAAGAAGAGGAAAGTACACATCCCCACCCCCACCATGCAGTGCACGAAATGCTGGTAGGCATGGAAACAGACCCTGCAAAAGTGGGGCACCATTCATACTGCCCAAAACTTACAAGTACCCACTTCAGAAATAGGTCCACAGCTGCCACTGCCTGTGCTAGCTGCAAAAAATTAAAGCAAATAATTCACTTGGTGTGAGCTATCGAACCCGTCATGCATCATCACCAAAAGAACATGGTGACCCACCTACAGCAACACATGAATTTCTCCCCCTTGCCCCCGGCCTCCCCAGACCCAACCAGCATGAACATGAGAGTTGACTGGCAGTGGCAAGAGGCATATTACAAGAGACTTACTTGGTTCAGCATGTTCTTGGGTCTTGGTAGGAGTAGATGATGTATCAGCCACATGGGTTTCTTCCTGACCCTCCACCTCCTCCACTTCATTATCTGCGCTAATCCATGGAATGGAGGGGCAAACTGGCACTAAATATATGGTGACTGACAGTTCTTCCTGCCAGTCATGGTCATCAGGGAGTGATCTGTGTACAGCTGAAACATAGTCATGGTTTCACCTGTCAGGGGGCTGCTGCCACCTCCTCCTGCCTAACCCCCATGCTGAAAGTCTCCATACTCTGGTTGTCTCCTGCATCCTTGGAGAGAATGATGGACAGTTTGTCGTAGAAGGTAGCAATTGTGTGACCTTCCCCAGAATGAGAGTTTGCATCTTTGGCTTACTAAAAAGCAGATCTCAAGGACTTGATCTTGCACCGGACCTGGGTCCAGTCATGAATGTGCCCTCGTCCCTGCATGTCTTTTGCTATCTCAACATAAACAGTCTTATTCCTCTTATATTCCAGCCTGTCTATGATCCTTTGCTCTGAACAAATGTCGATTAAGTCCTCCAGTTCTTCCCAGGTCCAGTTGGGTCCATCAGCCTTCTGGGACATCAGCTTCATACTGCTGGCCTTGGCTATCTGAGACATGGCAAAGCAGTTTGTGGTCAACAGCACAAGCAATTTGTGATAGGGGGTTATTTAGGAGAGGGGGCCCTTTATACTCAGGCTCCTATATACGGGAGGGTCTTGGAAAATTCCAAGGATTGTGAAGTCATTATCTGTGTCAAAACAACCAAAGGCGATGAAGCATCTGGTTAACCAACAAAGAACTGGTGATGGGGTTGAGCATGGGTAAATAAGGACATTGTACTTTGGGATGGATACTTAATGGCCCAGAATGTTGCAAAAGTCAATACCTACCTGCCTGCTTGTGCAAAATAATTTTATTGCAGAAGCACAGCCTGTTTTCCCTGAAGTGGTTCACGAACATTTATACCAGGTGAGCTGGCAGTGTGCTTGCGGGGACAGTCCCTGCCCCCTGCTTGGTGCAGATGGGTGAGAAGCCGTTGATGATGGAGAGGGGCAAAATGGAGAATGAGCTTCATGGAGAAAGGACACTACGCAGCTGGCACGGAGGAGACAGTGATCCATGGTGTTGCCATTCTCCTGGTTATATTATTGGGCACTGGCTACCACCTAAAGCCCTGGCTCATGTAGCCTTCTGGAGGGACATCACCAAACAGAAGTTGGCTTTTAACTACTGTCTGAGCAGTTGAAGGATGGCCGTGGAGTGTGCATTTGGTCAATTGAAAGGATGATGGAGGGTGCTTATGTGCTGGCTCGAGATAGAGCCAGAAAATATCATGGCCTTTGTAGTGGCAGCCTGCATGCTGCACAATATGTGTGAGAGCCACAGAGAGGTTTTCAAGGAGTCATAGAAAGAAGAAGTGCAACAGGCAGTTGTCAGACAAGAGACGTGTCCATGCAGCAGCAGCACAGGGACTGAGGAGAAATCCTCAATTAGAGGCTGGTTGGGCGGCCCTTGTCTGGCAGGATATATTGCAGACAACAACACCTAGGAGTGCTTTGTTCTGTCTCTTGCTTATGTTAAAATAAATTCATTTACACTTTAAATCTATGTCTGTATACAAGGGCTTATGGTGTTGTGGACAGGGGGCGGAGGGGAGGACGGTCAGGGGAGGGGAAGGAGATGTGGACAGGGGTAGGAGTTTGCTGCTTCCAGACTGTCAGTGGTTTGAGGGAGGGGGGCATTACGCACTGTCACCTACATCTGAATGACCCCCACATGGGTGAGAAGATTAACTATAGCTCTTGGAGGGCTGGGCGAGTTGGGGACCAAGCTGAACAGCAACCCACATTTTCAAAAGCATTTAAAAAACATTTATAAAACATTTCACTACACATCTCCAGAAGCCGTATGTTGCACCACACAAACAGATTGATGGTGGAACCAGGGTAGGGAACAGGAGGGTTGCAATGGGAGCCCCCACTGGAAACTGTACAGAGCTCAATGAGCTCAGGAATGCTGGAAAATGTAGTCCAAAAATACCAGAACAAAAAAAATAAGCCAGAAGAACTTGCCAGCTTGTTGCCACCAGCAATATCATTGACAACAATCACCATTCAACCGGGTGGAAACAAACACCCACCCACCCGCTACTCTAAACCCTGAACATTTTGTGATATCGTAGCAATTATATAGTAAATAAAAGAAAAAAAACATATATTTGTAACATGGTGGGATGGGGAGGGAAAGGAACAGGAGAGGAGTATTCACGTGGCTTATCTTTGGAATGGGGATTGCGATGAGGTCTTTGGGATTGCGTACTGATGGAGAGAGACCAGACCGACCGACCAAGCATAGGCAGATGCTAGTGTCAAGGTTTTTGGGGTGACTGTACCCACAGAAGACTCCTAGTGAGAGGCTGGGGGTGAAGACAGGGGAGGCCGGTTTACATGTGCCTCCTGCTGTAATACATTAGGAAAGACATTAGGTGGGGTGGGGTAGGTTGGTATTTGACTCCCCCTACTGAAATCTGCAGGGAATGACATAGGAGACTTAACTCAAAAGCACTGTATCATGCAAACACGAATGCCGTATTGTGCAAACACAAACTCACTGCACCAAAAAAAAAAGAGTTAAATTTTTCAGGTGCTTGACGTTAACTCCCGTTTCATCTACGCACACCCTATACGCACCATTTTTTAAGTTTGCCATGAGAGGGGAGGCCTAAGATGATGTTCCTCCCATGGCAGCATGGCTGGGGCAGAGCACAGGGGTGGATGTGGGCTGCTTACTGTAGGCTTGGGGCTCTCCACCCTACTTCCCTCCCTTCGAGAACCCTGTCATCTGTGTTGCCATGGTGAGGTATCTCCTGCCACGCCACTGCCTCTGCTGCTGGCTGCATGGCAGCATGGCCAGAGCAGGCTCCCAAGAGAAGGGCAGCAGGGCTGCAGCAGGCAGGCTGCATCCACTTGTGCCCCACACACAAATCTGGGGGCACATACCCCCTAATGCCTCTCTCCCTGCGAGTGTGCACAGCATCAGGAAGCCAACCCTGCCCCCCTCCCCCAGCCCTGCCCTGGGCCATGTGCACCACCCTGGCTGGGCAGAGCCCCAGGCCCAATGCCTGCCCCACTCCTCTCTCACCATGGGAGCCTCAATCTGCCCTCCCCATAGATTAATTGCAGGCAGCTGGGGGAGCTACTCTCCACTGCTGCCTGGGGCTGTATTCCTGGTCATGTGCTTGTTTACTAGGGCTGTGCAAAGCTTTGGTGCCTGATTTGATTCGTCGGAGATTTGGCCCGATTTGGTGGCCAAGTCTCTGAATCTGAATTGAATCAGGAGACCCTTTAATCTCTCCGAATTGAATCAGAACCTTCTGAATCAATTCAGAGGGATTCATAAAGATTCGGCGATTCAGATAGAGACACAGCTTTAGATGTTTTTTCTACATACCTCAAGGTGCCAGGCAGCTCGTGAATGCTGTGATGGTGGGGCACATGGAGCATCCCATAAGAGCGTGGGTGGCTTCCCAGCACACTTGGCAGCAGACTCGGAAGGGGACCAGAAGCACTTCCAGTCCACTTCTGGGTCCACTGAGGGAGCATGCAGGGGGGCTCCTCTGTGCCCTCCTGGCTTGGTGACTGCTGCCCCCATGGCCGATTGCTGAGCCAAGAGGGGGGCCTTCAGTGTGCTCAGTGGCAGACCTGGAAGTGGACCAGAAGTACTTGCGGACCACTTCCAGGCAAGTGTGTAGGGGGTGCCCGCAGGTGCACATGCACTCCCTGAGATTGGCTGTGCACCCCTGAAAGAAGTGCTGTTGATGCTGCCGGTGGCGCCTGCAGGTAGTTGCTGCTCACCACCCCCTCGCCCCTCCCCCCTTGCCAACACCTTTGCGGGTGGTCTCCTTTTCCCAGTTTGTGCTAAATTGTCTCTCTCTGCTCTCTCCCAGTTTGACAGGTACAGGTTTAGGAAGAGCTTTGGCAAAGACAGGTTAGCCTGGGAATGGAGGCACAGAAAAAAGCAGGGTCCCAGAAAAGGAAGGAAGTTGATAACTGGGATAATCGGGATACACTTGGTTTGCAGGCCACACCTGGAGACCAGAGGCTGTCTCTCCTCTCAAGCATAGAGCCTCCTGGGGGACAGAAAATTAATGAGTCCCTAGCTGATATCTACCTGGGAATTAGCTAATAACCCAAGGATTAGCCTAATTGACAATTTTTCTTTTCTCCTCCCCTCCTACCCCCAGTTAATTGTTTTATTTAGAAAATATCATTGTCAGTTCTAATGCATTTATAGACGTTCAGGGAGCTCATTCTCTGGGCTTTTGCTTTGGAGTTTTTTTTTTATAAGACAATCTTTGCTCAGGCAAAGCTCTCTCTGGTTTCACTGGGAGCAAGGACATCAAGGTTTGGCTCTTTATTGTATGTCATTGCACTCCTGGCCTGGATGAAAGACTCCTAATTCGTTTTCTTTCTTGTGTTCTTCTTGCTCAAATTGCTTCTAAGCAATTTTGTAATATAAAAAGAATGTGGCTCTAGAGAATATGTAGTAGCAGAGCTCCTGGCTGAGGGAAGTTAGGGTTAGTGGAGAAATGCAATTTTCTAAGCTAATTGGGGTTTAATTAATTGAGTTTGTTCTTGTATCTTAATAATTCACTCTTGCATCCACACCACTGTTTTGTCCATGTGTCTGTGTCCTGTATTTTTTGCATGTGGAGAACAGATCACGCATCCTATGTTAGTGTGAATGCTACACAAATATTTATAAACAATCAATAAAAATATCACCAAACTGAGCAGCCTTTGGAATCAAGAGTGAATATTTGC
This sequence comes from Crocodylus siamensis, assembly GCF_052110815.1. Lineage (NCBI taxonomy): Eukaryota > Metazoa > Chordata > Crocodylia > Crocodylidae > Crocodylus > Crocodylus siamensis. Next base: position 51,668,257 of record NC_143404.1, read on the forward strand.
AGAGACTGGGAAGAATCCATGCTCCCTGCCTCCAGCTACTTTGTGCAAAGGGATCCAAAGATTCTTCTAAAGGGGAGTCTGGGATTCCTCCAGTGGAGTGATTCTCAACCAGGGTGCCATGAGTTCCTTTTAAGGGTGATGAGCAATATTAGTGCTGTTAGGTGTGCAAACACCTACTTGTGATTGGCAAGATAAACCTAGAGGTTTTGAATAGGAATCCACAGTGTGAAAAACATTCTGACCTCTTGGGCTCCTGAGTTTTTTGCAAGAGAGAAACCACTCTATCCTGGTATCACAAATCAAGCAAAAGCTAAGAACTAGCATTTCTGAGGGGTGCCTTCCTTGAGCGTGAAAAAGGTTGAGAACTGCTTCTCTGCTCCAAGTTAATCCCTTGGGTGGCATAAGGTTGGTTAATCTCAGTATCATGTAGAGCAGTGGTCTCCAAAGTGGGGTGCGCGCACCCCAAGGGGTGCGCAAGACAATCCATTGGGGTATGGGAAGAAAATATTAGAACTTCTATTTCTATTTCTATTTTTATAAATATACATATATTGGAGGTGCGTGCTTAAAATTTTTTACTGATAGGGGTGCGCGATTCAAAAAAGTTTGGAGACCACTGATATAGAGTGTGGTCACCATGTTGGAGGGAGGAAGCATGCCAGGAATGAGGCTGAGCTTACTGTACTTGGATCTGTCGATACTAAGTGGAACACTCTCCCTGCAATTCATAGAGCCAATTGCTTTGCATTATGCCTGGGTACTAAATATTCTACAGGGCCCTAAGATCAAGGAGTTGAAAGCTAGCCCTTTCCCACAGTCAGATCAGTGGCGCTCACTGGTTTTGCACTATTGAATAAGTTCTTCTATCCTCCCTTCCTTGCAGATAGTAATGCATAGGCCCATTATTGCTGTCACTCCCAGTTGGAGAAAGTAAAGCACAACATAGTGAGCAGAGGCACAAGAAAGCTGCAACAAGGCAACTCAAAAGGGAGCATCTGACTTGTTGGAGGTGATAATACTGTATTGATTTCCCTGGGTATTTACAATTATATAAATCTTTTTGATAAGCAGCATGAGAAAATCCTCAAATCCCAAAAGGCTTATCTGGCTTCTTGCCATCTCTTTGAAAAGCAAAACAAAAAAAATTAAACCAACAAGCAAACTATAAATAATAAGAATAGCGAGATGAGAATGCCTTGATATTGGAATACAATGGGGTTATTTTTTTTGTTTTGTTTTTATAATGCTCTTTATTAACTTTCATAATTTTCACAGAAGAGATTTTAATAACGTAACTATCCTTTTGGATGTGCATGTATTCATGTGAGCAGCTGAATTTCTCCATTCTTGTTTGCATGTATTTGCTAGACATGTTTGTGGAGTGGCCAAGAGTGTATTTTTTTAAATCTGGGTGTGTCCAATTGTGTTTTATATTTGTGTGGGTATATCTTCTGGGTGGCATGTGCATAGCATGTGCATCTCTGAGCTTAGCCTTGATGTGCTTATCTAATTATGTGCCTGTATATTTGTGAATATCTGTGTGTGTGTGTATCTCTATGAATCTGCATTTATAGATGCTTTTTTTCTGTGCATTGATAAATCTGTGTCGATGCATATTGTGTCTGTGCAGGGATCTGAGTAGGGATGCATCAGTTCATGAGTGTTTGTGTGTTTTGTTGTATCTGCATCTGTGTGTTTGGTTGTATCTGCATCTGCTGCTTCTTGTAGATCAAGGATGTCTAAAGAGTTTTAATATAAAGGGGAAAGCTGCACATTTTGTTAGAGGGTAGAGTTTACAGTGAAAGCCAATTTAGGACGATAGCACTGCAGTTGTGCTGCGCAAAGTTCCTTATTGGAGTACAGAACTAAAAAGATTATGGCATTCAAAGGAAATAATTTATAGACAGCAGATGTTTCATAAACTATGATAAAAAACCCACCCAATGTATGCATGTGCCTTGACTTGGAAAAAGGTATCTAGACAGTGCAGCTGCTGGGAAAGCCAAGGGAGGTCGGCTGCAGAGTGGCAGCAAAATACGCGTACAATGCTGAATGCTTAATAAGAAATTTCCAAAGCAATGCAAAGAGGGGATCCAAGGGAAAGTAATCTCATGCATTTTTACAAGAAATAGGAAAATGGTGTGAAGTGCTGGGGGTGGGGGGATGAAACATAATAAATAAAGATACAGCAGAATTATGCTGAGATCTGAAATTGTTCAACCATGTTCCCTGAGCCAAGCTGGAATATTTCACAACTGGCAGGCTGAAATCTGACCTGGTCCCTTGCCTCCCCTTGCCTGGGTTCTGCGATAGTGGTGCTACCTCTGGGGAGCTGGCAAGCATGGGGTGGTGGCAAATGGGGCTGTCACTTGTGCTCCTTCCCAGAGTGCCTCTTTTGATACAGCTGTAAAAAATTAATTTTGGACATCAAAGTGTGTTTTAATTCCAGCCTTCAGTTTGATTGATTCCATTTCATCTGTATCCATTAAATAACGATGTTGGGATTTTGCAAAGTGTCCATCCAGCACTCTTTAATTACTCACTTTCCTTTCATAATTGTCCCTCCTCCTCTTTCTAGTTCCTTTGCTTAATACACTTTCTCACGCTTCTTGCCATGCAGCATCAAAAAGGAAACACAAAAGGAGGAGGACAGTGGCTTTCAAACAAGATTTTAGAAAGGGCTTCATTTCAGCTCTGGATGCTGCATGATGTTTTAGTGCTGCTTTGTTGTCCTTACAGTAAAATCTGGCTGAGGCTTTTAGTTATTGTGACTTAGTGCCACTCCTAGTAACCTACCTGCTTCATCCAGCTCGTTTCACAGATTTTGTTCCCCTCTGCTCCCTTTTGCACTCCTGCTGATCATCTACCACTGGTTTCTTTTCAAACAGCCTCCTTTTTAAAGGCAGATTTCATAGATTTCATAGATTTTTAGGGTCCAAAGGGACCTTGGTAGATCGTTGAGTCTGACCCTCTGCTCTCGGCAGGAAAGAGCACTGGGGTCAGATGACCCCAGCCAGGTGCTTGTCCAGTCTCCTCTTAAAGACCTTCAAGGTAGGGGAGAGCACCACTTCCCTTGGAAGCCCATTCCAGATTCTGGTAACCCTTACTGTAACAAAGTTTTTCTTGATGTTCAAACTAACTCTGCTCTGTCAGTTTGTGGCCATTGTTTCTAGTTACCCCAAGGGGCACCCTGGTAAACAGAGTATCTCCTATTCCTTGCTGCCCCCCCTATGAATTTATAGATAGCCACGAGATCACCTCTCAGCCGTCTCTTGTGGATGTTGAAAATATCCAGGTCCCTCAGTCTCTCCTTGTAGGGCCTTACTTGCAGGCCACTAACCATATGAGTAGCCCTCCTCTGGACCCTCTCAAGGTTATCCACATTCTTCTTGAAGAGCAGTGCCCAAAACAGGATGCAGTTTTCCAGCTGTGCCTTTAGCAATGCCACATAGAGGGGAAGTATCACCTGCTTAGACGTGTTTGCGATACATTTGCTAATGCATGATAGAGTGAGATTAGCGTTGCTTATCACTTTGTCGTATTGATGACTCATGTTCATCTTGGAGTCTACTATGACTCTGAGATCCCTTTCTGCTGCTGTGCCACTTGGAAGGTTATCTCCCAATCTGTAAGTGTGTTGGTGATTCTTTCTTGCTCGGTGCAGCACTTTGTACTTATCTTTGTTAAACTGCATCCTGTTCTGTTCACTTTTCCAACCTGTCCTAATCTGCCTGAATCTGTATCCTGCCCACCCGTATGTTTACTTTGCCCCATAATTTGGTGTCATCTGCAGATTTGGACAGATTCCCTCCATGCTTTCATCCAAGCCACTGATTAAGATATTGAACAGCAGTGGTCCAAAGACCAAAAACCTGGGGGACCCCACTGCCCACATCCTTCCAGGTTGATACTGACCTTTCCACCACAACTCTCTGGGTGCGTCCCATAAGCCAATTCACCATGCACCTGACCATGTAATCATCTATGTCCCAGCCACTTAGTTTATTTACAAGAATGGGATGAGACACTGGATCAAAGGTCTTTTTAAAATCCAAGTAGATGACATCTACCTCAAGCCCCGCATCTAAGTATTTTGTGACCTGGCCGTAAAAAGAAACAAGGTTAGTCAGGCAGGATCTACCTGCTCGAATCCATGCTGGTTGCCCTTTAGCATTGCTTTCCCCACTGGACTCCCACAAATGTGATCCTTAATAATTTTTTCAAAGGTTTTCCCAAGGATAGAGGTGAGACTAACCAGCCTATAGTTACCCATATCCTCCTTCCTCCCTTTCTTGAAAATAGGGACCACACTGGCCCTTTTCCAGTCATCTGGGACTTGTCCTGAGCACCATGAGTGCTCAAACAGTTTTGCTAGTGGCTCTGCTATAACACTGGCTAATTCCCTCAGCACCCTTGGATGAAGATTGTCTGGGCCTGCTGACTTAAACACATCCAGCCCCTCCAAATGTCCCTTCACTAGGTCAGCACTAACTGTTGGTGGGCTGGTGTCACTCTTTTGCTTGTCTATAATCTAACTGGGAGATATGTCTATATCTGTGTTCAGGAATATGGATGCGAAAAACTCATTGAAGAGCTCAACTTTGTTACTCCTATCTGTCACCAATTGCCCTAATCTGTCCCGTTGGGGTCCTGTGTTGCCGTACACCTTCTTTTTGTTTCCTATACACCTGACGAAGGACCTTTTGTTGTCTTTCATTTTTGATGCCAGCCTGAGTTCCAGTGCTGCTTTGGCCTTTCTGACTGACTCCCTGCAAGTGCGAGCCAAGTAGGTATACTCCTCCTTGGTGTCCACTCCCTTCTTCCACAGCCTGTATGCCTCTTTTTTGCCCCTAGGCTTTCCTGGATTTCCCTGTTCAGCCAAGAGGGTTTCCTGGCCCCTTGCCCCACCTTATATGCAATGGGATTGTTCCCTGCTATCCCCTGAAGGATCATTCCTTTGAGAAACAACCACCCTTCCTAGGCTCCTGTCTCACCAATGCTCCTGTTCTTCAGTGCCTCTATTACTAACTGGGCCTGTGCAAAGCAGCTAGTATTCACAGTGGATTTGGATTCGGGTGAATCAGGGGACAGTGATTCAATTTGCTGAGTCGAATCACTGTCCTGAATTGATTCAGCCGAATCTGATTTGGAGATTTGGCTGCTGCTGAATCTCCTAATCAGCCTGGCCAGGCCCATTCCCCACCCCTCTCCCAGCCCAGCAATGGCTGCCTGGCCTGCCCCAGCTCCCGGCTCTTGTTAAAGAAAAAGCCCCGACTCAACAGGTGCTGCTGGGCAGGGGGACGATCCCTGCTGCCTCCCCACTGCCCCATGCTGCATGGGGGGTCTGCATGAGTCCCCTGACCCCCACTTGCACCCCCAGTCCCCCCCTCACCATGGATGCCCTGCCCAGGCCAGCTCCAGCCCTTTAAGGAAAAAAACAACCTGAGAAAACCCTGACTCACTGCTCCTGCCGGCATGGGGCAATCCCCACTTCCCCCCATTGCCCTGTGCCATGTGGGGGGCTCTGCATGAGCCCCTGAGGCCACTACAGGAGCGGTGAGTCCCAGGGCTTTTCTTGGGTTTTTTTTTTTTTCTTAAAGGGCCAGAGCTGGGCCAGGTGGGGCACTCGTGGTGGGGCTGGGGGAGTGAGGTGGGGTCAGGGGACTTGTGCAGAGCCCCCCCATGCAGCATGGGGAAGCAGGGGGCAGCAGAGATCGCCTCCCCCTGCCCAGCAGCACCCGGTGACCACTGGGGCTTTTGTTTAAAGTACTGGGATCTGAGGTGGGTGGGGGCAGCCGTGGAGGCCTGGGGGAGCAGCAGGGGGTGTCAGAGGGGCTGGGGGAGAAGGGGAGGTTTGTGGGGCTGGCAGGGTTTCTCCCCATGGTCCCTTTCCCCCTCCCCCATCTCCCCATCTCCCACCCCTAGTACTTACCAGCTCAGAGTCAGCTGCAGCTCCCTGCTGTAGCCACTGGGGACTGCTCGAGTCATGAAAGTTCTCCAAATCTTTTCCAAAGATTCGGAGAGCTTTGAATCGATTCAAACCTTTAAATTGGTCCCCTGATTTGATTTGGATTTGGAGATTCCACCACTGAATTGGGCCAAATCTCCTCTGAATCGTATCACCACCCAAAGCTTCACATAGCCCTATTACTAATCTCCTGAGCTCATTGAAGTTGGCTTTTCTGAAGTCTAACACTTCTGACCTACTGGTTATCTTTCCTATCTTTCACTGGATAGTGAATCCAACAATTGGTGGTCACTATCCCCTAGGTTACCCTATATCTGCAGATCTCCCACCAGGCCATCCCCTGTAGCAAACACCAAGTCCAGTAAGGCACTTCCCCTAGAGGGATTGTATAACTCCTGCGTTAGGTGAAGGTCCTGTATACAGGTTAAGAACCTATGTGAGTGATCAGATCTAGCTGATTGCTCCTCCCAGTGGATGTCAGGGTAGCTTAGGTCACCCATGACAACCATGTCCTTTGAGTGTACTGCCTCTGAGAGCTGCCTTGAGAATTCCTGGTCTAGTTCATCCTTCTGGTGTGGCGGCCTATAATAGACCCCCACTTCAAAGCCCTTTTCACCCCGACCCCCTTGTATTCTGACCCACAGTACCTCAATTTGCCCCTCTTCTGATCCCATCTTGATTGTGGAAGACATACATTGCTCTTTAGCATGGACATGGACAGCATGCCCTCCCCACCCGTCTGTGCACTGAACTTCTGTTCTGTTATGGGTATAGACTGGTTTTCAATCACTTATACCAGTAATAGTGTAATGATTGTACCTGGCTTAGGAGACTAATATAGGACCTGAAGTAGTTTAGATCTGTTTCCAGATATAGTCACCTTAGATCTACCTATCATAGCTAAACAACAAGGACACATACAAATCATAAAAATGGGAGCTAGAAGGAACCTCAGTGGGTAACTTAGTCTATTCTGCCTCAAAGAATGGGCACGAGGCTCCCTAGGCCACTGCTGGCAGACATTTATCTTATTTGTCCTTAATTTCCACTGAAGGGGATTCCATCACATCCTCAGGTTTCTACTTCTTAGGTAGCCTGTTCCACTTTTTCATTACCCATAGAGTAAAGTAATATCCATAATGTGTAGCCTAAATCTCCTTTGATGCAAATTAAACCTATTTCTTGTCCTACCCTGTGATGGATATGGAAAACAATTGATCAGTGTCCTCCTTATAAAAACTCTTTACCACTGGAAGACTATCATGTCTCTAGACACAAGAAACCCAGCTCCTTCAAATTTTCCTCGCACCTCTTGTTTTCTGAACCTCTTAGTGGCCTGATTGTGCCCCTCTAAACTTTCTTCACATCTAAGTAATCAGCATGAGGCTCAAGTGAAAATCTTGGGCTGTCACCCAGACCCAATGCCCTTCTGAAGGCTTTTAAACCCTCCTGTTTTTTTGACAGTGGCATCTCTGTGTTGCATTGCCCCTTTCAGAAGAATCTTTCCTAACAAACTCATTATATATCTGTCCCTTTAAATTTGTGAGACAGAACACACTGCAGCCTTGAATTAGTAATTTATCCTGAACTTTTGTCAGCTGTGGCTCCCTCTCTTTGAAGCTTGCAAGTGTATAGTGCCTTTAATGTTATTTTCTCTCTTCCTCTGGAAGCTGGTGGTAGCTTAGTTTGCCATCATCTTGGGATCCCTTAAATGGAAGTTGCATCAGTTAAGGTTTCACTCAGGGAGTGCAATTTTCAAGCATAGGGCTCCAATAATCTCCATTAAATGTTTATATTGGCATTTAAGGATACAAATTCCCAAGTTGGGCATTGGTGGATACTTAAGGAGTTTAGGGTATTAAGAGCTTCTTTATACATGAAGTTATTCAGACACAGTTAAATAATTACAGTGTGGACACTTCTTATTTTGGAATAAGGGGCACTTGTTTCCACTTACTATAACCTATTCTTTCTGAATAACTCAACATGTGGACAAATGCTTATGCCATCTCAGATTGTCGTTTTAGAAGTCCTTTTTTGATTTTTTATCTTTCTAACTCTGCCACCTGAATCTAAGCATTTCTAGTGCAGCCAAAAGCAGGATTGGTTCATGCCAGCTCCTGGGAACTGAGGTGTTACACTGCTCATTCATCCCACCCCATCGGGGTAGGCAAAATCTTCCCGATGTGTGCATTTGGGATTGTGGTTCTGTTCCATGTGCGTCATGCAGGAAGAGCAGATTGTGCATTTGCATTCGTTTTATTTTTGCTTTGCGCTCCCTTTCTTCAGCCCGCATTTCTAGTGTTCTTTTCCCCAGAAGGACACAGAATTCATAAAAACCTTGTGCTGTCTCATCCCCTGGAGCAGGATTGAAACATGAGAGATCTCATTCCTGAGTTGTTTGTTGTTGGGTTTTTTCTCTCATTTACATAGCATAACGATGTCTTTTAAGGTTCAATTTTGAATGGCATTTTTGTAGAATTCACTTTAACATGGTTGTTGTTGTTTATTAATAGTTTTACAGTAGAGTATAGAAGCTCCATCTGGTTTTGGTGGGTACATTGTGTATGGTGCTGTATATACATGGACTCCAGTCTCAGTAGGGGCCATTTGTCGCTAGTACAGTTATGACTATTGAATAGTAATAATGATGGTGACAAGCCTACTATTTGTGATACATTCAAGAACTAGTGATATTTGATAGGTATTTTCAGTGTTGCCTAGGAGATTTATACAAGCTGTCCTGTTGGTTCAAATGGGAAATAGGCATCCAAATCTCTTAGGTTGCGGAAGAGTGTCTACATCTCAAATGTGCCATGCTAGTCAGTGGCACCCTCAAACCTGCTGTGCTGCTCCGCATGGGGTATCTTCTGAACCAGAACCAGTATAGCCATGTTTGTGTGGGGCTGTGAGCAGGTTAATCAGTACTACTGAATGGTAGGGCCAGTTAATCTGCCTGCAGTACTGTGCAAATATGGCTACACCACTTCCAGTCCAGGAGGGAATCTACCTGAGATAGTACAGTGTGGTGAAGGCCACTGCTGTCTGACATGCTAAGTCTGTGGTGTAGACATGCCCTAAATTTAGTGAGGGTTAATGACTTGGAGCTTTTAAAAGTGCTTTGAGATCCTCAAGTGAAAAAAACCTTTGATGAAGGCACAGGTCCTTTGTTCTCAGGGCGTGTTTAACAGCTGTGAAATGACCCCTTTCAAGGGCAGCCTGTACAAGACCAGAGGTCCTGGGCTCAAATTCATGTGCCCCAGCTATCACCAAAAAAGTGGATTAGGCATGCAATCTTATTATAGTCCATTCATATTCACGCTAAGATAACGCATCATTCCAAGATACTGGCTTAGCTGCTTTTATTGCTTCAGATGACTAGTCTTTCTATTGAACAGAACAGATGGCTTTAGTATCTTTGGATGTCAGCTGAGGCCAGAGGGAAGGATATGTTGCCATTTGAATAGAAATGAATTGCTGTCATTCTGTGCATGTTCTGAACCAGGATTGATTTCTGTTTCTTTCTGAAGAGTGTGGGGATGTGAACAGTCTGAAGAGTATGTGAATATTTTCAGTCTGTTTTGAGAGAGAGAGAGAGAGAGAGAGAGAGAAGATACCATACCAGAAGGTACAGTGAGAGGAGAGGATGCAGTCTCTCTGGAGGTGGAAGATCTCTCTCAAGTTAACGAAGTGTGAGTCCTTCCTTTCCCACTGGGAAAGCTGCTCCCAAGGGAAGATAGAAAGTTATCACACCTAAAACAAGATGCACTTTGACTTTGTCTTGCTGGTTTTTTCTGTCAGACTTAGGTGCTAGCTGGGGTTTGGTTTCTTTAAAGATGAAGGACAGATAATCTTAGCATCTCTTTTCTCCTTTGAAAAGTGCATTTGTGCAGCAAAGAGTGAGTGAAAGGAGTTAGGGCTAAAGAAACCTGTCCCTTGTGTCTGAAGAATTATTATAGCAGCTGGAGGGGAAGGAGGAGGAGGGCCATGGTCTACACTAGCCACACCCACTTCCCAATAAGGGAGAAAATCAAGAAGAGAAGCCCCCAGGTCAATGGCATCTCCCACTCCCATGGTTTGGCAGCGCGAGAAGGCTAGTTATTCCTGGGAGATGGAGTCAGCACTGGTCAGAAGGGGCTGCATTCAACATAGCGCCCCTGCTGTCCTTTCGCTTAGAGGCTCCCAGCACCAAGCTGTGCCTGAGCAATTTTCCTGGGTCAGAGGCCTGCAGTGAAAACAGCCCCTGCCATTAAAGCTGTTTTGTTCAATGCCCAGAGGATTTTTTTGTTTTGCTTTGATAGGGTGGATTGTTTTATTTCTAATATGGAGCCTGAAATATAATAGCTGCTTATTATGGATGAGTTTCATGGGGCCCAGAAACTGAAAGAGAGAATAAATCTGAAAGAGTAGAGCTTGTTAAAAGTGAAAACGATCATCAGAATGAAGACAAACCTGCCGAAGCGAAGGTGTCTGGAGGACAGGGGCTTTTATATGCATATTTGAACAGGCCTGCATGTTTTTTTCCCCATGTGGCTTCTATTCTCTTTCCCCTGCTCTCGCTCTCTTTTTTAATCTTTTCCAAACAAATCATCTGAAAATGTCAGTTTAATAAAAGGTGTCTGAGCCCAGAGGCCCTGGACTGCTTTGTCACCTCTCTCCCTTCTGCTTCCCGCTCCCCAGCCCTGCATGCAGAATCACTGCTTTCACTGTTATACAGTGAGAGAGGTTCTCACCAAGGTCCTTGGAGCACCTGGTTTGCCAACTGTCCCAGTTTTTATTGGTTGCTGCTGGAAAGGTCGTGGGCCTGGTTTCACCTGCCATTGAGTTGTGTGTAACAGTTTCAAAAGAGCCTGAAGGAGTGTGGCAGATGAGGCTCTTCGGGTGAATCTGAGATCTTTTATTAGACCAATTTAAACAGTTGGAAAATATTTTTTGGCAAGCTTTCGGGTTCAAAAACCCTTTGTCAGGCTGAGCAAGTCTCTGCAGTTGGTGTGTGCTCTTCCTGGATGGAATGAAGGGGTGACACACCCAAGTCTCAGTGGGATCCAACTCCTTTGATAAATGCCAGTGTTAGATATCTGCAGGGGGAGGGCGAATCCTGTCTCAGGTGAGAAGCTGCGGGGGATTTTGACTTGGTAGGGTTCTCAGCCTGCTTTGCACCTTGAGGTAAAGATGGGCCCCGTGGAGCTGTATCATTCAGCCCTTGCAGCTGCCGGAGGGGCCAGGTATTTGGGGTGGTGCGCTTGGGGGTGGGCACCGCTGCTGACTTCCAGGGTATGGAGACCTGTTGGGGATGCATGTCAGCAGCAGAAGGGTGTGTAACCAGTGCATTACCCCCTGCAGCTCAGGAACCTGTGGCAGTTAATGCCACTGCTGCTCACTTTCCTGCTGGAGGCGAGGCAGGATCCAGTTTGACACGTTGGTGTAAAGGAGGATTCAAGGAAGTGGGGCTTTCACTCTTGGGATGCTACAGAAGTGTTCCATGTCCCTCGCTGGAGGTGTGCGTGAGAGCAGTGCTCCCCAACCACACTACAGAAGCAGTGTAGATATGTCCTTGTGCTTTGACATTAATTACAAGAAGGTCTTTCATGCCTCTGTGATCCTGCCCTCTTCTAGTAGCACAGAGCCTTCTTGTTCTAGACAGAGTATTTACTTGCCCTTCTGCCATCATGCCTATATGTGTCACAAGCTTTAACAGGCACGTCCTCACAACACCTCTGAGAGAAGCAGTTTATACATGGGGAATAGAGTCAGGGGAAAGACTAAGGCTGTATCTTGACTGCAGCTGAGGTATTACATACTCAAGCCAGCCTGGGCACCAGTGACAATGACACTGCAGCAGCCCAGCTTTCAGGGCAGGTTGCAAAAGACCATGTGGGACCATGGGTGGATAGTCCATGTGGAAATCCCTACAATCATTGCTTCACTGCTCTTGGTCCCTAACACATAGTCACTGCTCTGAACGCACTAGAGATATGCCTCTAGGCCTTCCTACAGGAAGTCTGTGGAAGAACAGGAAAGTTGACACTGGTCTCTTAACCCAGACCAACTTGCCCTGCCTTCTCTGCTAGCCCCAGGCTGTGGCAATAGGCTTATCCTTTTGAGCCATTTTGGCACCAATCTGCTAAATTATCAATGCTGTTTCATGCTGGGCCACTTTGTTCCTCCAGGTCTGCATCCCATCCAGCTTGATGCTGCTGCCTGCCTCTAATGAGATCACATGCAGCACAAGGCAGGATGGCTGCGGGGAAATTTGCTCTTGGAATCCTTTGCTCCCAACGGAAGTCAGATTAGCTTTCTAAATGGAAGAACTAACATCAAAAACCTTTGCAGTTTCCTGCTGAAATAGGCTAATCTGCTGCTTAAATAGGCAATAATGCCAGTGAAGCAATCAGCAACCAAGTGGTAAAAATTCCAGTTCAATAGTTGGGAGGGGGGAAGGGTGGGGAGGGAATTAACGCTGCATACCGATAGCTGGCACAGGCACCATGCATACGAAAGGTGGCAGCTGCTTGTGCGCTCAATAAAGATTTCAAGCAAGAATTATAGCTGAGTACTTTAGTTGTGTATATTCTGATCTCTGGGATATAACAGAAGCCCCAGAACAATCAAGCATTTAGACTTCAGCCTTTGCCCAATATTGCCTTCTGCTGCAGATACCAGGCACTGAAGAGCGTGGGGTCAGCTGGTCAATCCCCATATGTCTCTGTCACTGCACTGCACCAGGACAGATGGCTGCCACAGGATTTAGGAGCTAATTTGAGGGGCTCAGCACTGAGATTACACTTTCTGCTTCCAATTGCTGTGAGAGTTTTAAACACAGGAGGCTGGCTGTAATATATGCCACAGCACAGCTATTGATGGGGGCACCCGGGCTGGAATACAATAAGGGAAAAAGAGCTGAGGATGCACGGAGTGTGAAAATAAAGTAAGATTGAGAGTCAGAGGGGGTGATGGGAGGGAGGGCAGCAGGCTGCTGGAGAAGAAATGTAATAATGTGACAAGAAGATAGCACATCAGCAGCAGCTCGGCACACCCCCCATCCCAACACATTTAATGAGACACTGCGTGCTGCTAACTTAACGGGTTGCTTTCTTTAAATAAATATCATAATAAAAAATGCAAGCGTGTTCAGATAGGAGGCCACTTAATTCATTCAAGCTTTTCTGGCTTTGTCTTTTTATTGTTCTGATGATGATTTATGGAACCTGGCTCTCTGGTGTGTGGTAGCCACTTTGTGTTGCTGGGTCAGCCAGCCCTAAGTGAGCATAATTGTTCAGCCAGCCCTTAGAGAGCATGAGCCTCCACTTGGATACAGCTGATGTACGGACTTTTTAGCTCACCTGGCCCACCTGCTGTAAGAATAGCAGAGGAAAAGGGGTTTGGCCTGAAGATGGGGTGGGGCCAGACACCTAGAGCAGGTGTAAAGTCCCCCGTGGCTGATGCAGGCTAGCGTAAATTGAAGATGGTACATTTGGGCTTTGTGCAGAGCCACAGAGTAGATGGGGCATAGATGAGTCTTGCAGGTCTGCATCACCTATCCCATTATGCATTCTTAGTAGCTTATTTATGCCCCTGGACTTGGCTTATTTGCTTGACAGCGTGGAAAAGAGGGCAGGATGCTTTGTGGAATGGTGGTGCCTTGAAAAGCTTACACTGCAGTTTTAGGCCCTATCTAAACAGAAGCTTTGTACTAGCCTTCAGTCTGGTTAAGGTACAGTTAGCTTAATACATCATTTGTGTGCAAGTGGTAGAGCTGCTGCTCTGAAGAGTGACTGGCTGCATCTGAACAGAACCTGGAAATTAGGCTTGTGGGAAAGATGGCAGTTTCTAGGGACCCTAAATATGAATGGCCCTTCTGAGATGCACTAACCTGGGGGATACAGCCTTGCTTAGGGAGGGATTACTGCTGACTCAAGCTGGAAGAGAGGCCTTCATTGGTGTAGCCGCAAGAACAGCTTAAGGCTCTGTTCTGAAGCGGAGTAATGCCTCTGCTTCTTTACAGGGAAGCAGTGGAGTGCTGGGCTGGGACTGTGGGGAAGATCTGGGTCCTGTTCTTGTCTCTGCTATGGGTTTGTAGGGTGCATGTGTCTCATCAGTGGCTTGTACTCTAGTTTCCCCATCTATGAAATGGGAATAGAGGCCTCTTTTGTGAAGCATTTGGTAAGTTAGTAGAGGAAAGGTACCATGTACGAGCAAGGTTTTATTATTCCAGCGGCACTGTGGTATTGGGTATAAGCAGAAGAAAGTTCAGATATGTGGATTCACATTCATTCTTCTTTCAAACTCTGAGGATGCATTTCTGCTTTCAAGCTCTTTTCCTGTGTCATGTGAATCTGCAGCAGCTCCACTAAAGCATAGGTGGACAGATTCATTCTAGCTGAAGTGCAGGTATTCACTTTGCAGATTTTTTCCACTTGCCTAGTGGGACTCAGGGTTATTGAGGAAGATGAAGAGCTTGGAATAGAGCAGGCAGGTAAATAAAGCTACAGCAGAAGGTTAAAAGTCCCAGCAGTACTGATATAATAGCAGGAGTACAAGTGTAAGATCATTCCAGCCTTTATTTTCCTCCAGGTCCCCTTTCCAGCAGGATATCCTTCTCCTGTGTTCTGCCTTTGGTTAACCAGCTCAACCCCCCCCCCGCCCCAAACCACAGAAGTAGGGGGTGAGGGCATCTGGGAGACCAGAAAGGATCTAGCTCAAGTTTCTCTCCAGAAACTGTTTGCCTGTGCTTCCACTTGCCAACTGCTTTGCTCAAAGAGCAGAGGATTCAGTTGTCTGTAACACTTTCCATGCTAAGATCTTGCTTTCAGCATGCCTCTCTGTTGATGATTTTTCTCCATGCTTTATTCCTCTGAAGAAGCTCAGATGGTGATTCCTCTGTCTTCCCAGCTCTCTGGTTTCTATTTTTAAAAGGTGCTAATTTTCTGCTCTGTGGAAACTACATTTCAATTGTTTCTGCTGCTGGACTGTGGTTGGGACATTGAATTGTTCATGGGCTGCACATAATGCACTGTGACTTTTTCCCTAGTGCTAGGCAAATGATGCAGGAAAAACTCCTTGCTTGCCCTAATCCCTGGTTAAGTCTATTAAATGAACCTGAACAGGGAAGGCAGCCTGCAGGCTCCTAAAGCCCATTGAAGCTGGTGGAAAGACATGTGTTGACATCAAAAGACTTGGGATCTGGACCAAAGCCCTTGTGAAAACCTGTGGAGGTTTATACCTCACCAGTACCTGCAGCAGCAATGCATGTGTCTGTGAAAAACTGTGCTGGACTGACTTATTAAAAATCTAGTCCCTCTTAGAGGGATGGTTTAAGTCTGCTTTTCCCTTGGAGTATTTGAAGTTCCCCAAACGCTTTACGCTAATTCTGAAAGCCTTTTAGTGTCCCTTTACAGAGAGAAAGTGAAATACTGAGGTTAACTGATGAATTAGAAGCAGAATTAGAAACATAACCAAGTAGTCTTGACACATTGCTGTATTTAGTTTAAACCACCTGTTGTTATTTCAATATGTCTCTTTTCACTGTAGGTGTCCCAAGGTCCCCTTTGTGAGCACAGAGCAATCTCAAGCCTTACCCAAAAAGTGAAGCTATACTTTCTTCGGCCTTTTGTTTGCCAAGTTTTGCACTCTGGTTGAACTTTGCCCAGTTTCCATCAGATTTTTCGATAACTTTTAAAACCATTTTGTTGCTGGTATCTGCTTTGGGTGCATCTCTTCGGAGAAAAGCCAGAGAAATTGGAACTGCGCTGCTGCTCATATTGGGGTGAACATAAAGGGTAGGCTAAGTATTAGAAATACAATCCATAGAGGTACTCGATAGAGTCCTGAAACCTCAAAAGAAAAGTGAAGGTTATTTTGGGAGCACTTCTGGGAGGTGCTGAAGAATTAGATCATTCCAGTTCCCATTTAGGGCTGAATTGCAATACTAGCTCTCACTAACCAAGCAAATTTCAACCATAAGTAACTTTAGTTATCTCAATGTACAGCACCAATCTGAGTGAATACTGGTATTGCCATTTGGCCCATATTTATTAATTTTACTACTTTCTTGATGAGTTCAAGAACAGCTTTAAATAATGCAAGGGGTGGGGTGGGGTGGGTGCTGCATAAAGCTTAGTCCAAAATTTTCAAGGGAATTTTGTGTTAGGTCAAAGTGTTTCAGCAAAAAAATGTAGTGGAAAGTGGTGGTAACATTTGTGAACTTTGACATTGAATTTTTTTGTTGTTTGTTGAAGACTGGAAGAAGGCCAATGTGGTGCCGATCTTCAAGAAAGGGAGGAGAGTGGATCCGGCTAACTACAGACCCATTAGCCTGACTTCTATCCTGGGGAAGATCTTAGAAAAGTTTATTAAGGAGGCCATCCTTGATGGACTGGCCCAGGCTAACATCCTAAGGGATAGCCAGCATGGGTTTGTTGCGGGTAGGTCTTGTTTGACCAATCTCATTTCCTTCTATGACCAGGTGACCTATCACCTGGACAAGGGAGAAGAGATTGATGTCATATATCTTGACTTCAAAAAAGCTTTTGATCTGGTATCCCATGATCACCTCTTGGCCAAACTGCCCAGTTGTGGCCTTGGCTCCACCACGATCTGCTGGCTGGGAAACTGGCTCCGTGGTCAGACCCAGAGGGTTGTAATTGATGGCAGTCACTCATCGTGGTGCCCTGTGACCAGTGGGGTCCCTCAAGGCTCTGTCCTGGGACCCATCCTGTTCAACATCTTCATTAATGATGTGGACATTGGAGTCAGGAGTGGACTGGCTAAGTTTGCCGATGACACCAAACTTTGGGGCAAAGCATCCACGCCAGAAGATAGGCGGGTGATCCAGGCTGACCTGGACATGCTCAGCAAATGGGCGGACGAGAACCTGATGGTGTTTAACACCGAAAAATGCAAGGTTCTCCACCTTGGGAGGAAAAACCTGCAGCTTCCTTATAGGCTCGGCAGTGCTACGTTGGATAGCACTACAGAAGAAAGAGACTTGGGGGTCATCATTGACCACAAGATGAACATGAGCCTCCAATGCGATGCTGCGGCTAGTAAAGCAACCAAAACACTGGCTTGCATCCATAGATGCTTCTTGAGCAAATCCCGGGACGTCATTCTCCCCTTGTACTCGGCCTTGGTGAGGCCGCAGCTGGAGTACTGCGTCCAGTTTTGGGCTCCACAATTCAAAAAGGATGTGGAGAAGTTTGAGAGAGTCCAGAGGAGAGCCACGCACATGATCAGAGGTCAGGAAAACAGATCTTATGATGACAGGCTGAGAGCCATGGGACTCTTTAGTCTGGAAAAGCGCAGGCTCAGGGGTGATCTGATGGCCACCTATAAGTTTATCAGGGGTGACCACCAGGATCTGGGGGAACGTTTGTTCACCAGAGCGCCCCAAGATATGACGAGGTCGAACGGTCACAAACTCCTGCAAGACCGTTTCAGGCTGGACATAAGGAAGAATTTCTTTACTGTCCGAGCCCCCAAGGTCTGGTACAGTCTGCCAGCAGAGGTGGTTCAAGCACCTACATTGAACACCTTCAAGAGTAAATTGGATACTTATCTTGCTGGGATCCTATGACCCCAGCTGACTTCCTGCCCTTTGGGCAGGGGGCTGGACTCAATGATCTCCCGAGGTCCCTTCCAGCCCTAATGTCTATGGAATCTATGAAAATTTAGAGGCATTTTGGAAAATTACATGTGCTCTGGGAGGGCACATGGCTGGGTTGGGGCCTGCTCTGTGGCCAGGATCTTGAGGCAGTGACAACGTGGTCCAGAGCTAAGGCAGAGCTGCGGTCCACAGCCTGTATGACTTGGGCAGTGGGGTACAGGCAGTGGATCATGACTCTGCCCTGGCGACCACGCTGTCACTGCTGCAAGTTCCCAGCCCTGGAGCAGCTCAGGCAGGGGATTGCAGCTCTGCCCCAGCTCCAGACCAGGCTGTCACTGCTGCAAGGAGGTGGGGCAGAGACCCCCATCGCCTGCCTGTGTGCCCTGCCCAGAGCATGCAGGCTACAGATTGCGGCTCTGCTCTAGCTCCGGAGCAAGCTGCCCCCATCGCAAGTTCTCAGTGGCTCCAGAGCAGCCCATTTGCCCTGCTCTGCCATGTGGGCTGCCAGAGTGGCTGTAACTGGTCTCCTTGACAACCCCAGCTTTCAGGTTTCCCAGGCAGCTGTGACTGGCATCTCCATGGAGACCGGCCCCAGCCATGTGGCAAGGGCTGCCGGGAAATGGAGTCTGGCTCCCAGCCAGATTGGCCATTTTGCCTGCCCCTGTTCTAGTTGCTTCCCCCACATTATGGTACTAGAAGGGGACAGAAATTATACTAGATTACACCAGTGGTTGAATTTGGCTGTGACTGGTATTGGAAATAAACTTCAGAAAATGGGTTTGTCTCTCCCAATGTTCACCTTCTACCTAGCAAAATCATTAGGCTTGATTCTTTGTTGCTCTCTATTTTATACAGACATTAACCTCCATACAAAGTGAGCATAAACTGCTACCTGATTAGAATGGTAACTTTGCACAAATGTAAATGGTGACACAAGGGCCTGTGCAACAAGCCAGACCCCACACATCTGTGCAAGCTCTGCTGTTTTGCCATTTACACTTGTTGGGGTGAGCAGATTATACCCAGCACGTAAATAGCATCATGGCTGTGACTGGCCTGTGTATTTTCAAGGGTACTGAGTGTTATTATTCCTGGTTAAAACTGGTTGTCCGTATTAGTCCTCTCTACAATAAGGATTATATTGGGGGAAATCAGTTTAGAGTATTATAGTGCACAGCCCAAGCTGTATCCTATAGGAAAGAAGACAAGTGGGAAGTTTTAACAGTGAGTAGGGAAGAATCGTAGAAAAGTAGGGCTGGAAGGGATCTCAGGAGATAAGCTAGTCTGAACCCCTTCTCAGGGCAGGATCATCCCTGTCTGAATGATCCTAGGCAAGTTTTTGTCTAACCTGTTCTTAAAAATTGTGGGAACAAGCCCTCATGCACAACTACCAGGCATAATGCTTGAAAAGAACAGCCTTTAACGTGCGCCAGGTGAATTGACAAGGTCACTGTCAATGCCACTCCAAGGACAGGAAGTAGTTTGTTAAAATATGCTCAGGAGGTCCAGGAGGTCCACAGTCTGTGCCAGTGTCACTGTGGGATAAAATTCCTTCCTGATCCCAAATGTGGTGATTAATCTGACCCCAGGGAAAGGAGCAAGAGCCTCTAGCTGGATGTCTCTGAGTTTTCTAAATCTCAGTAGGAGCATTAGCATACCCCTTTCAAACACTCAGTACAAATTTGTACTCTCCACTTTCTGAATTTATTTATATATATAAATAACATTGGACTTGGCCACAGCTCTCAACTATTGGCTTAGAATGCAAGTTAAAATTATCTTACTGGCTTCCCATCCTACTCAGTCACTTATGCAAATAAAAGTCCCCAGGGCTGGGCTCCCAAGGAAACTTGGACTGGAAAAGCAAAAAAAAAATTGGATCACAGAAGAAGGGCTATTAGCATAAAGGAAATGGGGAAACACCTACCTACATCACCTCTTTCAGCAGGTAGTGATATTAATCTTTTGTTTTCACCAGCAATAGCATAATTTTCAAAGTTAAAAATAAAACCAACACATTCCCATAAGAAGCGATCTAGTCCTTCTTCATCCTTTTGTTTAAGAAAACTTCATCTTCCAAAAGAGAAGAAAGCAATTAGTGAATGCAGAATGCACGCCTCGTTTGCTAGCATAATTACTGCAGTTGTGCGTGCAAATTGAGTAGTTTGGTATACAAATGAATGGTTCTGTCTCTAGCAGATCAGGAAGACTATAGGGGAAGGCTAGATACTCTCAGGCTAGAAATTGGGTTGTGTTTTTTGTTTGTAATCTTTAACTCTAGAGTGGATGTCTCTAAAAAGACACAGCTACCTCTGCTGCCCAATAAAGCCTCACCAAATGCAAATCTCAGCTTTGTGCAGAAGGTCAGATTGGATGATTAAGGATGACTGGCCTTAAAATCTTTAAATTGAGGCATTGGCCAGCACCCTTGTAGATTTTCCATAGGTATGTGCAGTCACTAACAGCATTCAGTGATTGCGTATGTCTACTTCGCATGCATAAAAGTGTTGAGAGCAAAGACCCACTCCCTGCAGAGGCCCTGGAGTAGAGTGCTGTGCGCACACCCATGTGCTGAGTGCAGAGCCTGTGTGAATGGGGTGACTGATCGGGGTGTGTGAAAGACTGTGGGCGTGTGGTGTGGCTGGACTGAGGGCTTGACTGAGAGGTCTGTGTGCGTTTTTCGGGTGTGGAGAGGCTCTGAGAGATTGGAGGAAGGTGTTTGGTGAGGGTATTGGTGGTTGCATTGCTGGGGTTTCATAGTTAGTTTCATAGTAGCTAGAGTCGGAAGGGACCTAGGTAGATCATCTAGTCCGACCCCCTGCCTTGGCAGGAAAGAGCACCGGGGTCAGATGACCCCGGCAAGGTGCTCATCTAACTTCCTTTTAAAAATCCCCAGGCTAGGAGCCTGCACCACTTCCCCTGGAAGCCGGTTCCAGGCCCTAGCCGCCCTGACTGTGAAGTAGCGCCTCCTAATATCTAATCTAAACCTACCCTCCGCCAGCTTGTGACCGTTATTCCTGGTCACTCCTGGCAGCACACGGGGGAACAGGGACTCCCCCAATACCTGCTGATCCCCCCTGACCAGTTTGTAGCAGGCCACAAGGTCCCCCCTTAACCTTCTCTTGTGGAGGCTAAACAGGTTCAGGTCCCGTAGCCTCTCCTCATAAGGCCTGCCCTGCTGACCCCTGATCATACGAGTGGCCCTCCTCTGGACTCTTTCCATATCGTCCACGTCCCTCTTGAAGTGTGGCGCCCAGAACTGGACGCAGTACTCCAGCTGCGGCCTGACCAGTGCCGCATAGAGGGGGAGGATCACCTCCCTGGACCTGCTCGAGATGCATCTGTGGATGCATGCCAGGGTACGGTTGGCCTTCTTGACTGCCTCCCCACACTGCTGGCCCATGTTCATCGTGGAGTCAATGACGACTCCAAGATCCTTTTCCGTCTCCATGCTGGCAAGAGGGGAGTTCCCCAACCTGTAAGTGTGGTGCCGGTTCTTCCTCCCCATGTGCAACACCTTGCACTTATCAGTGTTAAACCCCATCCTATTCTCATCCGCCCACCGTTGCAACCTGTCAAGGTCAGCTTGTAGCCTATTGCACCCTTCTAATGCACCCACATCCCCCCACATCTTAGTGTCATCAGCAAACTTGAACAGGGTGCTTTCTACCCCGTCATCCAAGTCACTGATGAAGATGTTGAACAGTGCGGGCCCGAGGACCGAGCCCTGCGGAACCCCACTGCCCACGTCCTTGCAGGTCGAGAAGAACCCATCCACTACCACCCTCTGGGTGCGGCCCTCCAACCAGTTAGCGACCCATTTGACCGTGTGGGCATCGACACCACAGTCTCCCAGCTTTTTGATGAGGACAGGGTGAGAGACAGTGTCGAAAGCCTTCCGGAAGTCCAGAAAGACTACATCCACAGCAACCCCTGCGTCTAATGATTTGGTGACCTGATCGTAAAAGGCCACCAGGTTGGTCTGACAAGACCTGCCACTGATGAACCCATGTTGGTTGCCCCTGAGCATGCATTCCCCCGCAAGGCCCTCCTGGATGTGTGCCAGGATAATTTTTTCAAAGAGCTTACCCAGGATTGAGGTCAGACTAACTGGCCTGTAATTTCCCGGGTCCTCTTTTTTTCCCTTTTTGAAGATAGGGACCACATTGGCCCTCTTCCAGTCCTCCGGCACCTCACCAGAGCACCACGAGTGCTCACAGAGCCGCGCCAGGGGTCCCGCAATGACCTCGGCCAGTTCCTGTAGAACCCTAGGGTGAAGATCGTCCGGACCAGCGGACTTGAACACGTCCAGCCTCTCCAGAAGTACCCTGACTAACTCCTCGCTAACCCCTGGCCCAGGCGTGTCTCTCCCGGGGCCCGAGGGGGGCCCAGCAGGGAGGTGGCTGAACTGGTCCCTACTTAGGAAGACAGAGGCAAAGAAATCGTTAAATATGTTAGCTTTATCATCTGGCGTGATGACTAAGTTGCCCATCGTGTCCTGCAGGGGCCCCACATTACCCGGGACCCTCTTTTTACCCCCTATGTATTTGAAGAAGGACTTCTTATTGTCCTTAATCCGGGAAGCTAGTCCTATCTCCATCTCTGCCTTGGCCTTCCTGACTGCCCCCCTACATCCTCGGGTGACTGTAACATAGTCCTTCTTGGTGATGACCCCATCCCTCCATTGGGTGTATGCCTCCCTTTTAGCAAGGAGACATTCCCGGATGCTCCTAGTGAGCCATGGGGGTTTATGTGCCCTCCTGCTCCCTTTGACCCTTGTTGGGATTACCTCCCTTTGGGCATGGAGGATCGTCTCCTTAAGGAGTAACCACTCACCTTGGACATCTGGCTCCCTTCCCCTCTGGGTCCTCAGCGCTTCCCCAACGATCCTCCTTAGCTTGTTGAAGTCAGGCCTCCTAAAGTCTAGGGCTGTTGCCTTGCTGCAGCCCTTTGCCACCTTACGCTGGATGGTGAATTCCAGCAAGCGATGATCACTGTCTCCCAGGTGGCCCATCACCCGCAGCCCCCTCACCAGGTCGTCACCCGTGGCCAGCACCAGGTCCAACAAGGCGTCTCCCCTGGTGGGGCTGTGCACCTCCTGGGTTAGATGGAGGTCCTGCACTCTGGCTAAGAACCGACGTGAGCGGTCAGACTTGGCTGACTGCTCTTCCCAGCAGATGTCTGGGAAGTTCAGGTCCCCCATGATGACCACATCCTTAGCCCTCACTGCCTCTGTGAGCTGACCTAAGAATTCCTGGTCGAGCTCTTCTCCCTGGTTGGGAGGTCTATAGTAGACTCCCACCGTTAAGTCTCTATCCCCTGGACTGCCTTTTACTCTAACCCAGAGCACCTCAGAGTGCCCCCCCTCTATCCCCTTGCTAATTGTCCCTGGCTTGGGGGACAACCCCCCTAGCCCTCACCTGTGAGAGACTGGAGCAAGAGTTAGGATAGAGTGACTGGTTTCTTTGGCCGGTGCACCGTGGAGGCACGTCGTGTTAGAGTTAGTGACCTGTGAGGCTCCATCAATCTCCTCCCTCCATTGCAGTGAACCTTCACTGGAGGTAGCTAGGCTTGGCTCCCCGGGTTTCTTTCCCTCTGGGTGTGTGTATCACATAAAGCAGCAGCCCTCTACTTCCCATTGTAAGTATCACCCATCCCTTTTCTCTCTCACTCTTGTCCTGGTTGTGGGTTACTCCTCCTTGTTTGTGAGGGGAAGGTAAGCCCTACTGAGCAGTTGCCTGAGGAGCAAACCACGCTCAGGAGACCAGAGGCAGGGACACGAGCCTAATAAAGTTTCCCCTCTCCCTCAATAAAGTCTACCCCATCCTTGAGTAAATATTATATTGTTGTATTGGTAAGGGTTGTTGTGGGAACCAGGTGTGTATATGTGTTGCTTACTTACCAGTTGTTTGTTGTGATTTAATAAACTGTTTTATTTGTATACCTTTAGCAGTTCTCTTAACGATTATTCATTAAAACCGGTGATAGATATGGACAGGGCAAAGACCAACCCTACCTTGCTGGGGAGAGATCCAAGAGGAAGCAGCTGTTTAGGCCTGCTTTATAATTTGGTTTAAAAGAGTGATTTCCCCCCCAACAGTAGGTGCACCCCTAACTTGTGCACCTTTACTCTTACCATGCATGCTGAATAAAGCTACGAATATTATTCAAACTTGACAGCAATTCAACAGTTAAGAATGAACAGCAAATCTGCTAATATACAGAAGTGTTATGTTCCTTATTATAGCTGTCAGATAAGTTATAATTTAACCTGCATGTGAAAAAAAACGCTCCCTAGAATGAAGCTAAACTTGATCTCTCTCTATTTTTTTGACATATTACTGTTGGAATTCATGCCAAGCTTCATCTCAGTTTTCAGTAGAAAATCTGATATACCCAGTGGAGCCAAATACGAGAGAGAGGTATCAAGAAAAATATATTTAGGTGTAGACAAAGTACTGAAGGCTCATTTCAGATACCACTCTGCAGGAGTGATATTGGGATGGAGGCTCATCTCTTAAGCAAACAGCTAAAAAGAATGTATTGTTTCCCACATTTCATGAAACATGTGTTGACAGGGTCAGTATGCCACATCGTCACTCCAGTGAGACTGCTGATATATACCAGCTGGCACTACGGCATGTTTCATTCACAGAGATTCCCATCTGTGACTTACAGAGAAAATTGGTTAAGAGCTCTAGTTCAGGAGTGGCCAACCCACAGCACCTGTGCCACAAGTGGCATAGGCAACCTCTTCGCAAGGCACATGGCAGATCAGGCAGAGAGTAGAAAGCAGAGCTACAAATCAAGCAGGGGAAGGGGATTGGAGTGACACACTGGGAGGGTGGAGAGCCAGCTTTGGCATGCCTGCCAAAAAGTTTCATCCCCCATGCTCTAGTTGTTTCCTCTACCTTGGTCAGAATTGGTGATCAGTGGGCATTTCCCAGGGCGTTGTCCAGCCTCATTTTGAATATCTTCAGTGATCAAACACTTTCAAATTTCTGCAGTGCCCAGTTTATGATTGGGAGAGCCAAGGATCCTCAATACCCATTGGTGAATCAATGCACATTGCTTTCACACTGGATACAAAGAACCTACCATTGTGCAAGGACCTGCCGGCATCACAAAGGGATTGTCACTACACACGCATGCTGTGCCACTGTGAGGTATGCCCAGCCCACTTGCTTCCACTCCATATGTGCCAGTTGCTGCAGTTGAGGCAACATAGCCACTTTGGAGCAGCCTTGAGCATGCATCCAGAGGCCCACTCGTGTGATGGTTTGGAGGTTCTTATTAGCATATACCCAGGGCTGTTTGAAGGTGGTTGTGTTGCCTCAACTCGATGACTTGGTATGTGCCAAGAAGTGAGTGTGTAAGATGTGCTTCATGGCAGCATCCCTAGGAGTGACACAGAAGCAGTGCAGATGAGCTCTAAGGGACAATAGGCTCTTCAGAAGCAAAAGGGGTGGTATGGTCCCATTTCCCTCCCCTGAATTAAGAGTTTGGGGGGAGCATCTGTTATATCTGTAAAGAGGATGCCTGAGTTCAATTCCTAAATGTACTCCTGTCTCGCACCTCTGGTACTGTTTTCTCTTTCCCTGTCAGTGTCTTTTCTAGGCAGGCTGCTGACAGGGGTTGAGTAGATTTTCTTCCTGGGTGCAGCTTTTTTGCACCGAGACACAACAGAGTCCCACCTCTGTCCCTCCATATATTCATGTACAATCTGAAGGGGCCTGATTTACACCATTCAACAGAACCTTTCCTGTTGCTTAACTCCCACTCCCTGCAAAGAAGCTAAAACCTACTTGGTAACTTTCCGCTGTTAGCTTGTAGAGCCCTGCTGCTGTCAGTGCTCTGTCTCAATGGCTGTTCATTCTTCTACTGTTTTTCAGGCATATGCAAATGTAATTAATATCCTCTAAATTAATCTTCAGTACTCGGGGGGAGGGGGGGGGAAGATGCAATCTTCCCCCCACTTTCCCCCAGCCCCCATTTGTCATAATGACTGTGTGAAATAATAGGGTTGCACGAAGGAGCGTTTAATATCCAGCCGTGCCATTATAGAGCTCTGCTCACAGCTCCCTGCATGGAAGGATAATCATTGTACCTGCTGCTGTTGGACTTATCAGCATGAGCGGTAATTATTGGCACCTGCAGTTAGGCACAGAAGCTCATTCAGGCTCCATGAAATATGAAACACATCATCAAGGAAGAATTCAAGTGACACCTCCGCCCGCAACATGCACACACTGTTTCCTGCTATGTCTTTTTTGTGGGGCCCCAGAAAGCCTGTCCAAAAGTGGGGAGCAGCAGAATCCACCCTATCTGGGTATTGGAAGCATGTTTGTGCTTTAGGAAATATAATTTGCCTCCCAAACGTTGTTTAATAGTAAGTAGTGTGTTCGGCTCTTCCTTTGATTCATTTGTCATGCGTCTCTACTCATGTGCCACTTTTCTAGACCTCAGGACTCTAGGGCTGAGTGCTCACACATGCTTCTGCTAATGGACCTAAGTCCTGGCCTGCAGTGTCTTGCTCCTGTCAGCTTTGCCAATGCACCTTTGCTTCCAACTAGTAACAGTGTTCACAGTTTTGCTGACTTGCAGTTCTCTTTGCTATGCCACCTTGCACTCCCCCAAATCCTCCAGGACACACAGCTGTAAATCCATGCCACTCTTGAGTTGTAGAGTTCTGCTCTTTCCAGCCTGTTCCCCACATGTATCTTTGCTGATGTACACCACCACCTTGATGATACCTTCCCCACTTTGCTTTCTGGTCATTGTACAACAGTCCTGAATTCTGCAGTGCTTCCGGAATGTGGAAAACCATTTTCCCAAGGATCAGCCATAAGATTAATTTCTACCGCTAAAACCAAGTTTGGCTTAGGTCGTCAGGAGTAAAAAGCTCCAGCTGTGATTCCTTACATCTAAATATTTACCACAATTTTCTTTTAAACAGTATATTTATCTTTCATCTGAAAAATGTGTGTGCAAATTGGAACTTGATTCTATTTGAATAGTGATAGGGTGCTTTTTGAGTGGGGAGAGCTCAGTGTGCTTTGCAAAGGTAGACGTATGTTGTGCCCATGTTACAAAGTGGGGAACTGTTATACAAAGAAGCTAAATGATTCCTCAAGGTAATATAAGAAGACACTGTGAGAGATGGAAGTCTTCTGATTGAGTCAGTGCTTCAGCCCTCCATCATGTTGCATTCTTTTTTACATGCCCTAAACTGGTGAGCCTATTTCTTATTTACACAAAGGCTCTTCTGCACAGCCTAAGAGTAAAGACAATTGAGTTTCAACTGCTGGCTTGCACGATTGCCCATTTTGTCCACTCAGTTGCAAGCTTGTAGGGCGGAGTGGCTGTTTGTTTGTATGAGTGGCATCATGGTTAGATGCCCACACTCGAATGTGTAGCTCTGAATGTTTTCTTCCAGTGTTTGTTTTTCATAGAACATAGGAGGCCATTTTTGCTTCTAAATGCACTGAGCAGCCCAGGACCTTAAATACTGTTCACTGACAACTGTTACAGTTTCTGATTGTACTGTTAACAACTGTCCATGCTTGACTTGAAGCAGAAATAAGTGGCATGACTTTTCAGACTCAACTAAAGCAAGATTAATGGAAAATCAATGTGTGTGCTGTGAATTCCATGTAGTTAATACATACAATATTTTAAAAGTACAAAATAATAGAAAAGCAGGTAGGTAAAAAAGACAGTAATTGATGGATTGCCTTTGATTTTTTTCAGGGAAAATAATTGTATGTGTAACTCTGAGATAAAGCACTTAGCAAACTGATATCATGTTCTGCAACTCTCTCCTATCCATTTAGTCATGAAAATCACTGTTTTCAGAGAGCCTAGAAAGCTGCACTGAGGAGCAGCGCATTTCTTGTCAAACCTTGGAGAGATGTGGAGTTGTACATGAAGAGCAGCTGGAAAAACAGGTAATTTGGTTTGTTCACTGTTTTGGAAACAAATTGCCAACCTCCAGCCAGTAGCATAATGAAGGGGAGGAGGGGCACCAGGACACCAGCCCTGGGGGTTGATCTTGGGGGACTGAAGGGAGGTAGAGTAGCAGCTACACTGTAGCCTGGCCACCAATGTTGAACCATGAGCTGCGGTTGCTCAAGGTGCTCAAGGATCTAGTTATGCTTGTGCATCTTGCTATATATAGGACTCCTGGTGGTTCACTTGGTTAGGGTCATGGCTTGGCCACTACCCGATCACTTCCCCAAACCCATCTGGAATGTAGGGGGCTCAGACCCACCTTAGCAGTGCTGCCTTTGTAATCACTGTGGATTCCTTGGAACTGCTTTACTCAGATGTCTTAAGAATGCCCCTTTTCTGGTGAGGATGGATCCCTTTCCCTAAGTACAGACAAAAATACAAGTTTCTAATCAAGGGCCCAATGAAGTTTCCATTAAATCTAGTGGTAGGGGAGGGCTTTCAGCACACAATAAGATCGCTTGGAGTTTTGTGTTGGCCCCCACTAGAGATAGTATGTGTTATAATACAACTTAGCAAAAGTTGTATTATAACATGACAGCCCACTCACTTCAGTGCAGATGACATACAAATTGCCTGCTATGTGAAGTCAGCAGCCAGTCTCCAGCTGCTTTAGATCCTGCAGATCACAAAAAGATTGGGACTCCATTGAGCTAGGCTGTCTACAAAAAGAGCAAGAGACAGTCTCTGCCCTGAAGATTTTAGAAGCTGAATAGATGAGGCAGACAGGGGGAGGGGGATCAGAGTGACTTGTCCAAGGCCATGCACCAGGTTAGTGGTACAGGATGGAAATGAAAGCCAGCACTTTTGAATCTTACTCCAGGGTCCTGTCTACTCAATGCAATGCTCGCCTGAGGGGGGTTCTTGGGAAAATGGGACAAAGAAATCACTCCTATCTGAGAGATTTAGACCGTTATAGCCCTCAAGTCTCCCAGGCACTAATGCTCAGCCCAACAGCAGCACCTCACCATGGGAAGGACTCTTGGGTCAGAAAGTTAAGGCCACTCTTGTATTAACATGCCACTTTGTCAGGTGCCCTGGAGGCATCTAAGCCTGATACAAAACCATGCTCTCAGTCAAATGCATGCCTTCAGCTCATAATGGACAGACCCTAATGAGCAGCAGCACCCAGGCCCTTGTTTCCATGGAGATAAAGTGGAGACATACAATCCACCTAGACTGCTGAATGGAGGCAGGTGAGGGGAATTTATCGTGAGTGGCTTTAGCAGCACATGGCAGTTGGCTTCAGCTTCGGGAAGGTCAGACTTACTTTTATTCTTGTTCCTGTTCAATTTATGCTGTCTTCTCTCTCACTTGGTATGTACTGGCAACTATGAACTATTACAGTGTGCTGAGCAGGTGGGGGAAATGGAGATACCATACTGTTCTGGAACACAACAGCAAGACATTAATAGCCTATATATGATTGTCATTTCAACAATCTGTCCTGCACCCACTGAGAAGCATGGGTATAGGTAGAAGTTTGCCATCTAATGAATATTTAAATTAAATTTAAGAATGAAGTGTTCCCTGGAGACCTAATTTAGTCTCTAAGTGTTAAAGTGTACGAGATATCATATTCCATGATGGGTGGTGGTGGGGAGGTGGAGGAGGGCGGGGGGGTGAGGGAATAGAGAGTTATGGCAGGTTGCTGAGCAAGGGAGTCTATCAAGGGACAATCTAGAGTTTAATTTTCTTTGCTAAATGGTTTGCTGAGCTTTCTGGGGATGGAGTCTCATTTGCGCTTTTCCAAGATGTACAAAGGCAGAGTTCTTATGTCATGTCACTGCCATACTACACAGTAGGGCTTTGTGAAATGTTTCTGGCCATTTTGTTTCAACACTGTTTCAACTCATTTTGAGCTCAAAACAACAAAGTCAAAATGAAATGAAGGGCTTCAAAACAGCTTCAAAACAAAATGTGGTTAGTTGAAACATTTTGAAACTTTCGAAACATTTTGAGTTTTGAAGCAGTCAGCAGCCAGGTGGTGGCAGACGGGAGAACCAGGGCTGAGCTTCCAGCAGCTCCAGGCTCAGCCAGGTGGGGAGCACGGCCTAGCTCGCCCCACCTGCCATGGCTGGGGTGTGGGAAGCCTATCACAGTGCAGGGGAAGGGAACTGAGCCCCAGCTCTGTTTCCCTTCCCAGAGCTGCAATCAACCTGGAGAAGGGATCCCTCAGTTTCTCTCCTCAGCCCTACAATTGGGCTGGGGAAGGCAACTCAGAGTTCCCAACCCCAACCTGATGATTGGGCTGTGGAAAATGAACTCAGCCCAGCTGGGATGAGTTCTCTGCCCCAGTGCGACCATTGTGAGTAGTCCAGTGTGATGATTGTGAGTTCCCCTCTCCAGCATGACCATCGGGCTGGGGAAGGGAAGCTAGCTCCTCCAGGCTAAGTTCCCATCCTCAGTGCTATGATTGAGCTGGGGAAAGGAAGTCAGTCCAGCTGGGCTGAGTTCCCAACCCCAGCCTGATGATCAGGATGGGGAAATGAACTCAGCTGGGCTGACTTCCTTTCCCCAGCCAGGTCTAGCGCTGGGGAGGGCAACGCAGCCCCACTGGGCTCAGTTTGTTTCTGCAGCCTGATCATAGCACTGGGGATGAGAACACAGCCCAGCTGGGCTGACTTCCTTTCCCCAGCCTAATCTAGAGCTGGGGAGGGGAACTGAGCAATTGGGCTCAGTTCTCTTCCCTGGTCCATGCAACAGCACTGGTTTCCCTCCCTGATCTGGCAGGCAGATCAGGGGCCATCAGCTCTGGGAGGACTGACAGAGCCTTGGCAGCCCTCTTGGGGGTAGGCACTGATCTGCCTGCCTAATGAGAGAGGCTGTTTTGAGCTTCTCCATTATAGCTAATGGGCAAAACATTGATACAGCGTAAAAACAGCCTCACTGTTTCGACAAAGGAAATGGACCAGCTGTTTTGACTCAAAATAAAATTCAAAACAAAATGCTTTCCGTCCAAACCTTGAAACTCAAGTCAAAATGGAACAGTGCTGTATTGCACAGCCCTACTACACAGATAATCCAGTTCCTCTCCCAGTCTTCATGCCTTGCTATTGCTGATTCTTGATAAGACAGTTAGTCAGAGGACAGCTAGACCAAACAGACAGGAGTGTTGCCAAGTGGCAAATGCAGAGGGCTTGTCAGCAAGATTTCTGTGTTCTTTTCTTTACTCTGCTATTGAGTTTATTTGTGGCTGGGGAAGAGATATGGACCCATAGTTAGAGGTTAGTATATGTGTTTGATAAGGGAGTCCATCCATCCCATTAAGTAATGGGTGTTCTTGGAATGAATGCTAGGTACCATTTTTAGAGGCTGATCTTTTGTAAGACTTGAGGGTAGTGGAAGCACGCAGGGTCTTGAGTGCTTAGGGAACTCTTATGCCAGTTGTAGTGCTAGGGAAGATTTGCCATATACACAAAAACGCCAGCTAGGTGCCTAGTTCCTATTGGTTTCTTAGGATCCTAAGAGTCACTTTTCCCTCTGAAAACCTTCCACTCTGAACTAATGAAAATCTAAACCTACAAGTCAAAGTTCTGCCCCTGTAACCAAAGGGCCAGACCTAAGAAGGCATTTAGGCTCCTGACTCCTACTAAGGTGCCTAGGGGGAGTGTTGGTGACTTTAATCTTGTGGACATGCAAAGATGTGGATGTTGGTATTTTCATTGTTCCTCAAAAAAGTAGTTTTGGTTGAGGCCTATTTGAAAATTAAACCCCAAGGAATAATTTTCTGGGGAAAATTGAGGTGGACTCTTGCTTAATTCACTAGAGAAAGGGAGAATCTGCCAGGACAGCAAGTATTATACAGCAAAAACTACTTCAGGAAAGGTTGATCTTTTCACTCAAGATTGATTACTCTGCCTCAGCATGTTATTAAACATAAAAAATACAAGGATGAAAGGGAATAAAATATAATGTAGAAAAATCCACAGATTTATGCTTGAGATTCTCCACCCAGTATCCTCATTTTTTTTATTGCTTCCTTTAGAGGTGCAATTGTGTCTCTGTACAGGCTTGGGGAGAGGGAAAAAACACTCAAATGGTTGTTCTCTGGGGCATTTTATGAGGATTTGTATCCCTTAAGTGCTGATGGAGAGGAGAGGCATGCTGGATGTATGACTCTTACAACAGGTATAACCCTATTGGCAGGCACAGCAAGTGGCAGAGGTATGAGTTGGGAGGCCTGGGACCTCTTCCCGGCTCTGCCACCAGCCTGCTGGGTGATCATAGAATCATAAAATCATATAAGTGGGGTTGGAAGGGACCTTGTAGATTTCATAGATTTCATAGACATTAGGGCTGGAAGGGACCTCGGGAGATCATCAAGTCCAGCCCCCTGCCCAAAGGGCAGGAAGTCAGCTGGGGTCATAGGATCCCAGCAAGATAACCATCCAATTTACTCTTGAAGGTGTTCAATGTAGGTGCTTGAACCACCTCCGCTGGCAGACTGTTCCAGACCTTGGGGGCTCGGACAGTAAAGAAATTTTTCCTTATGTCCAGCCTGAAACGGTCTTGCAGGAGTTTGTGACCGTTTGCCCTCATCATCCCTTGGGGCATTCTGGTGAACAAACGTTCCCCCAGATCCTGGTGGTCACCCCTGATAAAGTTATAGGTGGCCATCAGATCACCCCTGAGCCTACGCTTTTCCAGGCTAAAGAGTCCCATGGCTCTCAGCCTGTCATCGTAAGGTCTGTTTTCCTGATCTCTGATCATGCGCGTGGCTCTCCTCTGGACTCTCTCAAGCTTCTCCACGTCCTTTTTGAATTGTGGAGCCCAAAACTGGACGCAGTACTCCAGCTGCGGCCTCACCAAGGCCGAGTACAAGGGGAGAATGACGTCCCGGGATTTGCCCGAGAAGCATCTATGGATGCAAGCCAGCATTTTGGTCACTTTACTAGCCACAGCATCACATTGGAGGGTCATGTTCATCTTGTGGTCAATGATGACCCCCAAGATCTTCAAGTCCGACCCCCCGCCTGGGCGGGAGAAAAGACTGGACTCAAATGAGTCCAGCTAGGTAGTCATCAAGCCTCTCCTTAAAGATCCCCAAGGTAGGAGCCAGCACCACTTCCCTAGGAGGTTGGTTCCAACTCCTAGCCGCCCTAACTGTGATCTCACGTTTTTTCTCTGTTCCCCATTTGTCTGTTTGGTTTAGAAGTTGTCAAGGGCACAAGACCTTTTGTCAAGTGTTTGTACAGGAGACAGAATACCGGGGCCTGTATCCCATTTGATATCCCAGGTCCTCAATGGATATAAATAATCACCATTATATTGGCAGTTTTTAAAAGAGGAAAACAACCTGAACCATAGGAAGAAGACATGAACTTGTTCCTTTATCACCCACAGGCAAGGACTTCTTTCTGTATGTGCTACCACTCCCTTGTCAAATTGTAGCACTTCAAAACAGCCTTATGTAGCGGGGCAAGGCCATTTCTCCAATTTTCTGGTAAGGAAACTGAGGTACATAGACTGGGTGACTTGCCCAAAATCATGTATGGGGTCTGTGGTAGAGAAAGTAATTGAACTCTGGTCTATAGCTCTGGCTGATCATCCTGATCACTGAGTCACCTCTTCTTCTAAAGCTCTTTTATACTGTGTCCAACAAGAGGGATCAAAAGGGGCACAACTTTTGTCTATTGTTGATGGCTTCATAAGCCAGTGATCTTTCCAGGTCCCTGCTGTCTCTTGAGCTTTAACCCCAGTGGCAGGCAGAGGTCCAAATTCATCCTTGCACTGGTGCTTGACCAATCTGTTTCTATTCTATAATGGGGCTTCTAGAAGCCTGTTCAGATTATAGGGCTGTTTTACCTTGGTTGCCGAAGCATCAGTCGGTTGGGCTGAGCAGACAACTGAGCTCCTGGAACAACCCGCTCTGGCTGTGATATTGCCTCTCCCTGTTTCCTTGATCAAGTCACTTTGGGCAGGATTTTAAAAATCTCTTGAAGTGACTTTGGAGCATGGGACATTATTTTGCAAAAATGCATGTCCTGCCAGTTTTCAGTGGGAAGAGGGGTCCTAAGTTCCTGAAGCATTTCTGCGAGAATTATCCAAAAGTCCAGTTGAATTTTCACAATATTAGGACTTCTAAATCACTTGGAAATTTTCAACAATTCCACTATTTCAGGCCTGGTTCACCATTTTCCTGTATCTTGTGTCATCAGTTATACCACTTAAAGTACTTATGCAAAGCTGCCTACTCTGCATGCGTTTACATGTTTTTCAATGTTTCATAGTTACTATGCATTAAAATTAGTACTTGTATAACCATGCACTAAATCAATGTGCAGTAATTGGTGCTACTGTGCAGTAGTGCTGGCACACAGCTTTTTAATGACACTAACTGTGCAGTAGCCTAATACTACTGTGCAGTAGTATATTAGCATGGTTTTTGCCCTGCATGCTACTGCTCAGTAGAATTAGGGTACTACGTAGTCAATGTCTTGTGTAGATGCACCCTCTGACTCAGTTTCCCTATCACTGAAACAAGGAAAGTGCTACTTGCTAGATCACGGGGGGGGGGGGTATTATAGGACTGTTTAATTAATATCTACCATGCCCTTGGATTTGAAATCCCTTTATTATTATTAGCATTAGTCATAACATCAGCTATGTTTTATTCCAAAGCCTCCAGCTTTCTACCTCTTCTGTCAAACAGCAGTTTTTCAGGAGGTTAAAAATGACACTGTCTTGCTCAGCAGGAATAAACTTTTTCTCTCTCTTAAACTTTCCTTTAAAAAAATATATTTAATTAAAAAAGAGGACTGAGTAATTTATTGTTGCTTCTTCTGCTCCATGTCCTGTCACCAGGGAGACAGTGAAAGAAGAACAAGAGCCCAGCATCTCTGGGAGGTAGAAAGACTTGAGGAAGAATTGAACTCAGTGAAGAAGAGCAGGAAGAATGAGGGAGAGATTTGTACTAAAGAAAAATCCATCTTAACAAACAAGCTTAGATGTGGTTGATTTTTTTTTAATTATTACTATTTTATTATCTGAGAAAAACGTTTTTTTCCCTCCCTTTGATGCCTGAACAGAAACAAAAAAATGTATATCGTTGTTTCATGCCGTGTTGTACAAGACGTCAGTACACAGGTTAATGGAAAAAAATGCATGAATTTGGATAGATATATAAAGGTCCCTTGGGTGTTCAGTCATAAATCTTTGTAGCTGGAAGGCAGAGCAGACATAAATAGGCCTGATAGAACCAACTGCTTTACATACAAATGAGTGCTTGCCTTTTATTTAGTTGACAATATTATTATTTCAAATCCAAGAGGAATATTAAATAACTTCTGTTATGTTGTCTCCATTAGGACTGATCCTTGATCTCCGAATTGTGACTGGAGTGATGGCTTTGGGCTGTGTGTGCAGGGCTGGATAAAGGGAATATGTATGTGTGTGTGCATGCACGCATGCATGTGTTATGCTTTATAACAGAGCAAGTGTCATTGAAATACATTCTGGTCTTCAGAGAAATGTACCTTCCTCATAATAATCTGCTGGGAGGTGGGAAGAAATTAAATAAATTGGCTCATAGTGGCCCCGCACATGTTTTTAAGGGACTATATATAATGGGCTTCCACTGAGCTGACAGCGAGAGAGAAGCTTTGTTTTATTTTTTAATTATTCTTTTTTTAATGCAGAGAATGTAATGTGGAAAGACATGCCAAAGAGACAACACTGCATACCATTTCCTATCTTAGAGCTACAGAACATACATAGGGTAAGGCAAGCTTCCTGGTACCTTGTGCAGGGCCTTGACTTCACCCAAAAGGAAACCACCTTAGGGGCCATGGTTCAGTTCAGTTTCCATGGCTTTGATCAACTTTCTCTATTGAGCCTCCTGTCCAAGGCACTAACATGGAGATAGCTCTTATTTGTTTGCTTCATGCTTCTCCACTAGGAGCTGTTCTGAGACTACTTGCTTATGGAGGCAAGTGCACAGGTAGCTTTTTTGCCACAGTGTACTTGGCCTATGGAAGATCTTGATGAGACTTGGATGCCTGCCAAAGTTTGTTACCATTAGCTGACTTCTTCACAATTACATGACAGCAAAGGTCCTAAGTAATGGCTTGGAAATAAATCTCTTCACTATTAGAAATGGAGTCAAGCAAATAGTCGTAATGCAATCGCATATCCTTTCCATCTATATCACAGCTATTCTGCATCTCATTGCTGATCTGGAGTTCATCTGGAGTTAACATCCAGTATTGCGTGGACAGGAGTCTCTTTAACCTCTACTGGTTACATTCCAAATCAAAGAAAACCAACACTTCTGTTACTGATATTTAATAGGCAGATGATTGTTTCATGTGCTCACTCAGTTAAAAAGTTCCAGGTCACTCTTGACCATTTCTGTGAAGCATATGAAGTGCTTGGACTCACTGTCAACTTCACTAAAACATATATACTTCACAAACCTACCCCAAACCAGCCAGCTACTCCTTTACAGGTTGTAATTAGAAGGAAATCTTTGTAGAATGTTGAACATTTCCCCTACCTGGATAGCTGCCTTTCCTAGAAAGTAGATGTACACAATGATATTCAACACTAGATAAAATCTGCCAGTGCTGCTTTTAGATGCCTCTGAAATTTATGTCTACAGTGATTATGACATAAGGACCCAAAGCAAACTTAGTCTGTGAGGCTGTTGTCATCCCTATCCTGTGGTATGGGTGTGAAAGTTAGATGACATATCAAAAACACCTGACAGTTTGGAACATTATCCATCCACAATGCCCTCAGAAAATCCTTCTTATCAACTGAAAGCACAGAAGAACAAATGCCAGTGTTCTTTCTGGCTCAGGCAAACAATACCAACACTGAAGCCATGTTTATAGGACACCAACTCAGTTGGAAAGGACATGTCTAAGAAAGCCTGACAACTGGCTCCCAAAACAGGTAGGTCCTATACTCCCAGTTCACCAATGGTTGCTGCTGTAGAGGTGGGCAAAAGACAAGATTCAAGGACACCTTGAAGCCAATCTGAAGAAATGAGATAAGAACATCTGGGAAGACTCAAGCACTGAATCATCCCCAGTGACAGTGATGTACAACAAGGCATCTATCATTCTGAGAAAACTTGCCTCTATCTCACTATGGAGGTAGATAGATCAGAGATAAAGGGAAACAGCTGTGCCCTGACATCAACAAGGATCTACTCCTTCCTCCTGGAGCTAATTGCCACCTTTGCAATAGAACATATGGATCTTGGATTGATCTTTCAGTCATCTAGGGATTCACAAATGACTTTCCTGTTTACTGGAAGACTGTCATCCTCATATTGAAGAACTGCAGCCGCTGACTTGGTGTCAGTCTTGAACGTAAGACTTAGAGCTCTGTACACTTTTTAAAACACTGTGTACCATCCATCCCCTGAGTAAAAAAAGACTTAATGAAGGATTTCTGTGAAATACCATCCACTCCTTGCAGTTATAAAGCATTATTAAAAACAAATAAATAAAACAGTGTTGTTTGCTTTCCTTTGCTGTCCATGACTACAAATATGGTAGCTTTGATGGTTCCAGAAAATTAGCTAACAAAGATAAACTAAAAGAATTAAGTGAAATTCTCGTATAGGAAAATAACCACTTCAAATTGATGGTGATGACGATTCATGGTGTTACTCTCTAAGAAACTGGATGGTATATTGTAGCTGCACATACAACTTATGTGTCCACTGAAAGGACTAACAAAATTGGTTGTGGTGAAGGCTTGTCTGGATTTTGTGTTGTTTGCTGTGCCAAGAAAGCCAAATTCCTGGTTTCATAGATTCATAGATTGTGAGGCTCGTGCGGACCTTGGAAGATCATAGAGTCCAGCCCCCCTGAACCAAGCAGGAAAGACAATTGGGATCAGGTGACCCCAGCAAGGTGACCATCCAGTCTTCTCTTGAAGATTTCTATTGTGGGTGATTGCACCACTTCTGGAGGGAGTTTATTCCACATTCTGGACACTCTAATTTTGAAGAAATTTTTTCTTAGTGTTGAGCCTGAAATGGTCGTCTAGGAGTTTGTGACCATTAGTTCTGGTATTCTCCAAGGGTGCCCTGGTGAACAGTTGTTTACCAAGCCCTTGATGTATGCTCCTGATGTGTAGTGGTAAGCTGCTACCAAGTCCCCTCTCAGCCTTCTCTTTTTCAGGCTGAAGAGTCCCAGGTCCCTCAGCCTTTTCTCATATGGCTTGCTGTGCAAGTATCTGATTATATGGGTGGCCCTTCTCTGGACTTTCTCAAGCTTTACTGTGTCCTTGTTAAAGTGCAGTGCCCAGAATTGGATGCAGTACTCCAGCTGTGGTCTCACCAAAGCCAAGTAGAGTGGAAGATTCACTTCCTTGGTTTTGCTGGAAATGCTTTGATTGATGCATGCCAGAGTATTATTCGCCCTGTTGACTACAGCATCACATTGCCGGCTCATGTTCATACTGTGGTCTATTATTACCTCCAGGTCCTTTTCATTTGTAGTGCTA
Source organism: Crocodylus siamensis (assembly GCF_052110815.1). Taxonomy (NCBI): domain Eukaryota; kingdom Metazoa; phylum Chordata; order Crocodylia; family Crocodylidae; genus Crocodylus; species Crocodylus siamensis. The sequence continues at coordinate 51,706,302 of NC_143404.1, forward strand.
GTCAGATTGGCATTGCCAGGCCTGTAGGTGTGCAGGGGATTGTTCATCGACAGGTGGAGAATTTTACATTTCCTGTTGTTGAACTTCATTTGGTTCAGATCTGCCCAACTTGCCAGCCTGTCTAGGTCCACCTGTATCTGCAGTCTATCTTCAAGCATGACCTTGTTTCATGTTTCCCCATAACTTGGTGTCATCCACAGACTTGGCCAGTGAGCTTTTCACCCTCACATCCAAATCATTGGTGAAGATGTTGAATAGCACTGGGCCAAGCACCGACCCCTGAGGGATACCACTGGCCACTTCTCGCCAAGATGATACAGATCCATTCATTAGGACTCTCTGGGTCCTATACCACAGCCAGCTTCATACCCACCTAATTGTCTTGCAGTTAAGCCCACAATCCTCCTATTCTGTTGCGAGAACATTGTGGGATACCAGATGAAAGGCTTTTTGGAAGCCAAGGTATATGACGTTCCCTAGGTACCTGAAGAAGGACTTCTTGTTGTCCTTGATTCGCATGGCTAATTTTAGTTCAGACTGCCTTAGCCTTTCTAATATGTTCCCTACAAGTGTGTGCCATTATTGTATAGTCTTCCTTGGGGCATGTCCCAAGATTCCATTATCTGTATGCCTCTTTCTTCTTTCTCAAGAGGACCATGTTTTCTCTGTTTAGCCAAGAGGCTTCCCAGCCCTTTTGCTACCTTTCCTCTGCATGGGAATGGACTTCCTTTATGCTTCAAGAATTGTGTCCTTAAGAAATGATCACTCTTCATGTACTCCTTTCACCTTTGGCTCCCTGACCTCGCAGCACTTCCCTTACTTGTGACCTGAGCTTGTTGAAATTTGCATTTTTGAAGTTCAAAACTTCAATCCTGCTATCTAATTTGTCTGTGGACAGTGAACATCATGGTTTCATGGTCACTGTCACCCAGGCTTCCCTCTATGTTTAAGTCGGTCACCAGGTCATCTCTTTGGCCAGGACTAGGTTTAGAAGAGAGTTTCCTCTGGTTGGCCCGTGCACTTCCTGAGTCAGAAAAAAGCTGGTTTGGTGCTTTATAGTATATAGTATACTCCTACAGTTAGGTCTCTCTCACTGGCCCTGCCCCCCTGCAGTTTGACTCACAGCTGGAGGTAAGCGGCCTCGTGGTGGGAAGGGGTTAACTCCTCACTCCTTGGGAGGAGGCAGCTGCGTGGAGCCTGGCCGGGTCAAGCCCCCACCCAGGCCCCTACTTGGCCCAGCTCCTCAGGGAGAGAGAAGAGAAGGAGTGGGTACTCACCAGTCCCCCTCCTGTAGGGCAGGGCCCCCCAAATCCCGGGCAGGGCCCCCCCTGGCCTGAGAAATCAGCTTTCCCCGATGGCAGGCCCACTGCGCATGCATGCAGTTTAAAAGGGCCTGCCAAACAGGGAAAAAAAGCTCAGTTACGCTCCGGAGCGGTGAGAGACGCGCGGGTGAAAGCCTGCTGCACCCCTGCTCCCCTGAAGCCCCCCAGACACCCCCTCAGCAGCCGCAGAGCCCCCTGCCTCCCCAGCACAGCTGGAGGTAAGCGGGCTCATGGTGGCAAGGGGTTAACTCCTCGCTCCCTGGGAGGAGGCGGCTGCGTGGAGCCAGGCCAGGTCAAGCCCCCACCAAGGCCTCTACTTGGCCCAGCCCCCCAAGGAGCCATGCGACCAGGCTGCATAAACAGGCGCTCGAGTTAGCGTGGAGCTCGCGCAGGAGAGGGTGTGGGAGGGCACGAGACCCTGCCTGTGAACCCCCCAGAGTAGTCAGTCCCAGCTGTAGCCAGCCTATCAGAGGCATGACACGGATAGGCATGCGCCGCACCCCGAGGATCCCCTTGGGCTCTGCGGCCCCCCCATTGGCCAGAGACGGCCGCCCAGATGGAGCCCATGGTTCCGGGCTCCACGCAGATGGAGCCCCTGGCTCTTGGCTGCAGGGGCTGCCTGTCCCTTTTTCAGGCTCTGGGGCCCGGGAGCATGGCCACCTCCCCTTGCAGGGTCTGCTCCCTACTGGGGTCTCTGGTGCGCCAGCTGGAGGAGCTCCAGGCCACAGTCCAGAGACTGCGTGCCATCAGGGACTGCGAGCAGGAGATAGACTCCTACTGCCAGGCCCTTCTCCCCAGGGATCCACAGGGTAGAGCACCGTTTCCCTCCAGGACTAAGGAGGACTCTGGGACCTCCTGCTCTGCCCAGTCAGAGGCATGGACCAAGGTGGTCAAGGGCCCTAAGGCCTGCCGCACCAAGGCCCCTCCCTTGCTGGAGCTTAGCAACAGGTTCGCACCTCTTGCAGCCCCAGCAGAGCCTGCTCAGTTACCAGCTCCTGCAGGCAACCCAGGCTCGACCGCAGCTACTGCCCCCGCTCTCCCCACAGCAAAACGAAACGTGTTTGTTGTGGGAGACTCCATCCTGCGGGAGACTGAGGGGGCAATCTGCCGCCCTGACCCCTTAGCCCGGGAAGTCTGCTGTTTCCCGGGGGCCCGCATCGGAGACATTGTGGAGAGGATCCCAGAGCTCCTCCGGTCCACAGACCACTATCCCATGCTACTTATTCACATGGGCACCAATGACATGGCTCAGAGCACCCCCAGCCAGGTCATGAGGCGCTACAGGGATTTGGGAGCGGGGCTTGAGGGTCTGGGAGCTCAGGTGGTGTTTCCATCAATCCTCCCAGTCTCGGGCTATGGGCTGAGGAGGGAGAGGAGGATCCACGTAGTGAACCAAAGACTGCGGAGCTGGTGTCATCAGGAAGGCTTTGGCTTCCATGACCATATCCTGCTCTTTGGTGAGAGAGGCAGCAAGCTGCTGGGAAGAGATGGCCTCCACCTCTCTCCCCTGGGGAGGAGGCTCTTCTCAGCCACGCTGGCTGACCTGCTCCACCGGGCTTTAAACTAAGCCCCCTGGAGGATGGGGGGACTACTGCCACTGCTGGCCTGCTGAGCAACCCTTGCAAAGCCAGCAGACCAAGGCACTTAAGGGAGCCCACCCCTGCCCCAGCCCTGGCACAATCTGTGGGCAAGGAAAGAGCCCCCAAGGGGACACTTGCCTGCCTGTACACTAATGCCAGGAGCCTGGGCAACAAGCAGGAGGAGCTCATCCTCTTGCTCAGTGCAAAGAATTATGACGTCATTGGGATAACGGAGACCTGGTGGGACTCCACCCATGGGTATAGAGGGCTATACCCTGTACAGGAGGGATCATGTTGACAAAAGGGGCAGGGGTGTATCTCTCTATGTGAAGAAAAGCTACATGTCCCTGCAAGCTGATGTTGGTGACCAGCATGGACAGGTAAAGACCCTCTGGGTAAAAATTTGTGGGGAATACGGCACAGGGGACACAACGGTGGGAGTCTACTACAGACCTCCCACTCAAAGTCCTGAGCTTGACCAGGAGTTCGCCCAGGAACTGACTGAGGCCGCTTGCTCCAGGACCTTGGTTGTCATGGGTGACTTCAATTACCCGGACATCTCCTGGGAAGATCACTCAGCAAAATCCGTGGATGACCTCTACCTGACTCAAGAAGTCTATGGGCCAACGAGAGGCAAAGTGCTGCTCGACCTAGTACTGGCTACGGGGGATGACCTAATCGCCAACCTAGTGATCGATGGGAAGCTGGGTGACAGCGACCACGAGCTGATCACCTTCACCATCCGCCGTAAAGCTGGCAAGTCAGTTAGCAATACAGAAGTCCTTGACTTCAGAAAAGCCGACTTTGACAAGCTCAAGAGGCTTGTCAGTCAGGCCCTCAGGGACCATGACCCCAAGGAGATGGGAGTTCAAGAAGAGTGGTTGCTTCTCAAGGAAGCGATCCTCAATGCAGAAGCTAAATCTATTCTAACACGGAGGAAAGGCAGCAAGAAGGCACAGCAGCCCTCCTGGCTCTCTAGGGACCTAGCGGACCTCCTGCAGCTAAAAAGCAAAGCCTACAAAGCATGGAGGATGGGATTCACCTCCAAGGAGGATTATTCTGCACTGGTCCGGTCCTGCAGGGAGTAAACCAGGAAAGCCAAGGCTGCAACTGAACTCCAACTAGCTTCAAGCATCAAGGACAACAAAAAGTCCTTTTTCAGATATGTGGGGAGCCGGAGGAAAAGCAAGGGCAATGTTGGACCCCTGCTAAACCAGATGGGGCAACTGACAACTGACCCCCAGGAAAAAGCCAACCTATTAAATAGTTACTTTGCGTCAGTCTTTCCTCAGTCCCATGGGGCGCCCATGCCTGCTATGGGACAGGGAGATCCGGGTGATGGGGATCCCCTCCCCTCCATAAATGCTGACCTCGTGAAGGAACACCTTGAGAAGCTGAATACCTTCAAGTCAGCCGGCCCTGACAATCTGCACCCCAGGGTACTCAAGGAGCTGGCGAGCGTCATAGCCCAGCCCCTGGCACAGATCTTTGAAAACTCCTGAAGACTGGAAGAAGGCCAATGTGGTGCCGATCTTCAAGAAAGGGAGGAGAGTGGATCCGGCTAACTACAGGCCCATTAGCCTGACTTCTATCCTGGGGAAGATCTTAGAAAAGTTTATTAAGAAGGCCATCCTTGATGGACTGGCCCAGGCTAACATCCTAAGGGATAGCCAGCATGGGTTTGTTGCGGGTAGGTCTTGTTTGACCAATCTCATTTCCTTCTATGACCAGGTGACCTATCACCTGGACAAGGGAGAAGAGATTGATGTCATATATCTTGACTTCAAAAAAGCTTTTGATCTGGTATCCCATGATCACCTTTTGGCCAAACTGGCCAGTTGTGGCCTTGGCTCCACCACAATCCGCTGGCTTGGAAATTGGCTCCGTGGTCAGACTCAGAGGGTTGTAATCGAGGGCAGTCACTCATCATGGTGCTCTGTGACCAGTGGGGTCCCTCAAGGCTCTGTCCTGGGTCCCATCCTGTTCAACATCTTCATTAATGATGTGGACATTGGAGTCAGGAGTGCACTGGCGAAGTTCGCTGATGACACCAAACTTTGGGGCAAAGCATCCACGCCAGAAGACAGGCCGGTGATCCAGGCTGACCTGGACATGCTCAGCAAATGGGCAGATGAGAACCTGATGGTGTTTAACACCAAAAAATGCAAGGTTCTCCACCTTGGGAGGAAAAACCTGCAGCATCCTTATAGGCTCGGCAGTGCTACGTTGGATAGCACTACAGAAGAAAGAGACTTGGGTGTCACCATTGACCACAAGATGAACATGAGCCTGCAGTGCGATGCTGCGGCTAGTAAAGTGACCAAAACACTGGCTTGCATCCATAGATGCTTCTCGAGCAAATCCCGGGACGTCATTCTCCCCTTGTACTCGGCCTTGGTGAGGCCGCAGCTGGAGTACTGCGTCCAGTTTTGGGCTCCACAATTCAAAAAGGATGTGGAGAAGCTTGAGAGAGGCCAGAGGAGAGCCAAGCGCATGATCAGAGGTCAGGAGAACAGATCTTATAATGATAGGCTGAGAGACATGGGACTGTTTCACCTGGAAAAGCGTAGGCTCAGGGGTGATCTGATGGCCACCTATAAGTTTATCAGGGGTGACCACCAGGATCTGGGGGAACGTTTGTTCACCAGAGCGCCCCAAGGGATGACGAGGTCGAACGGTCACAAACTCCTGCAAGACCATTTCAAGCTGGACATAAGGAAGAATTTCTTTACTGTCCGAGCCCCCAAGGTCTGGAACAGTCTGCCAGCGGAGGTGGTTCAGGCACCTACATTGAACACCTTCAAGAGTAAATTGGATGGTTATCTTGCTGGGATCCTATGACCCCAGCTGACTTCCTGCCCTTTGGGCAGGGGGCTGGACTCGATGATCTCCCAAGGTCCCTTCCAGCCGTGATGTCTATGAAATCTATGTTTTGTTTTGAAAACTGTTATCACCTTTTTTGTTTTTAGGAAAGGAAGAACATTTGTTCCAAAGAACTGTGTATGGAGTCATAATAATCAGAAGAGTTTTTCTTATCTTAAAACATTTTAAAATACAAAGCAAGACCATTTTTTTTTTTTCCACTCATTTTCCTTAGTTAAGTTGGATAGAGGCCTGGATAAATTTATAGTCAAGTTAGAGGGGCCTGGATAAATCTACTTCAACATTCCCTACTTTTTTTTTTTTTTTTTTGGTATGGAGGGCCCAACATACTAGATATTTATAGCCATTAATGTTTTGACTTCTAACTCTTCTTCTTTACTGTTAGGTATTTCTACATACATGTTATACACTTCGTTTCTTTGCATAGAGGTTGACAAGCTATCTTGCATATGCTTAGCGGCACAATTTAAGCAGCAACATATGAGCATAAGCACTAGGCATATTCCAATAAAAATAACAAACAATATTACCAATCCAAGAATGATAGTTGGAGAAAAACATTTTGATGAATCTGCCAGGGAGGGAGTGATTTTTTTAACCTGTTTTGAAGCATAGTCTGATTTATAAAGTTCTTTTTAGCTGGTGAGTCTTTAAGTTCGTATAAGATGATCCAACTGGAAAAACTGAGAATCACCCAAGTCATGACTAACCAACCCCACTTCGGGAACCAGGAACTAGGCAGAGGCCTTTTTCCTGTCCTGAAAGGCATAGTGGTGTCATTGAGGCACATCCTCTTTGCTCTGTAGTGGCAGATCCTGTTCACCAGTTGGCTCATTACTGGTCCTGTACTCTGCTGCTGGCAAGTGCTAGGCTCACTACCAGTCTGTGGAGGCTGATTACAGAATTGAAATGGAGGAGACTCTGGGTCTAATGGGGCTGATGTTTTCTTACTGTGCCTTCATTAGTGCCTTACAATAGTTCAGAATAGTATCATCAAGTAAATGTATATCACAAAGGTGGGAGGCAACAGGTGGTGAGGCTGGGAGCCTCATGGGCCTTCCCATCAGGATTTCATGTGGGCTAAGCCCAGTCTTTCGGTTGGCAGTAGATCTCATACTCATTAAGACTATGGGAAGTGCATGTGGCCATTTCGGGTGAGTCTCAGCACAAATTTTTGCTAGTTTATTTTTCAGAATGCCATTTTGGCGTTCTACTTGGCTCGAGGCCTGTGGATGGTATGGGCAATGAAAGTTTTGTTGAATCTGCAGGACTTTGCAGACTTCTTTCTTTATTTGCCCAGTAAAATGAGTTCCTCTATTGGAGTTTATGGATAAAAGAATACCAAACCTTGGAATAAAATCTCTGAGCTATCTTTTGCTTACGGTGGTGGTGTCGGCCTTTGCACATGGGTAGGCTTCTACCCATCCAGAGAACATACACACAATAACAAGAACATATTCATAAGAGCACCATTTCTGTATTTGAATAAAATCTATTTGTAAATTCATAAACGGTCCCCAAGGTGGGGGATGCGCTGCCTGTTTTGTCTTTACAGATTTTCCCACATTATGGGCTTGACAAATCAGGCAGGCATAACAGTACTGTGGAGCTACAGATGGAAAGGTTGGAGCAAACCAATCAAGCTTAACAGCTTCTATCATCCCTCCTTTGCTCACATGTGCCATGCCATGGTGCAAGCGAGCGAAGTAGGGAAGGAGGACCACTGGGGCAACCAGGCGGCTGTCCGGGGAGCACCACAAATGGTCAGGGTATAACAAACACCCAGCCAGTCTCCATGAACATTTTTTTGGTTCTGGAGCCTGATCTTGGAGGAGGGCAACGTCGTGAAAACTTGCTAATGGAGACCAGTCAGTTGGAATAGACAAAAACACAGGCGTGGCCTGAGGAGTGGAAATAGCCGCAGCTTTGACAGTGGAGTCTGCCAGAGCATTCCCACATGTAACATCATTATAAGTTTCTGGTGGGCTTGGCATTTAATAATAGCAATAGCAGAAGGCAATTGTAATGCATTTAGCAAGGCTTCTACATATAAACCATTACTGATTTTGGTACCTTCCGATGTGAGGAAGCCTCTTTGCTTTCAAAGTTGACCATAATCATGTACAATACCAAAAGCATAGCAAGAATCAGTAAAAATATTAACAGAGACACCAGAGGCTAAGGTACAAGCCCTCGTGAGGGCCCCAAGCTCGGCAAATTGAGCTGAATGCACATCAGGCAGGGAATGGCTTTCTATGACATTATATTGGGAACATACTGCTTATCCTACAGTAAGGGAACCTTTTGGGCTTCTGTGACATGATCCATCAACATAGAATACTAGCTCTGGGTTTTGCAAGGGGGTATCTTTTAGATCAGTGCGGGGCATTGTTAAGTGAGCAGTGACAGTAATGCAATCATGGGGTTCACCATCTGAAGGGGTAGGTAACAAAGAAGCGGGATTTAAAACAGGGCATCTAGTTAGCGTGACATTTTCAGCAGAGAGGAGCAAGATCTCATATTTAGTCAATCTAGCATTTGAAAGGTGTTGGGTTTTAGTCTTTTACAAAAGGGCTGCCACAGCATGTGGGATGGCAACAGTGAGCAGAGAGCCTAATACAAGGGTACAGGAAAGTTCAACAGTGATAGCCACTGCTGCCAGAGCACGAAGGCAGGGAGGAAAACCAGCGGCAACTGGGTCAAGAACAGAACTATAATAAGCAATGGGACGATGCTTGTCTCCATGCTTTTGTGTGAGCACAGCAAGTGCAAATCCATCTCTTTCATGACAAAAAAGGAAAAAGGGCTTAGTGTAATCAGGAAGGCCTAAGGCAGGAGCTTGTGATAGAGCTTGTTTAATAGAAACAAAAGTGGCTTCAGCTTCTGAGGTCCAGGGCAAAGTTTCAGGGGTATTAATAAGAGTCAGGTTTTGTAGTGGCTTGACTATAGAAGCATAGCCCAGTATCTACTGATGGCAGTAGCCAGCCATGCCTAGAAAGGTACACATTTGGGACACAGTGGTTGGCTTAGGGACTTTAAGAATGGCTTCTATTTTGGAGGAAGAAAGCAGTCGCTCTCCAGCAGAAATATCATGACCCAAGTAGTGGACACAGGGAAGACAAAGTTGTAGCTTTTCTTTAGATGCCTTATGGTCTTTTAGAGCAAGAGAGGTGAGGAGAGTTAAGGAATCAGCTTTACAGGCTTCAAGAGAGGTAGATGCTGAAAGCAAATCATCTATGTACTGCACAAGCACAGAACCTCCCTTAAATGCTATGTCATCTAAGTCTTTCTTTATTATTTGAGAAAATAGAGAAGGGGATATCCCATCTTCAGTTTTTGGGCGTAAAGGGTATTGAGCAACCTTAGGTAAAAATTTAGCTGGGTTTAATTTGATTCTTATAGGCTGGGCGGTATGGATTTGCCCTACATCATTAGCGTGCTGAGACCAGAGAGGGAGGGACAGCCTGTACGATTTCTTCTTGCAACACAGAAAGATCAGAAAACTCCAGTGCAGGGGGAGAGTTATTTAACACAGCGAGCACTGCCAGCTCATTAATACAGGGAACTTCTAGATAAACCCCATTAGGAGAACAGTAAATAGTACAGCCAAGTTTACAAAGCAAATCTCTTCCTAACAAATTAACAGGAGAACAGGGACTTAGGAGAAAGGCATGTTGATCTGAAATAGGACCTAGAGAAACCTGTAGGGGTTGGGACACAGAGAGTAGAGCGGCTTGTGCCTATGTCTACTAAACATTTTGTAGAGATGCCATTTATCACGCAGGAAACAAAGGGGTCTTCTTGATTAAGCAAGAGAAGAGGGGCTGTGATGACGTTACTATTCCTCAGGCTGTCCTAACAGGAGGCTCTTTGATTTGGGACAGAGAATTGAGTGGAAGGAGGTGGTGGCAGGTTAACTGTCATCTCCGGCTGGCCAGGCTGATGAGGACAGTGGGCCTTCTAGTGTCCTAGTTGATCACAATAGTGACAACTGTCACTAATTTGGGACTGAAACCCTCCTGGTCCCATCCCATGACCACATCCCCTGCCTCTAAATTGCCCCTGAAGGAACCCTCTGCCTCTGTCCATACTAAAAGTCTGCAGTTGTAATGACATTAACTTAATTTCTGTGTTTTCCTTTTTCTTTTCTTGACAGGTTGTCCAGTGATTAGCAATGGTAACCAATTCTGCCAGCGTCTTAGTTTGCCAGCCTACAGCAATTGTGCACAGTTGTTCCCGGACTTTAGGAAGAAGTCCTTGAATGAAAGCAGCAGCAACTGCTTCTGGGGCAGTTTCAGCTGCCTTCTCAGTACCTGAATGTCTTTTGAATACTAGTTTTAAGCGATCCATGTAATCCGCTGGGGATTCTTCTTTATTTTGCTTGCAATTATTTATTTTTGCCCAGTCAGTTTTTCTAGGGCAAATCTTAAGTGTGGCCTCAAGAAGACTTTCTTGGGTACTCGCTAAGCGACCATCTCCTCTGGGATCTTGAGCAGGCCATTTAGGCTGCCTGGTGAGGTGATCACAAACTTCAGAGGGCAGAATATTTCTCATTAATTGGTTTAAATCTGCCTAGGTTGGGTTATAACAATTGATTACAGTTTCCAATTCATTTTTAAACTTCTGGGGTTCTTCCCGGATGTTGGGGAACTGCTTAACAAGGTTTAGGAGATCTGGAGTCCAGGGGGCATGAACTGCGACTGTAGATTCCCCATTTGGACCCTGCCCTGGGAATTGATGTAAGGGCATTTGAAGAGCCTTTATAAAGAGATTTTGAAGAAGGGACTGGACCACACTGGGTGCCAGACCTTAAATAAGAGGAGGTCAAGGCTTCAGGAACCAGCCACCTGGATTCTAGTGGGCATGTCCAGAGGGGAGAAGATGATGGTTGGGTGATAGGTTCCTGGAGTGAGCTTTTCTCACTGGAAGAGTCTATTTGGTTACTCTGGATTTTTTTTGGATTTAGATTGTGCCTGAGACTAGTATGGGGTTGGCACACTAATGAAACCAATTATATCTTCTACAGATTCAGTCTCAGTCAATTGTGGATAAAGCGGTGTTGGTGCTGATGGTGCTGTTGTTATTGATGGAGGATCCCCTGTTCGTGCACTTTTCTGTTTTAATTCTTTTGTCTGAGATTTCAGTTTGTCTTGGGAATCTTTAAAGCTCCGAACTTGAGATTCTTGGTGTTGTTTGGAAGCTTCCTCATACCAATCAAAAATTGAATCCCACTGAGTCTGTGGTGTTTTACTGCCTTTTGACTCAAGGGCTCCACGGAGATGAATGATTTTACTTAAATCAAATGTTCCTTCCAGGGGAAACTGCAAACTAGAGTCATACTTATTCCATTTGTCTAAAAACTTACAACTCTTATAGCCATAGTGTGTGTACATGTACAATGCTGGAGTCCCTTTTGGCAGAGCCAGTACATCTTTAGATCCTCCGCTCCCCATTTCTTTAACTCAGTTCACACAGGTCTTTCATACAGGAATGGCTTATTGAGGGTGTCCGGTCAGGTTGTGAGATTTGCTAGTGGCACAGAAATGCTGTGGCTAATGTCCAAAGACAAGACTCCACTGCAATAACGGCACGCAATGCAGTTACTCACGGTTAGACACAGCTCATTTATGAGGGTAGGGAAAGGGTAAACCTGTCCACTGGGTCACAGGGTTCCAGTTGGGCCCCCTTGCATTCAAAACTGCCCTCCGAGACAGCCTTGGGGCGGCTGAACCCAACCTTAGTCCCAGACCTGGTCAGTGGCTCATGTTTCTCAGTTCACACTCTCAATTCACACAAGGGAATTTCTGCGTTGAGGCACGAGGTTCAAGAGCATTTCTCTAGTCCCAGCCTTGGTCAACGCTTATCGTGGAAAACACTCACACGCTAAGAGTTTCCACCTTGCACCCTTGGTTTCGAAGAGCATGCAGAACAAGTCCGGTGTCCTCGGGGTGGCTGCACAAGGTTTTCACACCTGGCCTCAGAGAGACCTCATAGTTCTGTAAGAACTTAATTCACACGGGGAAATACATTTACTGACAGCAGCAACAGTCTTTAACCGTAACTCTTTCTACTCACAGTTACTACTTACAGTTTCTGCTTACAGAGTGGGTCTGAAAATTCTGGCAGCAAAAAGGCTGGATAGAGTGAGCCTCAAGCAGTGAATCAGGAAGACACAGAGACAGCCTCTCACTGAAAAGCCCCAATAGAAATTTCAAAAGGTCTCTTACCTTGGTTTGGCGCCAGGCCTTCAGTGAAGAGATGTCTGTGTCCCAACTGATCACTCCGGGTGTCTCTATCCGAGTCACAGCACCATAATTGTGGAAGAAATCAAACTTCACATTGTGTTTGGTATTAGAATTCACAGACTCAGTCCGAGTTCATTGGTGACTATACCATATGATCGTAGGGAGGAGATCTAACAGAACTCCCCTCCTCTACAAGTTAACATACCTTTTTATGCCTAAAATTGTTTAAACAAAGCATCCTTGAAAAGAAAGTCAGGGGTAAATCATAATAGTTGCTTGCTCAGCAACACATTTTGTTTTGGAAACGTTATCAACTTTTTTGTTTTTAGAAAAGGAAGAACATTTGTTCCAAAAGAACTGTGCATGGAGTCATAATAATCAGAAGAGTTTTTCTTATCTTAAAACATTTCAAAATACGAAGCAAGACCATTTTTTTTCTTCACTCGTTTTCCTTAGTTAAATTAGAGGCCTGAATTGATCTATAGTTGGATAGAAGCCTGGATAAATTTATAGTCAAGTTAGAGGGGCCTGGATAAATCTACTTGAACACCTGCATTTCCTGGAGCATGAGGCAACTGTCCTCTGGGTAGCTCTGTGTGGGTCTTTTTGTTAGCCATCTCATTGGTGACCATTTCTGTCTCCTTCTCTTCTTCATTCTCCTGGAGAAGAGTCTGGTAGTATCCACTGATGAACTCTTCATGGGCCCTGATGACATGTAGCTGATATTCCTCCTCCTCAAGCTCCCACACCCAGCCCTCCAGAGACTCCAGCGGGGGTCACGCCTGACAAATGGGGGTGCCTTCATGCTCAGCTGCCAGCAGCTGTGTCAGGCAGCCCTCACAGTTTGGGGCCACCAGCTCCGTCTGGGTGAGGGCTGGATCCATGGGCTCTGTCTGGGTGGAGATCTCAGTGGTGCCGGGAAGCCTGCGGGCACGACAAATTGCCACCATGGTTGGGAGTGAGTTCACACCCCTACCTTGTCTCAGGAGCTCCTCTTTGGGCTTCTGTCCTCAGGCTCCTCGCTCAGAGCAGCCCTCCAGGTAACTTTGCACACCCCTCTGTGTGAACTGCCTTGCCCAAGTAGAGCCGCACCTGTTTGTGCTCTCTGTTAGTGCAGCCCTGGTCATGGTGCTCCCTGGGGTGCTCAGCTAAGTAGGACCTGGGGTGGAGAGGCCTTCCCCTCCCAGGTACTACTTAGCTGACACGTCCTGCCTGGCATGGCCTGCACCCGCTCACATGCACATACACTCACTTGCACACACCCGCACCCTCAATGTGCCCCTACACTTGCCCAACTGTCTCCTAGCCCCATTTTCCCTTACCTCGTGGCTCTCACTGAGGGGTCAGTGGAATCCGGGTCCAGGTCCAGGTCTTCAGCTCTTGGGGGTGCAATGGGTGTTAACCCATGTGTCTCCTCAGGGAGCTGGCCCAAACTGGGTCGGGGAAAGCATTGTAGTTTCATGGCCTGATTTCAAAGCCTCTTGGGTCGGGGTGCTGTTACACAAGAAAAAAATATTGGGATCCAGATTTGGAAAATGACATACTCCCAAAATAGAGACACAATTGGATAAATTGTGTGTGTGTGGATTTACTGTAATTCACGCACATTCTGGCCATGTGGCTGCACAGCTGCTTCTTAATTAAAATTACATGTGCAAAGTAGGTGTGTAATTGTGAAATGGCTTTAAACTGTGGTTTTGACTACTTAACAGCTTATCTGGAATAGTGTAATGGAACTACATTATTGGCAATAGTTTTAAATTCTAGGGCACTATGAGTGCAGAGTTACTGGGGAGACCTAGTTGGTGGTTGTCAGGCTTCTGCTTTCATTGATGAAGCTTGAAGTCACTCTCTTCTACAGCATTTTTAGAATCTCCTTATTAGTCGTGCTACTTAGATTGGCTCCCATTACTGTACTCTCTAAAGCACCTCACCATTTTTAATGTATCTGTTGTTATAGGAGCCCCAGAGATAGAAAATGCTGTTATCTCTGTTTTACAGATGGCATGGGGAGCAGGGTTGCCAATCCAAGATTTTTTTTTACTGGCAATCTACAAACTTTTCACTGACAACTGAAGTTTTTATTGACCTGTTTATACTTACCTATATTGTACATAATGTGAATTTAAACCTTTAGCCAGGTCCTGTATGGAAGTAATTAGGGCTGGGTTCAAATTTAGGGATTTAACACCAATTTTCTAAGTCTGGCTTGGGCCTCCGCCCAAAAACCTGGGGGCATTTATATTTTAATTGGGTGTTCTAAAATGAACAAACTCCCGCACTTGGAAGCAGTGTTCAGCTATGAATAAGGTCTTACTTGGCTGCAGCAATGTTTTACACTGTGTTGCCTCCACCCCAGGGGCTCCTACTCACCTTTACATCCTGATACTCTCTGCATTTTGCACCATTCTGCTCCTACCTCATCCCCCTTCCCCTAATATCTTGCCCATTTTCCCTATTTAGGTAGATCCCTTTAAAGTTCAACAGTCTTTTCTGAACTTAAACTACCCTAAATCAATCAAAATAACAATTTTTTTTTTGTTATAAGGGAAATTTTATCTTAAAATTAAAACTTCAAACAGTCTGTTTCTAACCAAGTTGGAAACCTGTGCTTTGCAATGAGGGGGAAAGGAGGAAAAGATTTGCATTTGAGGGCAAATGTTCTTGATTCTAAATTAACCCATGAAATTCAGATGAAATAATTAGAGAGGAGCCCAGAATTATTGTCCTGTCAGAACCAAGGAAAATGCACAGACCAAAAGCTTTGAGCACTTTTAAATCCAGAGCTTTGGTTTTTCAATTGGCTTCTTAGTACCTCATTAGGCAGAAGACTTGGACCAGTGGCTAGTAGGCCTGTGTGAATAGGGACATCTTCAGTGCAGATTCAGATTTGGTCGATTCAGAGGACAATGATTCATTTCAGAGATTCGGTTGACTGTCCCTAATTGATTCAGCTGAATCGGCTTTAGAAGATTCGGCACTGATTGGGAGAGATTTTGTGATTCGGCCATAGACTATAATGGGGAGTCACTGAAATACCTATAACTTTGTCATTTATTGGCATCTTTGGATGAAAACATTCAGGATGGTAGCCCCTTGTGAGAGCATGAGGCCTGCCAAGTTTCAAGGAGATATATGCAGGGGGTTTCGGAAACTATACCTCAAAACTTCTGAAAGCAAAACTCGTGACGTGTGACTTTGTGTATGTGTTAAGGTGCAGTGGGATGAAACCGGCAGGGAAGGAAGCTTGTAACAGGGGGCCTCCTTAGTGCTGGTTAGATCTCCACCCACCCACCTGTTTCTGGGCCAGTTACCCATCCTTCTTTTTCTTGCCATGCCTTGATGGAAAACTGATTTGGAAGTTTCCCAGGCAGGAGACTGCCCATTTGGGTGTCTTGGGGTGACATCCATTCTGCAGCTAAATACCTCCCTTACACTGTGGCCCATGCCTCACAGATTGCATCCTTCACCCCCTCCAGCTGTGGTCCCCTCTCTGGGAACTTTGGCTCCCCCTTAGTCCCACTTTTCGCAGATGAGCCTATGAACTTCACTTCATCAATCCCCTGCATACAGAAACTCATTAAGTCAATGTAGACATTGGATTTATGATACGCTATAACCTGCCAGACGTCTGACTCCCCAGGTACCTCTCTGCTTTTACCTGCTACATCCTCCTTCCCCCTGCCTGCCCCCCACCCCAGCCTGTCTCTCAACCTCTGATGCCTCCATTTCCATCTTAAGTGACTGGCTTTCTTGCCTGCATTGCATGCCAGCCTCTGGATTCTTTACTATTCATTCCATCCAGGAAGAGCAGCGTGCTTTCCCAGCGTGGGTGAGATCTCGGCCCGCCCACCTGTTTCTGGGCCAACGTTCCGCCCCTCTTTCTCCTGCCATGGAAAACTGATTCAGATGTTTCCCAGGTGGGAGGCTGCCTATTTAGGCCCCTAATATCTAGGGGTCTCATGCATCCATTCTGCAGCTCCATACCTCTCCTAACACTGCAGCCCATGCCTTGCAGATGCATTCCAGGCAGCTAAGCTCACCTGGAGCTTCACAGCTCCACTGCAACCAGCAATCCTCAGGCCCCTCAGATATCTTGCAGGTCTGGGCTTTACCTAGCCAGGAGTGTGTGTGTGTGTGTGTGTGGTGGCTGGAGGTTATAAGGTGCCTCCTATCTGCCCTTTACCAGGGACGTCTGCAGTCCTAGCATTTCTTGGGGCTGCCATGTCACTAGCAATCCCACCAGGCCTTCTGACCCTGGCAAGGTGAAGTTTTTGGTTATGCCCAGGACCTGGGGCCTCTTCTTTCCCCATAACCCCAGCTCATACCTCCAAGTTCATCCTGCCATGGGAGCTCAGCAGGGAGATATTCTTGCCCTGCTGGCTGGTGATGCAGTGAGTGCCACCTCCAGCTCTGAGAGTGGGGCATAAAATGATTAAAAAAAAAAAAAAGCAAATAGGTGTGGATGGAGTAAGGAGGGTGGCACACACTCTGTCTGCAGGTGGAACTTGGGGAACCCCAGCAGTGGGAGGTTCACCTTGAGGAACACCAGCTGTTCCACCAAACCAGGATCCAAGGAGGTACAGTGGGGTGTCATAACATCATCAGCAATGCTGAACACCCTCTTGCTTGGAACACTGGTCAGTGTACAGGACAGGTGTTCCCAGGCAACTGTGGCCAGCTCCTGCTGCACCTGGCTGCAGCTTGCCCAATAGGGCAAGGGGTCATAGTCTAGCGGCTCCATGTCCTCAGCGAGATAGGTAGCCACTGAAGCCTCGGTGCTACCTGCCCAAAGCTGGGGTCTGGTGCCTCTGGACCCCAACATTGAAGCCATGCCCTTGGCCCACATTGGCAGCAGCTGTGGTGGAGGAGACTGGCTGGTGCTGGGAGTGCTGGCACAGGAAAGTGGATCCCCCTCTTCCATGTCCCCTTGCCTCTGCCTTTATGCCTCCCTAACTCCATTCATCAGTACCTTCATCCAGTGTTTGAGAGTTTGGTGCTGCACATGCTCCCCTTCACCTTTGGGTCGCACTTGCCCACCAGCATGTACACTGTACCATTTCTTGATGCCCTCCTTCAGCCACTTCACCAGTGCCTGGTGAAAGTAGCTTGCTCTAGATAGGAACATTGATCCCCTGGAACTTCTCCATTTGATTCGCAAGCTCCTTGACTACAGGGATCACCTGAATAAGGAGGGCATCACCAGTGCTGAGGGTCTTGGTGGCCTTGAGGAAGGGCTTGAGGACCACCAAGATCTGGGAGATGGTATCTCTGTTAAGGGGGCCGCTGATCCCAATCTCCCAATCTCATGGATGGCCTTCTGTTGCTCCACCAGCCTTTCCAGCATCAAGTATGTGGAGTTCCACTGAGTCTCCACATCCTGCATGATTTTGTGCTGTGGGATGCTGAGATGTCTGTTTCTCCCACAGCATCTTGCCCCCACCCGCCTTGGTGCTCCAGTGGAAGTAGCCAGCCACCTTCCTGCATTTTGAAATCAGCTGGGTGGTAGTGATGACACCATCACTGGTAGCCCTATCCCCCTCCAAGCCATCCCTGACTATGAGGTGGAACTTGTGTGCCACACAACGGATGCCAACAAAGTTGGCATCATGGACTGCCTTGACCATATAGGTTCCATTGTTGGTGATCATGAACCTGCAGGTGAACTCACCCTGCCCAATGAGCCTCCCCTGCACCATGTGGTTCATGGCCACCATGATCTCCATTGCCATGTGGGACTCATTCATCACCTCTGCTTGAAGGAGAGCCCACCAATGGCCTGATTGATTGCACCAGTGCCTGTAAGAGAGAGGTAAGCATGATCTCCACACCTGTTGCTCCAGATGTCTGAGGTAAAGTGCAGAGCTACCTGCAGACCTGCCTTCCACAGCTCCTTCCTCAAGTACTCCCTGCATGCCTCATATAGGGAGGGCACCACCGTCCTGCTAAAGGTGGTGCATGTAGGCACTTGGTAGTATGGGGCCACAAGCACCAGGATCTGCCTGAACTCTGGACACTCAACTAAGGAGAAGGGCTGGCTGTACAGAGCAAGCATCTCCCCATTTCTCTGGTTGAACTCGCTTGTCCTTGCAACACTCCCCAACCTTTGTCTGTGGCTTTCCCCCACCAATCCAGGGTGTCCTGCCTCTGCTTTGTGGGATCAGGGGCTTTGGAGTGAGAGGGGGACTTCCCTTTAGGCATGCTCCCACTGGTGCCAGGCTGAGGAGGAGCAAGGGCAAGGGGGGGTGCTGTTTTCTGAGATGCAGCAGCATCACCATGGTGATGAAGTGTTTCACCTCCTTGCCTTGGCTGATCTACCTTCAGCAGCACTGGCAGATAGCATACTTGGGATCATCTGCCACCTCAAAATGATCCCCCCCCCCCCGCTTGTGGGTTAAGGGTGGGGATCCTGACTTATCCTGCTCCTCAGCAGGGGAAGCTGAGCCACCTGTCTCCATAACCTCCTCTGAGGTGCCTTCCAGAGAAGGAGACTTGGCTCCAGGGGAACTTTGAGGGGTGTGGAGCACAAACTCAGATTCCCCCTCATTCCCCAAAATTTCTTTTGCTAGGGTGCTCAAGTCCCCTGCTTCCAGATCCAGCTCTTCCTCTGGCACTGGGAGGCTCATACTGGGAGATGAGGTTGGGGTGGAGGAGACTATCATGCTGGTGCTGGTGGCTATTTCTGGTGTTAGGGGTGGTGGTGCAGGGACAGGTACTGCTCCCACCTTCTTGCTCCCACTGGCAGCAGAAAACTCATTGCTGCCCGGAAAGAGGATGCATCTATGTTTTGGTTGGGGGAAGCAGGGTGGGACTTGCAGCTCTTCCCCTACCCCCTCTAGTCCCTCTCTCTCCTCTGCCAGAAGACCTGGCACCGGCCTTTCCAGCACACTTCATATTAATCTTTGTTGTGCTGGAAAATGTGTGTGTACACATGCACAACTGTAATATCTCTTCTCTCTCTGTGTGTAACTAACTAATATCTCTTCTTCTCCATTTACTGTATGTTGTATGTGTCTGTAATTAATACCTCTTCTCTCTCTTGACTGTATGTATGTGTAACTAATATCTCTTCTTCTCTATGTTTACTATATGTGTGTGAGTGTGTGTAAATGTGTGTGCTTTCCTGAACAGTGAAGGATTACATTGCCATGGAAAACACAGCTTTATTTTTAAAAAATGTAGGGAAAAAATAACATGAACAAATGAGGTTTTTGGGAGAGCTGTATCCAATTCCTTCTAAGAGGGACTAGTAGGAAACTGACTAGGAAGCCAAGCCAGTCCAGTAGTACTTTTCAGACACTGTTGCTCAAGCAAAAACAGCTTACAAAAGAGACACAAACGCTGCAGACAGAAGCTTATATGATGTTTCTACATCCCTCCCCCAGAGCACTGTGATTGAAATGAGACTTAGGGAAAGATCATAGTCACTGTCCAGCTACAGATGTCAGTCTTTCCCTTCCTGCTTCCTCTCCCTCTTCTTAGTTTCTGTTCCTCTGCAAGATCACCTTCCAAATCTCCTAATCATTTTCTGAATCTTTTCTGAATCGATTCAGAGACTTTTTTTTGTCTCTCAACTCAATTTGGATTCAGTGATTCGGCCTCTGAATTAGGCTGAATCTTCTCCAAATCAAATCAGCGACCAAAGCTTTGCACACCCCTAGCGGCTAGGGCCACTATCACCAGGGTGTGGGAGATCACTTCCTTTCTTTTTTTGGGGGTCTGGGTTCCTCAGTTGTAAATTCCAGATAATAGCATTTCTGTACATTACAGGCTTTAAGGATAAACATAGTGAAAATTATGTGGGCTGCATCATTACCTAAGTTAGACGAGATTTACCAACAAGTATTTCTCATAAAATTAAGCTTCTCCAAGGGCACATTTAAATTTTCATTAATGTGACATAATTATGGTGCATTAAATTTTAGTATCTATAATAACAGGTACTCACTTAATGTCCTGAAATTGACACTGCTGTGCAGTAGTGCCGACACACTTTTTTTGGGACACTAATGTGCAGTAGACAAATTCTAGTGAGCATTAGCATGGTTTTTCCCACCTGTACTAATGCACAGTAGAATTAGTCTACTGCATAATTAGCATCTCTTGTTGATGCACCTCAAATCTGTTATCCATGAATAGTATTGTTTGCTTGGGTTGTTTTAGCTTAATGGTAACTCAGTGTGGTTAAGAGTGGGCAATGATGATGACAACACCAGGCAACACCTGCAGGCAGGAAAATGGGAGAAGGTAAAAAACCTATTAACACACGCGCTCACCTTAGAAATCCAAATTGAATAATGAGGAACAGTGCTTACCCTTTTAGCCCATTGTTGCTGAGTTGTCCTGGTTCTTGCTGCAGAAAAATGGATCAGCTTTTGTTGTAAAGTGAACATTCCTTCTGAACACTGACATTTCAAAGGAGTTGCAGCCATACAGATGGTGCATTTTGCCTTATGGGCAGTAGGGCTGTGCGAAACAAAAGTGTTCCATTTCGACCAGCATTTCGACATTTCAATGGAGCAGCATTCCGTTTTGAACTTTGTTTTGATTTGAAAGAGCTGTTCAATTCTGGTCCATTCCGTTGAAACAGTTTTGCTGTTTCAAGACTGTTTCGACATTTCGCCCATAGGGTAAAATGGGGAACATCAAAACAGCCAATAACTTTGTCATTTCTGGCCTGATTTAGATTAAAGATGCAGGAATGGTAGCCTGTTCTGAGGGCATGACTCCTGCCAAGATTCAAGGAAATAAGTGCAGGGGATTTGGGGAAACTGCTCCTGAAAATTGTGAAAGCAAAACTCCTGTCACTTGTATGTGTTAAGGCACATTGAAGTCAAAACTGCAGGCCTTCTAACCCCTGCTGATGCCACAAAGCCTAGCAATGCCAGGGGGCAGGGATTGGGGACCCCCACACCTATTCTGCAGGCACCTGCCTTAGGGCCCTGGAGGCGCAGGTGAGGGAGCTCCAGGAGGAGGTTTGCAGGCTGAGGGAAATCAGGGAGGTGGAGGAAGAAATTGACGGCTATTTCCTTTCCCTGCAGGGCACAAACCCAAGGAAGAAGCACCTCGGGAAGTGCCCTCCACTGCAGAGTGGCATATGGTTACCTCCAGAACCAGGGCTGCTCATAACACAACAGTACCAGTTCCTCCAGTCCAGCTAGAGAACAGGTACGAGGCCCTGGCAACACTGGAGGAGAAGGAGGGAGAGGAGGCAACCGGAGAGGAGGCAACTCCACACTCTCCACACTCTGAACAGGCCGAAGGAGCTAAGCAGTCCCAGAGGAGAAAGCGCCGAGTGATCATCATAGCCCACTCCATCCTGAGAGGTACTGAGGGCCCCATCTGTTGCCAGGACCCCTCGACACGTGAGGTCTACTGCCTACCTGGAGCAAAGATTCATGACGTGACGGCGATGATCCAGACCATGATCCAGCCCACTGATTATTACCCCATGGTCCTAATCCATGTAGGTACTAATGATGCAGCTAGTAGAAGCCCTGATCACCTGACGGTGAACTACCATGCTCTGGGGGGAGTGCTGAAGGAGATAGGTGCACAGGTGGTATTCTCTTCTGTCCTACCAGTGAGCGGACATGGAAGATGCCATGAGATGTGCATCACAGAGACCAACTGGCGGCTTTGGGAATGGTGTCTTGAGGTGGGCTTTGGCTTCCTTGACAATGATCTGCACATCATGATGGGAGACATGCTCAGGTGGGATGGGCTCCACCTTTCCCCTAAAGGTAAGCATATGTTCTCTTCTAGGTTGGCAGATCTCCTCTGGCGGGCTTTAAACTAGGCTCGTTGGGGGAAGGGGCAGATGAGGGAGGAGGATGATTTGGACCGCTAAACTAAGCAGCACTTACAAGTACAGCCCAGCCTAGACCGACGAGCAGAACATACATGCAGGTAAGCAACAGGGCCCAGGGCAATGCTGTGATTAGGGGGCCAGTGCACACATCCACAGGAGGCCTCAAATGCCTCTACACAAACGCTCGTAGTATGGGAAACAAGCAGAAGGAACTTACCTCCCTGCTAGCTGGCACCAACCCAGACATAGTGGGGCTCACTGAAATGTGGTGGGACCCAACCCATGGCTGGGCAGTGAATATCAAGGGCTATAGGCTGTACAGGAGGGACAGGACAGGGAGGAAAGGTGGGGGTGTGGCAGTCTACATTAAGGAGGAATACACATACTCACCAGGAAGCACAAAGTCGGAGGAGGGGCACATGGAAGTGCTCTGGGTTAGAATACAAGGCTGTTGAGAAGAAAGAGACTTAACGGCGGGTGTCTACTATAGACCACCCAACCAAAGGGGAGAGCTAAACTGGGAATTCTTAAATCAGCTCACAGAGGTAGTTAGGTCAAAGGACGTGGTCACCATGGGTGACCTGAACTTTCCAGACATCTGCTGGGAAGAGCAATCAGCCAGGTCTGACTGCTCACGTAGGTTCCTAGCCCAAATGCAGGACCTCCATCTAACCCAGGAGGAGCACAGCCACACCAGGGGAGATGCCTTGTTGGACCTGGTGCTGGCCACGGGTGATGACCTCTGCGGGTGCTCGACCACCTGGGTGACAGCGATCATCGCCTGCTGGAATTCAACATCCAGTGCAAGGTGGCAAAGGCCTGCAACAAGGCAGCAGCCCTACATTTCAGGAGGGCAGACTTCAGTGAGCTAAGGAGAATAGTCAGGGAAGCACTGAGGTCCCGGAGGGGAGGGGAGTCAGGTGTCCAAGAAGAATGGTTGCTCCTTAAGGAGTCAATCCTCCAAGCTCAAAGGGAGGTAATCCCAACATGGATCAAAGGGAGCAGGAGGGCACAAAAGCCCCCATGGCTCACCAAAAGCACCCAGGAATGTCTTCTAGCCAAAAGGGAGGCGTACACCCAATGGAAGGGAGGGGCCATCACCAGGGAGGATTATACTGCGGTTGTTCGAGGATGCAGCAGGGCAGTCAGGGAGGCCAAGGGGGAGATGGAACTGGAACTAACTTCCCAGATCAAGGACAACAAGAAGTCCTTTTTTAAATACATAGGGGGTAAAAAGAAGTTACTGGGTAACATGGGGCCCCTGCAAGACACGCTAGGAAATTTGGTCATTACACCAGATGACAAAGCTAACTTTTTGACCACTTCTTTGCCTCCATTTTCCTGAGCAGGGACCAGATCAGCCCCCCGCTGGGCCCCCCTCAGGCCCCAGGGGAAGTGCTCCTAGGCCAAGTGTCACGGAGGATCTAGTCAGGGAACTTCTGGAGGGATTGGATGTATTTAAATCAGCTGGTCTGGACGATCTCCACCCTAGAGTGCTGAGGGAATTAGCTGAAGTAATTGCGGGACCCCTGGCATGACTTTATGAGCACTCGTGGTGCTCTGGTGTGGTGCCAGAGGACCCCAGAAGAGGGCTTATGTGGTTCCCATCTTCAAAAAAGGAAGGAAGGAGGACCTGCAGAATTATAGGCCAGTTAGTCTTACCTCAATCCTGGGTAAGGTTTGTGAGAGAATTATTCTGGCACATGTCCACAAGGGGCCAGCAGGAGAAATTATGCTTAGGGGAAACCAACATGGGTGCATTAGAGGCAGGTCCTGTCAGACCAACCTGGTGGCCTTCTACAACCAGGTCACAAAATCCTTAGATGGAGGGGTAGCAGTGGACATAGTCTTTCTGGAGTTTTGGAAGGCCTTTGACACCGTCTCTCATCCTGTTCTCATTAAGAAACTGGAGGACTGTGGTGTCAGCACCTCCACAGTCAAATGGGTCACCAACTGGCTGGAGGGCTGCACCCAGAGGGTGGTGGTGGATGGGTCATTTTCGACCTGGAGGGATGTGGGCAGTGGAGTTCTGCAGGGCTCAGTCCTTGGGCCTGCACTGTTCAACATCTTCATCAGTGACTTGGACGAGGGGGTAAAAAGCACCCTGTTTAAATTTGCTGATGACACTAAGATGTGGGGGGATGTGGGCACACTAGAAGGAAGGAATAGGCTATAATCAGACCTAGACAGGTTACAGGGGTGGGCGGATGAGAATAGGATGGGATTCAACACCGACAAGTGCAAGGTGATGCACCTGGGGAGGAAGAACCAGCACCATACCTACAGGCTGGGTAACTCCCTTTTTGTCAGTGCAAAGGCAGAAAAGGATCTTGGAGTCTTCATTCATGCCAAGATGAATATTGGCAGGCAGTGTGGGGATGCAGTCAGGAAGGCCAACCGCACCTTGTCATGCATCCACAGATGCATCTCAAGCAGGTCCAGGGAGGTGATCCTCCCCCTCTATGTGGCACTGATCAGGCTGCAGCTGGAGTACTGTGTCCAGTTCTGGGCGCTGCACTTCAAGAGGGATGTGGACAACGTGGAGAGGGTCCAGAGGAGAGCCAATTGCATGATCGGGGGCAGCAGGGCAGGCCCTACGAGGAGAGGCTATGGGACCTGAACCTGTTCAGCCTCCACAAGAGAAGGCTGAGGGGGGATCTAGTGGCCTGTTACAAACTAGTCAGAGGGGACCAGCAGGCATTGGGGGAGTCCCATTTTCCCTGAGCACTCCCAGGAGTGACTAGAAATAACGGTCACAAGCTGGCAGAGGGTAAATTCAGATTAGACATCAGGAGGTGCTACTTCACATTCAGAGCGGCTAGGATCTGGAACCAACTTCCAAGCGAAGTGGTGCTGGTTCCTACCCTGGGGGTCTTTAAGACAATGCTTGACAATCACCTTGCTGGGATCGTTTGATCCCAGTACTCTTTCCTGCCATGGCAGGGCATCAGACTTGATGATCTGCTCAGGTCCCTTCCAACTGTACTAACTATGAAACTATGAGACAGGTGCAGGGGGACTCTGGGTTCTGGGGCCCTACACCTCTGGCTGCTGACAGGCAAAACTTGTGACATGGGTGCTTGTGGAAGTTTGTCTGTCTTGAGGTACCTGGAGTGGGAAACTACTGCAGGTCTGCCAGGCCCTTCTGTGACCATGAAGTCTGCCAGCTGTCAAGGAGGTAGCTGCAGGGGGGTTCTGGGGCCCTGCAGCTCTGGCCGCAGGCAGGGAAAACTCATGACATGGGTAGGTGACACTGTGTGTGTGTTCAGGTGCACCCTTTCTGGTGCTGGGGCCTCTGCACAACATGGCAGTGTGGCCCAGTGAGGTCTCTGCCTCTCCTACAGCCTTGGTCCAGTCCACCATTGTAAATGATGGGAGGTGAAAATAATGTAGGTGACTCAGCAGTTAGCACCAGTAGCACCAGCAGCATCTAAGGTAGCCAAACAGAACTGTCACAGAGCCTTTCTTGTTATAAAGGAATTGACAGCAAGAAGTAAAGATGTTGTGTTGGATATATATTACTCATGGTGTGTGTGATGGCTTATCTTATGTTTTTATGTTTATATGTTTATTTTGACAAAAAAGGCAATAGTTAGAGAAATATATCTTAGGAAGCTTTGAGGTTGAAAAACCCTTTGTCAGGCTGAGGAAGTACCTGCAGTTGGTGTGTCTCCTGGTCCTGGATGGAAGAAATTGTAAAGAAGCAAGAGGCTGGTCTGGCATGCAGTGGAGGCAAGAAAGCCAGTCAGTGAAAATGGAAATGGAGGAATCAGGGGGTGAGGGACAGGCTGGGAGTGGGGGGGGGTGGCGGAAAGGAGATGTAGCAGAGCAGGCAAAAGTGCAGAGGTACCTGTGGAATCAGATGCCCGGCAGGTTGCAGCGAGCCAGAATTCCACTATGTATATTGAGTCCATGAGTTTCTGTACCTACTACCTATGAGGCTGATGAAATGCAGTTCATAGGCCAAGCTCTGAAAAGGGTTTGTACATTCAAACAAGCACTTAACCTCATCACTAGAACTGAAGCCTACAGCTCAAAATAAAAAACCTGCCAACTATCTCCAATATCCCCACAAACATCATACCAGAATCTATCAAAGACAACAAAACCCAACTCCCTGTGGGGGCACATTCCTCACCAAAAAAACCCCTGCCTCTAGCCTCTCAGGCCTGATCCTGAGAGGGAACAAATTACAAACCACTTTTCAAAGCCAGGGCTATAAACTTCACTTCTTCAGCCTTGTAGGTACAGAAACTCATAGACTCAATATAGATAGTGGAATTCTGACACAGTGCAGCCTGCCAGACATCTGACTTCCCAGGTACCTCTGCACTTTTGCCTAAGCTGCTACATCCCCCTTCCCTCCCCCCCCAACCCCAGCCTGTCCCTCACCCCCTGATGCTTCCATTTCCATTTTCACTGACTGGCTTTCTTGCCTGCATTGCATACCAGGCCAGCCTCTGTCTTCTTTACTATTCCTTCCATCCAGGACCAGGAGACACACCAACTGCAGGTGCTTCCTCAGCCTGACAAAGGGTTTTTCAGTGTAAAAGCTGGCATCCCAGGAAGCTAAGCTGAGCTCACTGGGAGCCTCACAACTGCACTGCAACTAGCAAGCATCAGGCTTGTCAAAGATGTGACTGGTCTTGGCTTTCCACAGCCAGGACTGTGTGTGTGCGTGTGTTAGCTGGAGGTTATGGTGCCTCCTACATGGCTTTCACCAGGGGATCATTGGTCCTGGCATTTACGGGGCTCCTGTGCTGCCAGCAGTCCCACCAGGCCTCCCTACCCAGGCAGGGTGCAGTTTTAGTGGTCATGCCCAGGACCTGGGGTCCATACCTCCAAATTCATCCTGGCAGGGGACATCTTCTTCCTCTGCTGGCTGGTAATGCAGTGAGTGTCCCCTCCAGCTGACAGCAGGGCTTTACCTGGTAAAAAAAAAATGAAAAAAGGAAATAGGTGTGGATGGAGTGAGAAGGGTGGCATTCAGTACATCTGCACCTGGAGCTTGGGGAACCCCAGCAACAGGAGGTTCACCTTCAGGAACACCAGCTGCTCCACCAGACCAGCATCCAAGCAGGTGTGGTGGGATGTCACTATATCTCCAGAGATGCTGAACACCCTCTTGCTTGGAACACTGTTCAGGGTATAGGACAGGTGTTCCTGGGAAAGAGTGGTCACACCTGGCTGCAGCTTGCCCAGTAGGCCAAGGGGTTGCACAGCAGGGTCTCCGTGTCCTCGGCAAGATAGGCACCCACCAAGGTGGGAGCACTACCTGCCTGATGGTGGCTCTGGACCCCACCATAGAAGCCATGTCCTTAGTTCATATTGGCAGTGCCTGTGATGGAGGACAAGACTGGCTTGTGGGTGGCGTGCTAGCATGTGACAGTGGATCCCCCTGTTCCATGTCCCCCCTGCCTCTGCCATTCTGCCTCCATGACTTTCTTTACCAGTGCCTCCATCCACTGATTCAGCATTTGGCTGCTGCATACAGTGCCCTTCACCCTTGGGTCACACATGGCAGCCAGTACATGGACCGGGTGTTCAGACAATATGGCAGGTGAAGCTCCCGTATTCCTACCTCTTCTTCCCAGTCTGCACACAGGAACAGCTCTTCTGGGTCCTCAGGTGATTCCTCAACAGAGGAAATCCAAAATATGACATCCCTTCTGTCATAGTAGGTTTTAAGCATATTTACATGTACTACCTTAGACCTTTTGCCTGACACACTTATGGCTACTACATACGTCATGTCGTCTAGCTTGTCCAGGATGATATGGGAACCTTCCCAAGCTGCTTGCAGCTTGTCTGTCTTTAGTGGTAGGAAGACCATAACCTTATCCCCTGGTTCAAAGGTATGCAAGCAAGCCTCCTTATCAGACCAGACACTCTGTGTCTCCTGGGCCTGGGCCAGGGAGTCTCGCCTTGCCTTCATCATATCAGCTAGCTTTTGGTGAAAGCTTAGCATGTATTCTACCACAGATGTTTTAGAAGAGGAGATTTTCCCTTCTTGTTCCTCTCTCACAAACTTGTGGTGACCCCTGATTCATCTTCCAAATATCATCTCAAAGGGCGAGAACCCGGTGGACTCCTGAGGTACCCCTCTGTAGGCAAAGAGCAAATGTGGAAGCTTCTCATCCAAGTTGTTGGGTTAGAGTCCACATAGGCCTTCAGCATACCCTTCAAGGTTCAATTGAATCTCTCTACTAGCCCATTTGTCTGTGGGTGATAGGCTGCATTTTGAGGTGTTTAACCCTACAGCACTTCCACAGGCACTCCATCACTTCAGCCAGTAAGTTCCCACTCCTGTTAGTCAGGATCTTGGATGGGAAAGCCAGCTGGAGAAAGATCTTTGTCAGTGCATCGGTGACCATCAGAGCCTCTGTGGAGGCTAGGGCAACTGCCTCTGAGTACCACATTGCGAAATCCACAAGAGTCTGAATATATTTCTTCCCTCTATGACTCTTATGCCTTAGAGGGCTGACAATGTCTATTCCAACTCTTTGGAAGGCTTGATCAGTGATAGGTAGGGGCTGTAGGGCAGCCTTTCTCTTGTTTCCACTCTTGCCCATCTGCTGGCACATCCCACATGATCTGCAATAATCCATCACATTCTGGGCTAGCCTGGGCCAATAAAAGTTTGCCATGAAAGGGACTTGGAGGTCATGATTGACCACAAGATGAACATGAACTATCAATGTGATGCTGCAGCTAGTAAAGCGAGCAAAATGCTGGGTTGCATCCATAGATGCTTCTCAAGCAAATCCCAGGATGTCATTCTCCCATTGTACTCAGCCTTGGTGAAGCCACAGCTGGAGTACTGTGTCCAGTTTTGGGCTCCATAATTCAAAAAGGATGTGGAAAACCTTGAGAGAGTGCAGAGGAGAGCCACGTGCATGATCAGAGGTCAGGAAAACAGACCTTATGATGAGAGGCTGAGAGCTATGGGACTCTTCAGGGCTCGGGGTGATCTGGTGGCCACGTATAAGTTTATCAGGGGTGCTCACCAGGATCTGAGGGAATGTCTGTTAACCAGAGCACCCCAAGGGATGACAAGGTCGAATGGTCACAAACTCCTCCATGACAGAGTAAGCTGGACCTAAGGAAGAACTTCTTTACTGTCCAAACCCCCATGGTTTGGAATAGACTGCTGCCGGAGGTTGTTCAAACACCCACTTTGAACATCTTCAAGACACATTTGGATGTTTATATTGCTGGGATCCTATGGACCCTACTTGGCCCATCCCCCCAGGGAGTAACAAGAGAAAGAGTGGGGTACTCACCAGTCCCCCTCCTGTAGGACAGGGCCCCCCAAATCCCGGGCAGGGCCCCCCCTGGCCTGAGAAACCAACGCTCCCTGACGGCAGGCCCACTGCGCATGCATGCAGTTTAAAAGGGCCCGTCAAACAGGGGGAAAAAAAAAGGCTCAGTTAGGCTCCGGAGTGGTGAGAGATGCATGGGTGAAGCCCGCTGCGCCCCCGCTCCCCCGAAGCCCCCCAGACACCCCCTCAGGAGCTGCGGAGCCCCCTGCCGACCCCCAGCACAGCCGCAGGTAAGCGGGCTTGTGGTGGGAAGGGGTTAACTCCTCGCTCTCTGGGAGGAGGCCGCTGCCTGGTGCCGGGCCGGGTCAAGCCCCCGCCCAGGACCCTACTTGGCCCAGCCCCCCAGGGAGCCCCACGAACAGGCTGCATAAACAGGCGCTCGAGTTAGCATGGAGTTCGCGCAGGAGAGGGCGTGAGAGGGCACGAGACCCTGCCTGCGACCCCCCAGAGTAGTCAGCCCCAGCCGTAGCCAGCCTACCAGAGGCATGACACGGATGGGCATGCGCTGCACCCCTCGGGTCCCCTCGGGCTCTGTGGCCCCCCCATTGGGCACCTCAGAGACGGCTGCCCAGACGGAGCCCATGGTTCTGGGCTCCACGCAGACAGAGCCCCTGGCTCTTGGCTGCAGGGGCTGCCTGTCCCTTTTTCAGGCTCTGGGGCCCAGGAGCATGGCCACCTCCCCTTGCGGGGTCTGCTCCCTACTGGGGTTTCTGGTGCGCCAGCTGGAGGAGCTCCAGGCCACAGTCCAGAGACTGCGTGCCATCAGGGACTGCGAGCAGGAGATAGACTCCTACTGCCAGGCCCTTCTCCCCCGGGAGCCGCAGGGTAGAGCGCCGTCTCCCTCCAGGACTAAGGAGGACTCTGGGACCTCCCGCTCTGCCCAGTCAGGGACATGGACCAAGGTGGTCAAGGGCCCCAAGGCCTGCCGCACCAAGGCCCCTCCCTCGCTGGAGCTTAGCAACAACTTCGCACCTCTTGCAGCCCCGGCAGAGCCTGCTCAGTTGCCGGCTCCCGCAGGCAACCCAGGCTCAACCACAGCTACTGGCCCCGCTCTCCCCAAGTCAAAGCAAAAGGTGTTTGTTGTGGGAGACTCCATCCTGCGGGGGACTGAGGG
Source organism: Crocodylus siamensis (assembly GCF_052110815.1). Classification (NCBI taxonomy): domain Eukaryota; kingdom Metazoa; phylum Chordata; order Crocodylia; family Crocodylidae; genus Crocodylus; species Crocodylus siamensis. Next base: position 51,736,579 of record NC_143404.1, read on the forward strand.
GGCAATCTGTTGCCCCGACCCCTTAGCCCGGGAAGTCTGCTGCTTCCCGGGGGCCTGCATCCAAGACATTGCAGAGAGGATCGCACAGCTCCTCCGGCCCACAGACCACTACCCCATGCTCCTTATTCACGTGGGCACCAATGACACGGCTCGGAGCACCCCCAGCCAGGTCATGAGGCGCTACAGGGATTTGGGAGCGGGGCTTAGGAGTCTGGGAGCTCAGGTGGTGTTTTCATCAATCCTCCCAGTCTCGGGCTATGGGCTGAGGAGGGAGAGGAGGATCCACGCAGTGAACCAAAGACTGCAGAGCTGGAGTCATCGGGAAGGCTTTGGCTTCCATGACCACAGCCCACTCTTTGGAGAGAAAGGCAGCGAGCTGCTGGGAAGAGATGGCCTCCACCTCTCTCCCCTGGGGAGGAGGCTCTTCTCAGCCAGGCTGGCTGACCTGCTCCACCGGGCTTTAAACTAAGCCCCCTGGGGGTTGGGGGGACTACTGCCAATGCTGGCCCGCTGAGCAACCCTTGCAAAGCCAGCAGACCAAGGCACCTAAGGGAGACCACCCCTGCCCCAGCCCTGGCACAATCTGTGGGCAAGGCAAGAGCCCCTAAGGGCACACTTGCCTGCCTGTACACTAATGTCAGGAGCCTGGGTAACAAGCAGGAGGAGCTTGTCCTCCTGCTCAGTGCAAAGAATTATGACATCGTTGGGATAACGGAGACCTGGTGGGACTCCACCCATGACTGGACCACGGGTCCCCCCTGGTCTCCCCTGTACAGGAGGGATCGTGTTGACAAAAAGGGCGGGGGTGTAGCTCTCTATGTGAAGGAAAGCTACATGTCCCTGCAAGCTGATGTTGGCAACCAGCATGGACAGCTAGAGACCCTCTGGGTAAAAATTTGTGGGAAAAACGGCACAGGGGACACAATGGTGGGAGTCTACTACAGACCTCCCACTCAAAGTCCCGAGCTTGACCAGGAGTTCACCCGGGAACTGACTGAGGCCGCTTGCTCCAGGACCTTGGTTGTCATGGGTGACTTCAATTACCCGGACATCTCCTGGGAAGATCACTCAGCAAAATCCGAGCGGTCGCAAAGCTTCCTCTCATGTGTGGATGACCTCTACCTGACTCAAGAAGTCTATGGGCCAACGAGAGGCAAAGCGCTGCTCGACCTGGTGCTGGCTATGGGGGACGACCTAATCGGTGACCTAGTGATCAATGGGAAGCTGAGTGACAGCGACCATGAGCTGATCACCTTCACCATCCGCCGTAAAGCTGGCAAGTCAGTCAGCAACACAGAAGCCCTTGACTTCAGAAAAGCCGACTTTGACAAGCTCAAGAGGCTTGTTGGTCAGGCCCTGAGGGACCATGACCCCAAGGAGATGGGAGTTCAAGAAGAGTGGTTGCTTCTCAAGGAAGCGATCCTCAGTGCAGAAGCTAAATCTATTCTAACACGGAGGAAAGGCAGCAAGAAGGCACAGCAGCCCTCCTGGCTCTCTAGGGACCTAGCGGACCTCCTGCAGCTAAAAAGCAAAGCCTACAAAGCATGGAGGACGGGATTCACCTCCAAGGAGGATTATTCTGCACTGGTCCGGTCCTGCAGGGAGCAAACCAGGAAAGCTAAGGCTGCAACTGAACTCCAACTAGCTTCAAGCATCAAGGATAACAAAAAGTCCTTTTTCAGATATGTGGGGAGCCGGAGGAAAAGCAAGGGCAATGTTGGACCCCTGCTAAACCAGATGGGGCAACTGACAACTGACCCCCAGGAAAAAGCCAACCTATTAAATAGTTACTTTGCGTCAGTCTTTCCTCAGTCCCATGGGACGCCCATGCCTGCTATGGGACAGGGAGATCCGGGTGATGGGGATCCCCTACCCTCCATAAATGCAGACCTCGTGAAGGAACACCTTGAGAAGCTGGATACCTTCAAGTCAGCCGGCCCTGACAATCTGCACCCCAGGGTACTCAAGGAGCTGGCGAGCATCATAGCCCAGCCCCTGGCACAGATCTTTGAAAACTCCTGGCTCTCTGGTGTAGTGCCCGAAGACTGGAAGAAGGCCAATGTGGTGCCGATCTTCAAGAAAGGGAGGAGAGTGGATCCGGCTAACTACAGGCCCATTAGCCTGACTTCTATCCTGGGGAAAATCTTAGAAAAGTTTATTAAGGAGGCCATCCTTGATGGACTGGCGCAGGCTAACATTGTAAGGGATAGCCAGCATGGGTTTGTTGCGGGTAGGTCTTGTTTGACCAATCTCATTTCCTTCTACGACCAGGTGACCTATCACCTGGACAAGGGAGAAGAGATTGATGTCATATATCTTGACTTCAAAAAAGCTTTTGATCTGGTATCCCATGATCACCTTTTGGCCAAACTGGCCAATTGTGGCCTTGGCTCCACCACAATCCGCTGGCTTGGAAATTGGCTCCGTGGTCAGACTCAGAGGGTTGTAATCGAGGGAGTCACTCATCGTGGTGCTCTGTGACCAGTGGGGTCCCTCAAGGCTCTGTCCTGGGTCCCATCCTGTTCAACATCTTCATTAATGATGTGGACATTGGAGTCAGGAGTGGACTGGCGAAGTTCGCTGATGACACCAAACTTTGGGGCAAAGCATCCACACCAGAAGATAGGCGGGTGATCCAGGCTGACCTGGACGAGCTCAGCAAATGGGCAGACGAGAACCTGATGGTGTTTAAGACCGAAAAATGCAAGGTTCTCCACTTTGGGAGGAAAAACCTGCAGCATCCTTATAGGCTCGGCAGTGCTACTTTGTATAGCACTACAGAAAAAGGGATTTGGGGGTCATCATTGACCACAAGATGAACATGACCCTCCAATGCGATGCTGCGGCTAGTAAAGTGACCAAAACGCTGGCTTGCATCTATAGATGCTTCTCGAGCAAATCCCGGGATGTCATTCTCCCCTTGTACTCGGCCTTGGTGAGGCCGCAGCTGGAGTACTGCATCCAGTTTTGGGCTCCACAATTCAAAAAGGATGTGGAGAAGCTTGAGAGAGTCCAGAGAAGAGCCACGCGTATGATCAGAAGTCAGGAAAACAGATCTTACGATGACAGGCTGAGAGCCATGGGACTCTTTAGTCTGGAAAAGCGCAGGCTCAGGGGTGATCTGATGGCCACCTATAAGTTTATCAGGGGTGACCACCAGGATCTGGGGGAACGTTTGTTCACCAGAGCACCCCAAGGGATGATGAGGTCGAACGGTCACAAACTCCTGCAAGACCGTTTCAGGCTGGACATAAGGAAGAATTTCTTTACTGTCCGAGCCTCCAAGGTCTGGAACAGTCTGCCAGCGGTGGTGGTTCAAGCACCTACATTGAACACCTTCAAGAGTAAATTGGATGGTTATCTTGCTGGGATCCTATGACCCCAGCTGACTTCCTGCCCTTTGGGCAGGGGGCTGGACTCGATGATCTCCCGAGGTCCCTTCCAGCCCTGATGTCTATGGAATCTATGAAATTTATGAAATGTGAAACATGTATTTGGCCTCTGGGAAGTGCAGGAGGAGGCTAGGAGGTTGGTTGAGGAAAGGAACCATCTTGCACACATGAACCCGCTCCCATAGAGGAGATGGAGTGAAGATTTTGTGACAGACCGTGTCCAGGGAAAACAGGGCACTGAGCAGATGGATCTTGCATCAGCATCAAGTCCTGGCTTGAAGGCCAACAGGTGACTGCCTTGGTAGACACTGGCTCAATGTGGATGGTGGTACAGCAGCAATTGGTATGGGAAGTGGATTGCTGACAGGTAGACCATCTGGAGCTGCTCTACCTCCTTGGCAAGCTCCAAAACTATAAGAGAACCTGTGTGCAGTTGAGGATTGAGAGACATACCCACCAAGTGTTGGCATGCCTAGCCGGGCACTTGGCTTACCTGGTATTGTTGGGCAGGGATTGGCCTCACCTCCAGGAGTTGTTTGGCATGCTTGTGCAGCAAAAGTTATTTTGGTTGGTGCCCAAGGTGGAGGGGGTCTTAGGTAAATCCCAGCCAAGCATGAGATCTGGAGGATCAGCCTGCATGAGGGAGACCAAAGTGGATTGGCAGTGGGAGCTAGAGATGGAGCAGTTTGTGGTGGATCAGTCCTGGGAGGACTGCTTCTGGTGGGTATATGAAGGAGGCATCGCCCGGATAGAGGAAGAAGTTGTACAACCTGACCTGGTGTGGATGGCACCCTGATATGAGGTAAAGAGTGGCGGTATTGTACTGAATAGACCATGGGTGGAGGCTGGGAAACAAGGTCACCCAACTCCAGGTGCCAAAAAAGGACTGGAGGGCCCTGCTAAGAGTCTCCCATGAGTTCCACACAGGAGGCTACCTAGAGGAGAATAAAACCAGAGAGTTCTTGCCTGGGGATGCAGTAGGAGGCAGGACAGTTCTGTTAATCCTTCCCTGAGTGCTAGCTAGCACACCCAGGGCACCCGGCAAGGGCCCAGTTGGTTGCCATGCTGTTCATGGAAGAGCCTTTTCAGTGAGTGGCAGTGTATATTGTGGGGCCTTTGCCCTGATGTAACAGAGGGTTCCAAAATATTTTGGTCCTGATGGACTATACCACCCAATATCCAGGGGTAGTAGCCTCGAAAACTGTGAGTGCAAGAAAAGTGGTGGAAGCACTGCTGAAGATCTTCACTCATGTAGGGCTGCCAATAGAGATGTTGACAGATAAGTGTAGCAATTTTAGGACCCAGGTGTTCAAGAAAGTCTGCATTATATTGAAGACTGAGCACCTTTGCACATCCATGTACCAACCTCAAACAGATGGACTGGTTGAGCAGTTTGAGCAGTTCAACTGGACCCTCAAAAGTATACTCAAGAAGATTGCTGGGTGAGATGTGGAGTGGTGGAACAAGCTACTGGGACTGTTAATTTTTGCCTACTGAAAAGTACCTTAAAGTACCACTGTGTTCCCACAATTTGAGCTATTGTATGGCCACCACCTGTGAGGGATTTTAGATTTGATCAGAGAAGGTTGGGAACAACAGTCAGGGTCAGCACAGAGTCCAGTGGCACATGTGCTAGAAATGAGAGAGAAGCTATAAACTGTGAGAGCATTGGCATGGGAAAACCTAAAAATGGCCCAAGGTAGGCAAGCTGCCAGATATAACCAGTGAATGTTCAATGAAGGTTACCGGGACAGGCTGGAGGGTCTTGAAAACCAGTCAGCAGAATACAAGGGGGCAGGTAAAACAGAATGCCCAGATAGAGAAGCGCAGAAAGAATCCCTGAAGGTGGTAGAGGCGCAGGGGGGGAACACCTGGCTCGAGATTGGGACAGATTTTGGGCTACAGCAAGTCCCCAGTGACCTTGGCCCAGAGGACCCAAGGGAGGAGTTGAGATCAGGGCCACAAGAGAGCGAGACAGGAGAAAAGAGATCTGTGGGGAAAGAACCAGGGATCATACATAAAGACGCTTTGTTAACGTTCCTAACAGAATGGGACTAGAGATGGGAACAGTGGCAGAGGTGGAGTGTCGCGGAAATGAACCAGCTGAGACATCAGCTGAGGGAACTACTCCTGCCCCAAGAAAAGGGAGAGAATACACTGGTTCCCACAAGGACTGAAATGTCTCGCATAATTAGCCAAGACGCAATGCAAGCGGCCAGGGACCCAATGCAGCAAAGATCTAAGGTACAGCAGACAAGAAGGGAACGAGCAAAGTCCAGTAAAAGAAAGGGTACCAAGGGGCAGGAGACAAAGGATAAAAAGCCGTTACCAAAAGGGGAGCCAAAGCAGGAGAAAAGACCAGAAATTTATATAAACAACATCCCCAGGCTGCTTAGATGGTGGTCGTTGAGGGATATCATTGAAGAGAAGGTAGGAGGGGTAGCCTATGTAAAAATCTATAAGGGACCCCGAGGAGAGTCTATGGGGCAGGGGAAGGTATAATTCTGTAGGAAAAAGTATGCCCAAAAAGCATTAGACCGTCATGGGAAATCTGGGGAAGGATCCAGGATTTCCAGGGCTCCATAGAGAGGCAGCAGACCCCACGACGACTTCAGAAGGGAAGGCCAGGGGGTGGGGGGACGGAACAAGGACAAGCAAGAAGAGGAAGAAACCCCCAGGGGGTAGGCCGGGTCTTGACCATCAGAGAAAGCATTTTACAAAGGTTTGCTAATGTGGGGGGACTGCCTGCGGCGGGGCAAATCCCAAGAAATCCCACATGTTGCGCCTTGGGAAAAAGGCGAGCAAGAGGCACCTCAAACCCTCCGCCAATGTGAGGGGAGAAGACCGGAGAATAAGAGCCCAGGCCTGAGAGATCGATGTCCGATGGTGACATGGGTTAGACTGAACACACAGCCCGGTGAGTTCGAAACATAGGGGGGAAGGTGTGTAGCAGGGCACTAAGGTGCCTGCTACTGACAAACAGTAGGAGGCTCAGCTGCTAGTCACCAGGGCGGCACAGGTGCTGGTAGCCGGGGCAACTGGTAAAACCAGCTGACTGGGAGAGGGCAGGGCCTGGCCTATATAAACAGCCAGGCTGATGCTGGAAGGTTCAGTTTCCCTCTGGTGGTCAAGAAGGAGGAAGCTCTGCGGGAGTAGGCAGAGCAGAGAAGCCTGATGGCCTGAGCAGTGTCTGCCCAATGATACTGGGTGGAAGAAAACCCTGGTAGGGATGTGAATGGAGCTATGGATAGCCAGTTGGCTTGCAATTTCTATTCTAACACAGGAGCATGAGGTTTTTGTTTTGTGGTTGTTGTATAAGACCGGAGGACCGGGTGAGGCTGTAGGGGTTGGAGGAGGCCTCATAGGAGCTCCCCAGTAGCATGGGGGTTCCTGGTGCCAGAGAGGGCACAGAAGTTAAGGGTGCACCAACCCCAACCCTGAGAGAGGGGTTCGGTGGATTGGGGGCCAGGTAAGGCCGAGGCTGCCTGAGCCCAATTGTGGGAAGCCCCAGTGGGGCGCAAGACCTGGAAAGGGGGTCTGGGGGCCAGGCACGGCTACGGCCACCTGAGCCCTGATTGCGGGAGTCGTGAGGCAAGGCCCCAGTGTGGGTGGCATGAGCGCGAGCAAGGCCCCAGTGGGCAGTATTGTTAGAAATATTATTAAAAATGCATTATCAATAGCAGATTTAGAAAAAAAAAGAAAAACACAGCTGCTACCCATCCTTGTCTCCTTAATGGGAGAGGGAAGGGGGGGGGGTGGAAATTGAAGGGAAAAGCCACCAAAAGGCCCTTTGTACTAAGGCATCACCCCCTCTCTGTCCTGCAAATTTACTATCTCTTTGTCACACTAAATCACACTTTCTTTATGGCCCCAAATTCCTAAGGCTAAGATAAGAGCAAATGCCATTTTTTGCCTTCAGGTTGAACTTTGAGTAATCCTGAATCCCATCCACGCACGCGTGATAGCCTAATGCATATTAAGCCTACCCGCCCCGCATACTTAAGTAGTTAATTATAATGCACATGGGACGTATGAAGCGACATGTTTACATATATGTTTGTATGAACCGGAAATGAGTTGTAAAAATTCCTTCTTCTGCACACGTGGTCAGGAGAGAGGGGATAAAAGCCTGCTAATGATTATGCTCGGGGGCAGAGGGACTTGATCTTTTGTCTTCTCCCTCTGACCCTATTTGCAAATATATACCTTTTGTATTGTTAATAAAGTGTGTCTGAAGCTGAAAGTTTTTTTTTCCACCTCCCGAGAAACGAACCACGATCTTTTTAATTCAACAATTGGCGCCCAACGTGGGGCTTCTCGAGGACTACCCCGGAATTCAGTGACAGAGCACCTCCAGTACCAGGGATTTGTGCACACCGAGCCGACTTTGGACTCACCCTGGTATTTGAGGTTTAAGTCTAGATATCCGGGAAGTTAAAGGAAGTATCCTATGTAAATTCTGAGTTTCTGGAGAGGCAGACACACTTTGGAATCTGGATTGAGATCTCTGGGTATCTGAGTGAGTATACAAATTCCCTTTGCCTAATTTGGTGTATGGATCTAAAACAAAGGATGTGTAAGTTTGCTGAGAAATTCTAGGCTTAGCTCTCATTGTAAATCATCTGTTGTTGAGATCTTTTTGGTATTTGGTGTGCATTGGGTGCATTTTTGTGGGCAAATGGGTACGAGTAGCTCTCGTGTAGAAAACAATATTGATACCCCTCTAAAAGTCTTATTATGTCATTTTAATAAATTTGCAAGGCCGGCCGATTATGGAATAAAAATGAAAAAAGATTATTTAATTAAGTTTTGTCAACTCGAGTGGCCAACATTTGGGGTCCACTGGACCCCGAAAGGATCCTTTGTGCTAAAAGAAGTGATAGCTATCCATGAAATTGTTATGCAAAATGGGTATTGGAATCAGTTTCCTTATATTGATTGTTGGTTGTGGGTGGTTCAAAATCAGCCACCTTGGATTAAGAATTACTTAGCAAAGTCTCATGTGATGCTTGTTAAGAAAAAGGCTCGGGGGGGGCCGCCTGTACTACCTGAGTCTAATGAGGGGGGAGATTCTGAATTGGCTGAGTACCGGACCCGTGCTCCGGTTGCCCTGTCGGGTAGCGAAGATGAGTCAGACGCCTCCTCGGCATCCAGTCCTTCTGCACCACCGCCCCCTCCCTTAGAGAGACCACCACCGACGTACCAATGCATACCTAATGAGTTAGAGCGTGAGCCTCAGCCAAGTGCCTCATCTGAATCAGGAAATAAGGGTTATTATTTGCGCAAGCCTGTAGAGTCACAGCCGGTGTTGAACTGTCCGATGCGAGAGGTTATTGGGGAAGGAGGCACTGCAACTTTTGTCTACACCCCATTTAGCACTTCAGATTTATTTAACTGGAAAAATCAGAGCCCCTCTTTTCGTGAAGACCCTGAAAAGATGAGGGATTTGTTTCGATCTATTGGGCAGACTCATCGACCCACTTGGGCTGATGTCCAGATGATGCTCCAGACTCTCCTAACCCCGGAGGAGAGGAGATTAGTGTTAGGTACAGCAGAGCGTATTGCGGCAGCCAGAGTTGAGTCAGAGGGTGCTGCTGGTCGTACTCTGCGTGATACCTACCCTGTAGAAGAGCCAGGATGGGACAATCATACTGCAGAGGGCAGAGAGCTGAGTGCACGGTATTTGGGAATTATAGTGGAAGCAATGGGAAAGGCAGTGCCTCGGATTACCAATCTGTCTAAATTGTATGAGGTGAGACAGGGAAGAGAGGAGGATCCCTCAGCTTTCCTTGGGAGGCTGTATGAGGCGTTTCGCAGGTTTTCGGATCTGGATCCAGAAGCCCCAGATAACCAGCGCATGGTAAATCTTATGTTTATTGGTCAATCTGCTGCTGATATCCGTAAGAAGTTACAGAAAACTGAGGGAGGTGCTGGGAAACCGATTTCAGAGCTGGTGGAAATTGCATATAAGGTGTATGGGAATCGTGAGCAAGTGCAGGAGCGCAAGGAGGATAAAAAGGCTCAGCGACAGATGGCAGCACTAGCAGCTGCTATAACTGGAGGGAACCCTGGAAAGGCTGGGATACAGAAGAGGAAGGGAGAAAGAGTGGGAGCAGATGTTTGTGCTTATTGCAAGGAGAAAGGACACTGGAAGAGGGAATGCCCGAAGTTGAAGGAGAAGAGAGAGGGGGAACCGAGAGGTCACCTCATGCGGGCAGAAGACAAGGGTGAGGATTCAGAATGAAGGGGACAGGGATCTAAGACCACTACCCTTCGGGTTGGAGCCCGAGAAGATCCCATGGTAACCATTAGGGTTGGTGGCAAAAACTTTGAAGCCTTAGTGGATACTGGGGCTACATTTTCAATGATTCCAGAAAAACCCCCCTGTGCAGGAACTAGTGAACAGCATGTACTTGTAGAAGGGATTGAGGGAACACAAACTCGACTCCCTGTTTGTAAACCACTCCTCACCAAGGTGGGAGACCATTTGCTCGAGCACTCCTTTGTGTATTCTCCAAGTTGCCCGGTTGCACTCCTTGGGCGGGACTTACTCACAAAATTGCAAGCTGAGATCTTTTTCAGAGACGATCAGATGGTGGTCCAGCTACCTGTGAAGCAGAGCTCGAACTATCAGATGGCTCTCCTGGAGGACCGACGCCCTGCAGTAAGTCCAGAAGATCACATGACTGGGGTAGACCCCTCAGTATGGGCTGATGGAACCCCTGCGCGAGCTAAGTTCGTCTCCCCGGTAAGGATCGTACTCAAGGATGGGGAGGGGCCCGCTCGGGTAAAGCAGTATCCACTCAGCCGAGCGGCCAGAGCTGGACTCAAGCCGTTAATAGAGAAATACAAGAGGTACGGATGGCTAGTGGAAGGGTCTTCACCCTATAACACCCCCATTCTTGGAGTGCCAAAGGCAGATGGGGTCTCATACAGACTGGTCCAAGACTTACGGGCAGTAAATAAGAAGGTCCTTTCAGACCATCCTGTAGTCCCGAACCCTCACACGATTTTGACACAAGTACCGGGGGAAGCTGAAATATTTTCAGTGCTAGATTTGAAAGATGCTTTCTTCTCTATTCCTCTTCACCGAGAGAGTCAAAAATTGTTTGCTTTTGAATGGGAGGATCCAGATACTTTCCATAAAGCCCAACTCATGTGGACAGTTCTTCCACAAGGATTTATAGCAGCCCCCCATATTTTCGGACTTGCCCTTCAAAAGGACTTGGAGGAATGGAAGGGATCACACCCCGCAGTGACTCTCCTCCAGTATGTGGACGACCTGCTAGTTGCAAGCCCAAACTTGCAGCTCTGCGAGGAAGCCACCAAGTCACTCCTAAACACTCTGGGAAAAAAAGGATATAAAGTCTCTAGAGAAAAAGCCCAAATATGTCAGTCTGAAGTCACATTTTTGGGATATAAGCTCTCAAAAGGAGTCAGAGCCCTGAGTGCAGATCGCATACAGGCGATTCAAGGTCTAACCCCACCTAAGTCACCCAAGGAGCTGCGGGCATTCCTAGGGCTAACTGGGTTCTGTCGACTATGGATACCAGATTACGGTGGGAAGGCTAGACCACTGTATGAATCCCTGACTAAGGAGAGTCTCACTAAATGGAAATGGAATAAAGAAATGCAGCATGCTTTTGATCTGCTGAAGGCAGCATTAACCCAGCCCCCAGCCTTAGCCATCCCAAACAGTAAAAAGCCATATCGACTGTATGTTCATGAGAATCGAGGGGTTGCATCAGGGGTGCTGACACAGCCATCGGGCCCGACCTGGAGACCCGTGGGATATTATTCAAAGGTTCTAGATCCAGTTGCACTCGGGTGGCCAGCCTGTCTTCGGGCTGTGGCAGCCACAGCAGTGGTTGTTGAAGAAGCCCAGAAGATAGTCATGGGTGCGGATATGGAAATACTCACTCCTCATGGAGTTCCCCAGATCCTAGGGACTGAGGGAGGGAAATTTCTTAACCCCTCCAGACAATCACGGTATGAGATATTTTTGCTCTCTAATCCAGGACTTACTTTCAAACATACTACAGCCTTAAACCCTGCAACCTTGCTGCCAGAGCCAGGGCAACCGACGCATGACTGCCTTGAGGTCCTGAATCAGACCACGCAGGTGCGACCTGATCTTGCTGAGGACCCAATTGAAGACCCAGATGTTGAATACTTTGTGGACGGCTCCAGCTCTGTCATCGATGGAAAAAGACGAACAGGATGTGCAGTGGTAACCTTGGATAAGGTAGTATGGAGGGAGTCATTGCCGAGCTCATGGTCGGCACAGGCCGCAGAACTCACTGCGCTCACCCGAGCATTACAGCTGGGGACAGACCAGCGAGTTAATATATACACTGACTCTCGCTATGCTTTTTCTACAGTCCATGCGCACGGACTATTGTGGAAAGAAAGGGGTTTCATTACTGCCTCTGGGAATAAGATTGCTAATGGCCCCCAGATTATCAAACTACTAGAGGCACTCCACCAGCCTAAAGAGGTAGCAGTCATTCATGTGCGGGCCCATGGGAAGGCTGCTGAGAAAAAGCATAAGCTTGGAAATGCAAAGGCTGATGCAGCAGCAAAGGAAGCTGCATTTATTGGGGGAGAAGCGGAAGAGGTATCCAAGCAGGCTATGTCCCATGCCATATGGCCATACGTTCAGGATTTAGTCCCACAGTATTCCCCTGAAGAAGATAAATTTGCACAGAAAGCTTGTGCAGAAAAGAACTCCCAGGGGTGGTGGATAGTACCAGGAGGAAAAGTCATGATACCCAGGCCATTGCTTCGGGAGGTGCTGCAACAGCTCCATGCAAGAACCCATATGGGAGGTTTGGCCATGGGTGATCTAATGATCCGCCAAGCAGTAGCCCCAGGGCTATATGTAGAAGCTCAGCGCATTGCTACCAGGTGCATTATATGCCAGAAAGTAAACCCTCGAAGGAAACCCCCTGTGCCAATGGGAGGTAGACCCTGGGCAGCGTACCCTGGACAGGCATGGCAGATTGATTTTGCCGAGCTCCCACGATCCGGACATCACGGGTTTTTACTTGTCATGGTAGACCAGCTCTCTGGTTGGGTCGAGGCTTGGCCCACCAGGACTGCCACTGCAGCTGCAGTAGTGAAGTATTTGTTACAGGAGATCATTCCCCGGTATTCCCTGCCTGAGTCCATCGAGTCGGATCAAGGACAACACTTTGTGGGAAGAGTGGTTCAAGAAGTCGCACAAGCTCTCAAGGTTACTTGGAAACTACACACACCATGGAGACCACAGAGTTCAGGACAAGTGGAACGTATGAATAGGACTTTAAAGACTTTGCTCACCAAAATCTGTATTGAAACACGCCTTAAGTGGCCTCAAGCATTGCCGCTAGCTCTTACTTGCATTCGAAACACTCCCCGACGGGGCCTCAAATTGACCCCATATGAAATTATGTTTGGCAAGCCACCTCGAGTCTTACCTCCTGGGATGCGAGAAAATGTAACTTTTGAATTAGGTAATAGTGAACTTCATACATATGTTATTGCCTTGCAGTCTGTCTTGTTTTCTCTTCACAGGTATGCAGCCTCCTTTCAGCGTGTGCCTTTAGATGTACCGGTACATGACTTCTCCCCGGGAGACTGGGTCTTGGTGCAGCGGTGGAAAAAGGAGCCTTTGACTGAGAGGTGGAGTGGCCCTTTCCAGGTACTTCTAACAACCCACACCGCTGTAAAGATTACTGGCCATGATCGTTGGATACATCATACTCGTGTGAAACGATATCCACAAGCGTCAGAGGACAACATCTCCCAAGACGAACTCACTCCGGAAGCTGAGTCGTCTTCGGAACAAGAAGCCAGCAAGTGGAGCTGTGAACCTACTGGTGATCTCCAAGTGCGCCTGAGACGGCTTAAGCAAAGCTCAGAAAATTAGACAAGAAAGTAAAAGGGAAAATATGGTGGGAATCTTAATGTGCCTTGTTGTTATCTGCATAATGAAAGAAGCAGAATTGAGCAGCCTTAACCGCTGGCTCACACCCTCGCTTTCCCAAATTGCTCCCCCAGGGACAAATTTGTATGTTGATATGATGGAAAGAATTGCAGGTACTTTTAATCTTACCAACTGCTGGGCCTGTGGGGGGCTTCGGGAGGCCAGAGGCCAGTGGCCTTGGAGGGCTTTTCCTTTGGCCCCGAAATGGCTAGTAAGTAGTAAGGCAGATGTTAAGAGTACTAGTCAAAAATGGGATGAGAACCACAGTTGGGAACTTTCCCAAGTGGCGTTAGGAGAGTATTGCATCAGTAATAATGGTACAGGAAAAAGGTTGGGACACAGCCGTTGCATATGGACTTTAAAAGTAAGGTGGATGAACCTTACAAGATTAGAACGGCTTTATTATCCTAATAGCCCAGGGTATAATCGGCTAGTGTGGCAGCATCCCAATGGAACAATTGTGTGGTTTAATAAATATTGGAGTGCCACAAATCAAAGTGATGATCGGACAGATTGTACAGACAAGAACCAGGATGGGCTATGGGAATGTTCCATGAAAGGAGGCCACGCAGTTGCTGGTCCTTTGGGTCCAGAAGGAGGCTTGGGGTTTCCCGAGATGCCCTATGGTTGGGCCCCTCCAAATGCCACCAATAGAGAAAATAGGGCCTTAAGAGGATACTATTGGATTTGCGGACGACGGGCCTATACAATACTACCACAGGGGTGGACGGGAACTTGCTATATGGGAGTAATTGTACCAGCTTTCTTTTTGTTACCGTCTGAGGTTGGAAATAAGCTAGGAGTCTCTTTGTATGATGATTGGAAAAGGGCCAAGAGAAGTATTGATGTAAGTTTGACACAGGGTAGCTCCCAAAAGTGGAAGAAGGATGAGTGGCCCCCTCAGAGGATTATTGAGTATTATGGACCAGCTACATGGGCTAATGATGGGAGTTGGGGATACCGGACACCAATATATATGCTGAATAGAATCATCCGGTTGCAGGCAGTCTTGGAAGTAATTACTAACCAGACCGCCACTGCTCTCGAGTTATTAGCCCGACAAAGTTCTCAGATGAGAGCAGCCATATACCAAAATCGGATGGCCTTAGACTATTTACTTGCAGAGGAAGGCGGAGTCTGCGGAAAGCTCAACCTTTCTAACTGTTGCCTCCAAATAGATGACAATGGGAAAGCAGTCTTAGAGATTGCCAAAGAGATTAGAAAAATAGCCCATGTACCAATACAAACGTGGGAAACCACATGGAATAAGGACTGGTGGTTTCAATTATTTGGAGGACCCTGGTGGAAAAAGGTAGGGTTTGTGCTTTTGTGTGCTCTAACTGGTTTGATTTTTATCCCTTGCCTTATTCCTTGTCTCACTAGATTGATAACCACCACAGTGGAAGGAATGCAGGTCGCAGCAGTCCCTCTAAAAGCACAGACTGCTGCAAAGGTCATGGTCCTCAGAAAAATTCCTCGTAATTATCTTGATATGCCCGAATGAAGTAAAGATCAGAAAGCATCTCGAGGGGGGATGTTGTTAGAAATATTATTAAAAATGCATTATCAATAGCAGATTTAGAAAAAAAAAGAAAAACACAGCTGCTACCCATCCTTGTCTCCTTAATGGGAGAGGGAAGGGGGGGGGTGGAAATTGAAGGGAAAAGCCACCAAAAGGCCCTTTGTACTAAGGCATCACCCCCTCTCTGTCCTGCAAATTTACTATCTCTTTGTCACACTAAATCACACTTTCTTTATGGCCCCAAATTCCTAAGGCTAAGATAAGAGCAAATGCCATTTTTTGCCTTCAGGTTGAACTTTGAGTAATCCTGAATCCCATCCACGCACGCGTGATAGCCTAATGCATATTAAGCCTACCCGCCCCGCATACTTAAGTAGTTAATTATAATGCACATGGGACGTATGAAGCGACATGTTTACATATATGTTTGTATGAACCGGAAATGAGTTGTAAAAATTCCTTCTTCTGCACACGTGGTCAGGAGAGAGGGGATAAAAGCCTGCTAATGATTATGCTCGGGGGCAGAGGGACTTGATCTTTTGTCTTCTCCCTCTGACCCTATTTGCAAATATATACCTTTTGTATTGTTAATAAAGTGTGTCTGAAGCTGAAAGTTTTTTTTTCCACCTCCCGAGAAACGAACCACGATCTTTTTAATTCAACAGTATTGTGAGGGGAAAAGCCCCAGAGAGGGCACGAGCCCCGGAGAGGGCGCGAGCGTACAGAGGCAGGCCTGGAGGACGTCCGCAAGGGCGCGGGCAATGGTAGTTTGACTTAACAATGTCCGGTACACCTGAGAGGCTTGGGGCATGGTGTTAGGGGTGGTAGGAGCCACGCATAGCCCATGAGGCTGGGTGCACCAGAATCAATCTATGTGGAATAGGGACATCTCAAGACCCCGTGCCAAAGAGGGGAGAAAGGCAGCCTCCCTTTAACAATATACCATCAAAGATGTGGCGGGCGAGATAGCGAGGGTGCGTTGAACCCGATTTGGCACGGTAGGTCGGGGGCGCTAGGGGAGTTCACGGCACCCCTAGGTCACATCCTGCCACATCTATGAATAAAAATGTGGCATGAGAGGCTGAGATCTACTGCTTTTCAAAGTTTGAAGGACATGGTGACCAGAAACAGTCAGTGTAATTTATTAACTGCATATCATACTTCCTATATTTAATAAAGCCTTTATTTTGAATGTAAAACATGTTTTCATAAATTTACTTTATTTTCTTATCCATCTAGCATATTTTAGGATAGTTTTTTATTTAATAAAAACATTCTTAAATGCTGGTTTTGTGCATTTTAATTCAATTTTAATTTCCATCTAAATGCACTTTGACAGAAATCACAAAAATAATCATGCAGTAGATGGGACGTATGCCATTCTCTATTTTCTCACATAATAAATATGTAAAATATTAGTGTCTGAATAAATATAAGTTGTTTAATTGCTTAAATAAATGCATATAGATGCAGTGCATCCTCAGTCATTAGGAAGAAGGAATGCCAACTTGAGTGATGAGCAGGGATCCTGGTTTTCCATGATATAAAATCGCAAATTGTCTGATTAAAAAATTGCAAATTCTGTCATAAAAAAACAAAAATCCATGATTAAAATTAAAGACTCCCCACCGTCCCCCCAGCCTTGATCATACCTCTCACTCCCCCCACCCACAGCCGGTGCTCCCCAAGCCCTGCAGGAGAAGGCCCCCAGCTGCCAGGGCTACGGACCCAGGTCCACAGCCCTCTGCCTCTGCTGCAGGGTGGTGCTAGCTCCCTGCCTCTGCGCATACTCCTGTGGGCAGTAGGGGGGGCGCACAACACCAGATCTGTGCCTAGGGCAGGTGCAAGCTGTGGGCATGGGCTCTCGTCCTGCTTCCTTCCCACAGGGCCTCTGCAGCCTGGCAGGCACAACACGGCACAGCAGGGAAGAATAAAGTTACGTGGTGAAGCTCTGAGCTCCCCGCTGCTCTGATGATGCACCTTCTGTGCGTGCTGCTGCTTTGAGGGGCAGAACCCCATGCCACTGCCCTCACTGCAGCCCTGCATGCAGGAGGCATGTTCCCAAGGCAGTGTGGAGCTCACAGCAGTGTGTAGCTTTTCTGTGTGGCTCCAGTGTCATTGCTGTGTTGGGTCATGCCCACCAGGCTGTGGAGGCCCCGGGGGAGGGAAGCAAGGCAGAGATTGCAGTGATGAGCAGCTTCCCCACATGCCTTCTCTGTGCCCTGCTGCCCTGCTTCCTTTCCCCACAGCCTCCTCAGCCTGGCAGTCATGATCCAGTACCATAAGGAACACTGGAGCCATGTGGAGAAGCTGTTTGCCCTGGCGATGCATCTGCTGTGTGTGGGGCTGCGCTGAGGGCACTGGTGTGGGGTTGCACCCTGGCAGGGTGCAGTTTTAGTGGTCATGCCCAGGACCTGGGGTCTCCTTCTTTCCCATAGCCCCATCCCATAACTCCCAGTTTATCCTGGCAGGGGAGTGAGCTCAGCAGGGACATGTTCTTCCTCTGCTGGCTGGTGATGCAGTGAATGCCACCTTCAGCTGAGAGCGGGGCAGTAACTGTTTTTTAAAAAAAATGAAAAAAGGAAATCAGTGCAGATAGAGTGAGGAGGGTGGCGCTCAGTCCATCTACAGGTGGAGCTTGGGGAACCCCAGCAATGGGAGGTTCACTTTCTAGAACAGCTGCTCCACCAAACCAGGATCCAAGCAGGTGCGGTGGGGTGTCGCAACATCCCCAGCTGAACACCCTCTTGCTTGGAACACTGGTTGGTGGACAGAATAAGTGTTGCCAAGCTATTGTGGCCAGATTCTGCCACATATGGCTCCAGCTTGCACAGGAGGCCAAAGGGTTGCAGTCCAGTGGCTCCACATTCTTGGCAAGATAGGTAGCCACTGAAGCCTTGGCACTACCTGCCCAAGGCTGGGGTCTGGTGCATTTGGACCCCAGCATTGGAGCCAGGCCCTCAGCCCACATTGGCAGTGGCTGGCATGGATGAGACTGGCTGTTGCTGGTGCTGGTGTCAGTGGCGGTGCTGGTGCTGGGAGTGGTGGCACGGTAAAATGGATCCCTCTCTTCCACATTCCCTCTCCTCTGCCCTTTGGCTTCCCTGACTTTGTTGACCAGCTAGGAACATTGACCCCCTGGAATTTCTCCATTTGGTTCTCAAGTTCCCTCACTATGGGGATCACCTGGCTAAGAAGGGCATCACCAGTGCTAAGGATCTCGGTAGTCTCGAGGAAGGCTTGAGGACCATGAAGATCTGGGAGATGGTACCCCACTCAGCTCTGTTCAGGGGGCCACTGATCCCAATCTCCCCAAGGAAGGACATCTCATGGATGGTCTTCTGTTGCTCCACCAGCCTTTTGAGCATCAGGTATGTGGAGTTCCAATGAGTCTCCACATCCTGCATGATGTTGTGCTGCAGGATGCTTAGCTCTGTCTGTTTCTTCCACAGCATCCTGCCCCCTTTGATGCTGCAGTGGAAGTAGTCCACCAACTTCCTGCATTTTGAAATCAGCTGGCTTGTAGCGATAGTGGTGGCAGTGCCATCACTGGCAGCCCTGTCCCCCTCCAAGGCATCCCTGACTATGAGGGGAAGCCTGTGTGCCACACAGTGGATGCCAACAAAGTTGGCATCATGGACAGTCTCGACCATATTGGCCCCATTGTCAGTGACCATGAACCTGTGGGTGAGCTTGGCCTTCCCAGTGAAACACCCCTGCTCTCTATGGTTCATGACCACCATGATCTCCCTTGCCATGTGGGACTCATCCAGCACCTCAGCTTGGAGGAGAGCCCACCGGTGGCCTGACTGATCACACCAGTGCCCTCTGAGGGAGAGGTAGGTGTGATCACCACCCCGGCTGCTCCAGATGTTGGAGGTGAAGTGCAAGGCTATCTGCAGCCCTGCCTTGTGCAGCTCCTCCCTCAAGTACTCCATGCATGCCTCATACAGAGAGGGCATCACCATCCTGCTAAAGGTGGTACATGTGGGCACTTGGTATGATGGGGCCACAAGTGCCATGAGCTGCCTGAACCCTGGCCAGTCAACTAGGGAGAAGGGCTGGCCATCCAGAACAAGTATCTCTGCAGTGGTCTGGGTGATTTTGCTTGCCTTGGAAATGCGCCCCACTCTGTCTGCAGGTTTCCCCCCACCGTTCCAGGGTGGCCTGCCTCTGGTTTGTGGGGAAGGGGGCTTTGGAGTGAGTGGGGGACTTCCCTTTGGGCATGCTTGCACTGGTGGCAGGTTGAACAGGAAGAAGGGCAAGGGGATGCTGCCTCCTGAGATGTAGCAGCATCACTGTGGTGGTGAAGTGTTTAACCTCTTTGCCTCGGCTGATCTGCCTTCAGCAGTGCTGGCAGATAGCAAACCTGGGATCATCTGCCAGCTCAAAATGCTCCCACACTACACTACTCACCTGCTTCTGGGTTGAGGGTGGGGATGCTGCCTTATCTCCCTTCTCAGCAGGCTGAGGCACAATATCAGGAGGAGCTGACCCAGATGAGCCACTCACCTGAGCCTCCACAACTTCAACCTCAACCTCCTCTGTGGTGCTGCTTTCCAGAGAAGGAGCCCTGGGTCTAGGGGAACTTTGAGGGCTGTGGAGCACAAACTCTGATTCTGCCTCGGTACCCAGAATTGCTTGAGCCAGGGCGCTCAGGTCCCCTGGTTCTAGTTCCAGCGCCTCCTCTGGCAGTGGGAGGCTCTCACTGGGAGATGACATTGGGGTGGAGGAGACTGTCGTTCTGTTGGTGGTGCCTATTTCTGGAGTTAGGGGAGGTGGTGCAGGTGCAGGGATGACAGGTACAGGTACTACTCTTACCTCCTTGCTTCTACTGGCAGCAGACGCCTCATGGCTACCTGGGAAGAGGATGCGTCTATGTTTGGAGGTGGGGAACTTGCAGCTCTAGCTCTTTCCCTACCCCCACTCCCTCCCCTGCCAGAAGACCTGGCACCTGCCTTTCCAGCATGCTTCATATTAATCTTTCCTGTGCTGCAAAAGGGGTGTGTGTGTGACTCCTTTTGTGTGGTGTGTGTTTGTTCCTCTGTGTTGCATGCATGCACTGGACTCTTCTTTGATTGATTGTTTGATTGAGTAATGATTATTAAGAACTATGTAAAAAATGTGTGCTATCTTCTTCTTCTGTCTGTGTGGTACTGTATTTACTTACTATGAATTATGAATGGCAAGTGTGACTCCTTTTGTGTTTTATGTTTTCTTTCATAGTTTCATAGTTGGTAGGATCAGAAGGGACCTGAGCAGATCATCAAGTCCGACCCCCTGCCATGGGCAGGAAAGAATGCTGGGGTTAAATGACCCTAGGCAGGTCATTTAAATGACCCTAGGCTGGGTACTTAGGCAGTTGTGCTGAGTATGCTGGAGGGAGCACACGTGCCCCTGGTGTCCCCAACCCCGGAGGTGGTGGCGGCAGCAGCAGCAGCTCCAGCTCCAGCAACAGCAGCAGCAGCAGCAGTGATCCGCAGCTGAGGGACAGCTGCGGCAATGAGGAGGTAAGCCAGGGGAAGGGATTGGGTGGGGCCAGGTGCGGGCGATTGGGCAGGGGATTCTTTCCCCGCCTGACCCCATTTAGCCGCACCGGGTGGGAGCTGCACAAACAGGGAGCACAAACAGGCATGCTCTTTAGGGGTGCCCCGGAATTTGCACCCAGGTGAGAGAGGGCTAGGAGCTGGGGTGGGTGAGGGCTAGGGGCTTGGAAGCCCGAGGGACGACTTACCAGGGATCCTCTGGTGGGATGGAGCTCAGGTGGACAAGCAGGGTTCCCACAGGGGGCAGGGCTCCAGGCAGGCACAGATGATTGACTGGCTCAGCTGATTGTCTGATTGGCCCTGCTGATTGGCCCAGGAAATTTGAACCCAGGCTAATTGGCTGGCCAAGGGAGTTGTGCTGAGGACACCAGAGAGAGCGCACATGCCCCCAGTGTCCCCTGACCCTTGAGGTGGCAGCGGCAGCAGTAGCAGCAGCAGCTCCAGCAACAGCAGCAGCAATCCGCAGCTGAGGGATAGCTGCAGAAACGAGGAGGTAAGCTGGGGGAAGGATCGAGTGGGGCGAGGTGCGGGTGATCGGGCAGGGGATTCTTTCCCTGCCTAACCTCATTTAGCTGTGCTGGGCAGGAGCCACGCAAACAGGCGTGCTCCTTAGGGGCATGCCAGAGTTTGTGCCGGGGTTCGCGCAGGGAGGCGTTCAAGAGGCCGCAGGCGGTGGAAAAGCCAACGGCGGCAGCAGCAGCAACAGCAGTCATCTCCAGGTAAGTGCATCGGGGTGAGAGCATGGGAGATGTCACACGGAGTGCAGCCCGGGCTCCGGCCCCACGGCTGCCTTCTGGCCCTGGGACTGGTAAGGCTTTCGTGCAGGTGGGGCCACCTGCCTGTGGGGGCTGCCTGGCTTTGTCCCTGGGGCCGGGGGAGGGCATGGGGCGGGGGCTTCTCTCACCTATCCCACCTGTGCCAGGATTGTGGCACTGGAGGGGCAGGTGAGAGAGCTCCAGGCGGAGGAGAGCAGGCTGCAGGGGATCAGGGCCGTGGAGAATGAGATTGATGGGTACTTTCTCTCTCTGCAGGGCCTGTCCCCTCAGGCTGTCATGACCCAGGAGTCTGCAGGAGGCAAGTGGAGGACAGTCACCTCCAGGGCCAGGTGGCATTGCAGGTATCGTGCAGCTGCATCAACTGTCACCCCAGTACAACTGGCGAGCAGGTATGTGGCCCTGGCAGCACTGGAGAAGACTGGTCATGAGGAAGAAGGAAGCGAGGAAGCCACGCTGTCATCCAACAAGCTGGCATCCGTAACTACTGAGCATCACCCAGTGACCCTGAGGAAGAGACGGCAGGTTATCGTCATAGTGAACTCCCTCCTTGGAGAAACAGAGGGACCCATCCGCCGAACAGACCCCAATGTAAGAGAAGTGTACTTTCTCTCAGGAGCCGAGATTGGGGATGTCACAGGGAAGATCACTAACAGTATACCAGTTCTATCTTCCAAATGGGATGAGAGGAAGGCTTAACTGAGACCCTGTGGGGCTATAGGTTGTTTAGAAGAGATAGGAAGGGGAAAAAAGGTGGGCGGGTTGTGCTCTATGGTAGGGAACAGTATACCAGTTCTACCTTCCAAATGTCAAACTTCAAGGAGGGCAGGGGGAGGGGGATCTGGTGGTAGGGGTTTACTACAGGCCACCACATCAGAAGAAAGAGCTGGATCTGGAATTCTCCAGGCAGCTGGGGGAGGCTCTGCGTGCAAAGGATGTTGTGGTCATGGGTGACATGAATTACCCTGATATCAACTGGGAGGAGCAGTCAGCCAGGTCTAGCCACTCCCGAAGGTTTCTGACGTGTGTACAGGACCTACACCTCGTGCAGGAGGTACACGTCCCCACTAAGAAAAATGCCATACTGGATCTGGTGTTAGCCTCTGGGGACAACCTGGTGGGGGAGGTGCTAGTACAAGGGAAGCTGGGGACAGTGATCATGAAATGATCCAGTTTGCTATTCAGAGAAAGGTGGGGCAGGGTAACTAGCACAGCGCAAATGCTTGACTTTAGGAAAGCCAACTTGGATGTGCTCAGGGCAGTAGTCTAGAAGACACTCGGAGCCCAGGGTGTAGCTGGTATGGGGGTCCAGGAAAGGTGGTCCTCCTCAAGGCTATCCTTGGGGCACAGCAGGACACAATTCTTCTGCGCAGGAAGGTGGGAAAAGGGTCCAAGAAACCTTCATGGCTGAGTACGGATATCCAGGCTGGCCTGAAGGCAAAGAAAAAAGCGTACTGGCGGTGGAAGCAGGGGGCAGGGACAAAGAAGGAGTACACCTCCCTGACCTGAGCTTGTAGGGATTTGGTGATGAAGGCTAAAGCAGCACTGGAGCTTAGATTAGCTTCTGGGATTAAGGATAACAAAAAGTTCTTCTTCAAGTATATAGGTAGCAAGAAGAAGTCTCAGGGTAACACTAGACCCCTACAAGGCAGGGCAGGGCAGGGCAGGGCAGCGCAGTTGGTGACGGACGCACAAGAGAAGGCAGAACTCTCCAACAAGTTCTTTGCTTCCGTGTTCCTGTCCGCTGACAATGGGGTGCTCTTGGATGATAGTGTAGAGAGGCCCAGGAAGGATGCAAGTCCCCCGACTGTTAGTTCAGACCTAGTTAAAGACTACCTGGAGGGCTTAGATGTGTCCAAGTCAGCGGGCCCGGATGACCTTCATCCGCTGGTGCTGAGGGAATTGACTGGTGTCATTGCGGAGCCATTGGCACGGCTGTTCGAGGACTCCTGGTGCTCGGGCCAAGTCCCTGACGACTGGAAAAGGGCCAATGTGGTCCCTATTTTCAAGAAGGAGAGGAAGGAAGAGCCTGGCAACCTCACTTCTATCCTGGGGAAGGTCTTTGAAAAAATTATCAAGGGCCACATGTGTGAGAGCCCTGCAGGGGAAGTGATGTTGAGGGGTAACCAACATGGGTTCGTGCCAGGCCAATCCTGCCTGACTAACCTGGTCTCTTTCTATGACCAGGTAACAAACAGCTTAGATGGGAAGGAGGAAGTTGATGTCATCTTCTTGGACTTCCAGAAGGCCTTCGACACAGTGTCCCACCCAATTCTGGTGGGCAAGCTGAGGGACTGCGGCATTGACAAATGCACGGTCACATGAGTGACAAACTGGCTCCAGGGGAGCACCCAGCGGGTGGTGGTGGACAGGTCGATGTCAACCTGGGAGGGTGTGGGTAGTGGAGTCCCCCAGGGCTCAGTCCTTGGGGCCAGTGCTGTTCAACATCTTCATTAGTGACCTGGACGAGGGTGTGGAGAGCACCCTGTTCAAGTTCACTGATGACACCAAGCTGTGGGGTAAAGTGAATACACCAGCAGGCAGGGACTGCGTCCAGGCAGACCTGAATAGGTTAGAGAAGTGGGCAGATCTGAACAGGCTGCGGTTGAACAAGGACAAGTGCAGGGTGCTGCACCTGGGGAGAGGGAACCAGCATTATAGTTATAGGTTAGGGGCTGACCCTCTCAGCAGCACAGAGGCAGAGAGTATCTTGGGGTCGGGATTGACTACAGGATGAATATGAGTCACCAATGTGACAAAGCAATAGGCAGAGCTAACCGCACCCTGTCATACATCAACAGGGGCATCACTAACAGGTCCCGAGAGGTCTTGCTCCCCCTCTATGCGGTGCTGGTCAGGCCGCAGCTGGAGTACTGTGTCCAGTTCTGGGCACCGCACTTCAAAAAGGACGTGGAGAACCTGGAGAGGGTCCAGAGGGCCACTCGTATGGCTGGGGGCCTCCGTGGCCAGCCCTATGGGGAGAGGCTGAGGGACCTGAATCTCTTCAGTCTCCGCAAGAGGAGACTGAGGGGGGATCTTGTGGCTGCCTACAACCTTATCAGGGGCCACCAGCAGGGACTTGGAGAAAGTCTGTTCGCCAGGGCCCCCCTTGGAGTCACCAGGAACAATGGCCACAAGCTGAGGGAGAATAGGTTTAGGTTAGATATTAGGAAGAACTACTTCACAGTAAGGGTGGCCAGAGCCTGGAATAGGCTTCCCAGAGAGGTGGTGCTCTCACCTTCCCTTGAAATCTTCAAGAGGAGACTGGATAGGCACCTGGCTGGGGTCTTATGACCCCTGCCACCCCCAGTGCTCCTTCCTGCCCATGGCAGGGGGTCAGACTAGATCTGTCTGGGTCCCTTCCGACTCAGTGATTCTATGATTCTATGAACACAGCAGCATCTGTGGATGCATCCTCTGTGGTGCATGTGTGCACTGGACTCTGCTTTGATTATTAATAACTATGTATGGTGTCTTCTTCTGTGATATGCTATTAATGTGAGTGTGTAACTACTACTGTACTTCTTGTTCTTCTTCTGTGTTGTAATGTGTACCTAAAATAATATATCTCCTTCTTCTAGGAGTCTGAGTTCTGTCTTTTATGTATTAATCTCAATCTGAATCTCTATCTGACTTCTGTGTTGTCTCTAATCTGTATGCAAACTATTAAAACCAACTATAACTAATAATATTAATAACTAATGTAATAACTATACTATCTCTTTTTTGAATATCTGATTTTTCTTCTATGTGTGAGCGTGTGTTTGCAATGTGTGCTTCCCTGCACAGTGATGGATCACACTGCCAGGGAAAACACTGAGCTTTCTTTTTTAAAAGTATTGTAAAACAAAAAAAAAGGAAAAAAAAGAGAACAAATATAAATTGAAAGAAACGAACTGGGTAAGTATTAAGTAAAGGGATTCTAAGCTAAACTAAGCTAAGCTAAGCTATTTGCTATCCAATCCTTTCTAAGAACAAAAAGGAGCAGGCGACTGACTGACTAGGAAGCAAGCCAGGCAGTTCAGTATATATATGATGCTGTTGTTCACTCAGAACCAGCTCACAAAAGGCACAGTAAGCCTGCAGACAGAGGCTTTTATGCTGTTTCTATGTTTTTTCCCCCAGACACTGTGATTGGAAGAGCACTCAGAGAGAAATCACAGTGACTGGCTAGAGATGTCAGTCATTTCCTGCCTGTTCCCTGTCCCTCCCTGCTCCCCCTTCCTTTTCTAAGTTTCTGTTTCCTCAGAAAGACCCCCTGCTGAATCACTGAATCTTGTCCAAATCTTTTCCAAATTGATTCGGAGGCTTTGAATCGATTCAGAAAGTTTTAAGCTTCTAGTGATTCAGGTTGGATTCAGAGATTCGGCCTCCGAATTGGGCCAAATCTTCTCCGAATTGAATCACAAACCAAAGCTTCACACAGCCCCAAATGAGACAACACTTCTTTAGGAAATTTCTTAAAGTACAGATGCCAACCAAGAATAAAATTAACTGTTTAAATCAATGTATCCTGCTTGCTGATGTAAGTTACTTTGCTTTAAAACTGTCCATCCTGGGCACATCTACATGAGACATTTACTGTGGAGCTGATTAATTAGCTCTGCAGTAAAGTCTCAGTGTCTGCACGTGCAGTCTTATTAGGTTGCAGGAAACTAATTAATTCCACTGTAGTTTAGTACTTGTAAATACAATTACTATCCTGTGGCAGCATTATTTACTGCACAGCACAGCACAGCACAGCACAGCACAGCACAGCACAGCACAGCACATGTAGATGCTGACAGGGCTGGCTGGGGGACGAGGGTGCTTCAGTATGGGGGCTGTCTGATGGCTATCCCTACAGTGAAGCACTCTAGTGCCCCAGCCAGCCCCTCTGCAGCACATTCAGCTGGGTGGGAGCAGCTCCAGAGTTTTTTCATTTGCATTAATTTCACATTACGCATGCCCCGTGTGAGGGACAAGTAGTGGAAGGACTTCTTCATACAAGATATAGATCTACTGTTGTGGACTGTAGAAGTCCTTTCAGTTCTTCCTCTTTAGGGTCAATGACATGTCAGTCCTCACGGTATGGCCATTGTCTCCACCTTTCATCCTAGTTGGCATGAGTGAGTTTCTGTGGAACTTTGTTCTGAGATGCAATAAAGGGAGCAGGCCTTTTGTGTGGGACTCTAGAATCATTATTATTTAATGATTTAATGAATTATTGGTATAGTACCTCAACTCCATTTGGCTGGGTGTTGTACAAATACAGAATCCTGGTCAAGTCATACCAGTTCTCCTAAGGCTAAGGATTCCTGTAGAGTGGGAAGAGGGAAGTATTAGAATTGCTCCCTAAATGAGGATGCCTTTTTGGTTCTGATATCAAAGAGAGCAAAGAAAAACCAGCTACCTGTTAAGCTTCTGCCTTCTTTAAAACCAATCCACCCTCCTACAAAACACAAGAAATGACAGATTCCCATGTCTTTCCCTCCCATTCAGTTACATTCAGATTCAGGAGGCTCTAGAGCTTGAATTGCCATGTTACACCCAGTTTGAGGACAATTTCAAGAGCAGTTTGGGCAGACACTTGGTTGGACTGGTTTTAGTCAGTTATGATTATTACGGCTGTGCGAAGCTTCGGTCCCTGATTCGATTCGGTGGAGATTTGGCCTGATTCAGTGGCTGAATCTGAATTGAATCAGAGGACCCTTTAATCTCTCCAAATTAAATTGATATTGGCACCCAGGGAGGATGACTGGAGTCCCTCTGGGTTAACATATGTGGGGAACATGGCATAGGGGACATCATGATAGGAGTCTACAACAGACCTCCTAACCAGAAACAAGAGCTAGACCAGGAATTCACCAGGGAACTGGCTGAGGCTGCACGCTGTCAGTGCATGGTTGTCATGGGAGACTTTAACTACCCAGACATCTCATAGGAAGAACACTCAGCCAAATCTGATTGGTTGTAAAGTTTCCTCACATGCGTGGATGAGCTCTACTTGACCCAAGAAGTCTATGGGCCAACAAGAGGTAAAGCATTGCTGGACCCAGTACTGGCCAAAGTGGATGATCTAGTCAGTGACCTAAGAATCGATGGAAAGCTGGGTGATAGTGATCATGAGCTGATCACCTTTACTATCCATCGCAAAGCTGGCAAGTGAGTCAGCAATGCAGAAGTCTTCAACTTTAGGAAAGCTGACTTTGACAAGCTCAGGAAGCTTGTTGTCAAGGCCCTAAGGAGCCATGACTCAACAGGAAGAGGAGTCCAAGAGGAGTGGTTGCTTCTCAAGGGAGTGATTCTGACAGCACAAGGGATATACATCTGTAGCAGGCCGACCTAGGGGTGCCGTGACCTCCCCTAGCGCCTCCACCTACCAAGCCAAATCGGGTCTCAAATGCACCCTGTATCTCACCCACCATGTCTTGCTGGTAAATATCGTTAAAGGGAGGCTGCCTTCCTGCCCTCCTTGGCATGGTGCCTTGCTGTACCAGGGCTCTGTCGAATTGCCCGCCTGCACCCCCACGGGTGTCCCCTCACTTCCCTCACCGCACTGGGGCCTGTCTCCCATGGGTCTTGTAGCCCGCACTGGGACCTCGCCCTTATACCGTTGCCTGCACTGGGGTCTCACCCTTATACCATTGCCCGTACTGGGGCCTGTCTCGCGCTCCTGATATTGCCTACACTGGGCTTGCCTTTGCCTTTATACAAATTGCCCGCACTGGGCTTGCTTGCGATTCCCCTGCCCCCACCAGGGCCTGTGCCTCGCACTCGCCTGCACTGGGGCCTTGCTCATGATCCCCCGCAATCGGGGCTCAGGCGGCCTCGGCCTTACCTGGCCCCAGACCCCTTCTTGGGTCCTATGCCCCACTTGGGCTTCTTGCCTACACCCACACTGGGCTCCTCCTGATGCTGCCGACACTGGGGCCAGGGTTGGGACACCCCAAAATGCAGCACCCTCTCCAGTTCTAGGAGCCCCCCCCACTGCTGGGGAGCTCCTATGAGGCCTCCTTCACCCCTACAGCCTCACCCAGTCCTCTGGTGGTATACAACAACAAAACAGAAAACACAAGGCCGCTTGGCTATAACATAAATCCCAAGCCAACCTGGCTATCCTTTATATGTATCCCTGCTAGGGTTTCCTCCACCCTGTATCCTTATGCTGACGCTGCTCAGGCCATCAGCCTTCTCTACCATGCCTGCCCTGCTTGCTCCAGCAGAGCTCCCACTTCCTTGGCTGCCAGAAGGGAACTGCCTCTGGCCTCGGCCTCGCTGTTTATATAGGTCAGGCCCTGCCTCCTTATGGTCAGCTGACCAGACTGGTTGCCCTGGCAACTCACACCTGTGCTGCCCTGGTGACTGGCAGCTCAGCTCATACTACTATTGTATCCCATCCCATCTCAGAGGACGGGTAGCAAAAGGGCACAGCAACCCCCTTGGCTCAGCAGGGAACTCAAGGACTTCCTACACCTAAAAAGAGAGACTTACAAAGGATGGAAGCCTGGAATAACCACCAAGGAGGAGTACTCAGCACTGGTCCATGCCTGCAGGGAGTGGATCAGGAAAGCCAAAGCTGCAACTGAACTCCATCTGGCTTTACATATGAAGTTATAATAAAAGTCCTTTTATGTAGGGAGTCAGGAAAAAAGCACCTGCTGAACCAAATGGGACAACTGATAACTGACAACCAGGAAAAAGCCAACCTGCTTAATGGGTACTTTGCAGCGGTCTTTTATCAGCCCAAAGGTACCACTCTGCCTAGCATGATGTGGGACGGCCAGGTTGAGGGTGTACTTATACTCAGCATCAGTGTAGACCCTGTAAAGGAACATCTTGAGAGGCTGGACACCTTCAAGTCATCTGGTCCTGAAAGATTACACCCTAAAGTACTCAAGGAGCTGGAAGGTGTTATAGCTCAACCATTGGCAAAAATGTTCAAAAACCTGTGGCACTCAGGTAAAGTACCTGAAGACTGGAAGAAGGCCAATGTGGTACCCATCTTTGAGAAAGGGAGGAAAGTAGATCCCTGGAATTACAGGCCAATCAGCTTGACCTCAATCCCTGGTAAGATTCTGGAGAAAATTATCAGAGAGACCTTTCTGGATAAGCTGGAAACACCCTGAGGAACAGCCAGTACGGGTTTGTCACAGGTAGATCTTGCCTGACCAATCTCATCTCCTTCTATGATCAGGTGACATATCACCTGGACAAGGGAGAAGAGATTGACATCATATATCTGGACTTAAAAAAGCCTTTGATCTGGTGTCCCATGATCTCCTCATGGAAAAATTGGCCAACTGTGGCCTTGGCTACCCCACAGTCTGGCTGGGAAATTGGCTCCAAGGTTGGACCCAGAGAGTAGTAGTTCATGGAAGCAAATCACTATGGCACTCTGTGACAAGTGGTGTCCCCTGAGGCTCTGTCCTTGGACCGGTTTTCGTTAACATCTTTATCAACAATGTGGACATTGGCATCAGAAGCATACTGGCCAAGTTCGTCGATGACACTAAACTTTGGGGCACGGTGTCCCCACCTGAGGATAGGCTAGTGATCCAGGATGACTTGGATAAGCTTAGTAAGTGGGAGGATATAAACCTAATGATGTTCAATACCAAAAAATGCAAGGTACTCCACCTCGGGGAAAAAACCTTGCAGCACACTTATAGGCTTGGCAGTGCTACGTTTGCTAGCACCATGGCTGAAAGAGATTTGGGGGTCATGATTGACCACAAGATGAACATAAGCCACCAATGTGATATCTCAGCTGGTAAAACAAATAAAACTCTGGCTTGTATCCATACATAATTCTCAAGTAAATCTCAGGATGTCAACCTCCCACTGTACTTGGCCTTGGTGAGGCCACAGCTGGAGTACTGCATCCAATTCTGGGCTCCACAATTCAAGAAAGATGTTGAGAAGCTTGAGAGAGTCCAGAGGAGAGCCATGTGCATGATCAGAGGGCAAGAGAATAGGTCTTATGATGAGAGGCTGAGAGCCATGAGACTCTTCAGCCTGGAAAAGCACAGTCTCAGGGGTGGCAGTCTCAGGGGTGGCCTGGTAGCTGCCTATAAGTACTTAAGGGGTGTGCATCAGGATCTGGGGAAATTTCTGTTCACCAGAGTGCCCCAAGGGATAACAAGGACCAATGGTCATAAACTCCTCCATGACCGTTTTAAGCTGGACATAAGGAAAAACTTCTTTACTGTCTGAGCCCCCCAGGCCTGGAATAGACTCCCTCCAGAAGTGATGCAGGCACCTACTCTGGATTCATTCAAGAAGCATTTGGATACTTATCTTGCTGGGATCCTTTGACCCTAGCTGACTTCCTGCCCCTGGGGCAGGGGACTGGACTTGATGATCTTCAAGGTCCCTTCTAGCCCTAATGTCTATGAAATCTATGAAATTGGAACCCTCCAAATCGGCTCGGAGAAACTCAGAAAGATTTGGTGATTTAGACGTAGAAACAGCTTTAAATATTTTTTCTACATACCTCTAGGTAGCAGGGGCTCATAAATGCTGAGATGCTGGGGCGTATGGAGTGTCCCACAGAAGCTCCCCAGCTTGCTCGGCAGCAGACCCAGAAGTGGACCAGAAACACTCCCTAGTCCACTTCCAGGTCCACTAGGGAGTGCGCAGGCCCCCCCGTACCCCCTCACGGCTTGGTGACTGGTGCCTCCTGGGTCTGGGGAGGGGCACCTGGGGTCCCTCTGTGTCTGATCACTGAGCCCAGAGAGGTATGGGGGGTTGCCCTGCGCGCTTCCCGGCAGACCAGGAAGTGGACTAGAAGTACTTCTGGTTCACTTTTGGGTTTGCCACTGAACATGTGGAAGGCCCCCACGCAGTCCTGTGGGATGCTTCATGCACCCCAGCATTGCAGCGATCATAAGATGTGCCTCCTACTTCAAGGTATGTAGAAATTTTTTTTAAAGTTGTGTCTATGTCCGAATCGCTAATTCTCTGAATCAGCATCGAATCTTCAGATTTGGATTCTGCTGAATTGAATCAGGGACAGTGATCCAAATCAATGGATCGAATCACTGTCCCTGATTTGGGCCAAATCCAAATCTGAATCGAATAGGGACCGTTTCACACAGCCCTAATGATCATGCCTTGAACAGGGGCTGAACTAAATTACCTTGTGAGATCCTGTTCAGCCCTACTTTCCTGTGATCTCAAATAGGCTTCAATCTACCCTTCCTTTTTAGTCTCAGTCACACTGAGATGAAGAATAGAGATAAGAGCAGTTTAAACAGTCTCAGGCACAGAAGGAAATTTCATTTGTCCCAAGCTTCTCCCTTTGGTTCAAAGAGGAATATAGAATGGTCCATCTTCCCCCCACAGGAGGGCATGAAACTCCAGTTCCACACCAAAATGGAGCTGTAAGTTTTCAGTCACACTTTCTACCCTGAAAAGAGCAAGAATCTTTGACTCTCCCACCTGCTCTCTCCTCAAGGGCAAGAATCTTTTCTGAAGGTTTCTCCTTTTCCCATAGCTATTTAATCCCTGTCTCAGGCTGTCTTAGTGGGACCATTTCCCCTGGAATGCTGTTCCTCTTGAAATGCTATGCTTAATAAATGGGCCATGCATCAATAATTTAACTACTTGTGACAACATGTAAAATCTGCTTAAAATATTACAAACTTGGGTAGTATTGCTGATAATTAAAAATAGATGTTATGACAAAGTGTGTGAGGTGTTAACTATATTTCAGGTTTTTGTTGTATTTAAAACATGGGCTGGGCCATCAATTTTGAAATATCATAAAAATGTGGCAAGCTTGCACTAGTTTAAATATATCTGATAAGAGTGTCCCATATATTTTAATTATGAATGTGCAATACAGCCAACAGGAGTCTAAATTCATCCTAGCAGCCACTCTAGGCAATAATATAAGACGAAGTCAGTAAGCTATGGATGAATGGCGATAAACTTAAACAGTTCAAAAATTGCCCTCTCTGGGCATGATTCTCTGTTGCCTTGCTCCTTATGGAGTCATTTATACCCGTACTAAGTAGGGTGAAATGCTGCTAATCAAAATTCTGGACTTAGTTGCCCTTGAGGCAGTATTTTACATTTGCTTTGCATGCAGTAGGCCAGATTCTTGTTTTATTTATGCGGATTTAAACCTGGAGGATGTGCTGTGAAGTCAGCTACTCCAGATATATGCTAGTTTAACTGAGAACAGAATCAACCCTGCTGTTTGCAGAGGAGAGAATGAGAGAGAGCAAACCACATATGAGAAATAGTAGTCATGTAATTTAACACAGAACTAGAAGGTGCTCAGACCCCGGGGTGAAAAGAGCCTATATAGATTAGAAATGGTAACACAAAATGAGTGCATTTGGTGCAATTAATGTGAAGCAATAAACTCCAGCATATGTCATACCAGAGTTTATTGCTCCTGGACGCCACGTTTACACGTGCACCCAGGACTGCAGCATGTTGAGCTGGGTTGGAACAGCCCTGGCTGGCAGGGGATCTGGGGGATCAGCCTGCCTGGGGGATCAGCCTGCCAGCCCAGGGCTGCTTCTCCCGGCTCCTTGTATTGTGGAGGGACTGGCTGAGGCCTGAAGTGCTTTAGTGCAGGGCTAGACAGCAAGCAGCCCCCACACTGAAGCACCCTCGTGCTCCAACCAGCCCCATCAACATCTACACGTGCGGTGCTATGGAGTGAAAAACTCTGCAGCAGGATAGTACTTGTATTTTTATTTTTAATAACCTACAGCGGCATTTATTACTTTACTGCAACCTAATAGGGCTGCATATGTAGATGCAGAGATTTTACTTAAACTGCATTTTAGTTAAATTGGCAGCTCTGCAATAAATGTTTCATGTAGATGTGCTAAATGAAAAGTAGTGGAATCTCAGGCCTTTAGTCC
Source organism: Crocodylus siamensis (assembly GCF_052110815.1). Lineage (NCBI taxonomy): Eukaryota > Metazoa > Chordata > Crocodylia > Crocodylidae > Crocodylus > Crocodylus siamensis. Next base: position 51,769,643 of record NC_143404.1, read on the forward strand.
TGGCTTTCACCTGCCTATGCCATATCCTTTGAGTTAAATTTTATGCCCAGATACACTGGTCCAGACCAGCTCAGTGGTATTTCATTAACTTACCTTAGATTTACAGCAATATATTTGTCTTGCAATGTGTCTCACAATGTACATATCTGTACATTTTTTGCAGTGTTAAGGTAGAAGTTTGATTAAAATAAGATAGGCTTGCCTTGAAGTTTGCTTGTCTTCCCCACTGTTGTGCCATCCCTTTATGAATATAATCACAGATGATAGAAAGTTAGGAGTGGAAGGGACCTCAGGAGGTCATGCAGTCCAACAGCCTGCTCAAAACAGGACCATCCCCAATTATGTCATCCCAGGTCTAGCCGGGTGTTAAAAACCTCCAAAGATGGAGATTCCATTACCTCTCTGGGTAACCTGTTCCAATGTTCTAATGTCATCCTAGTGAGAAAATTTTTCTTAATATCCAACCTAAACTTCTCTTGCTGCAACTTGAGACCATTGCTCCTTGTTCTGTCATCTGTGACCTCTGAGAACAGTTTAGGTCCATCTGCTTTGTAACAACCTTTCAGGCAGTTGAAGGCTGTTAAATCACCTCTCAGTCTTCCCTTCTCCAGAATAAATAAGCCCATTTCCCTCAGCCTCCCCTCATAATTCATGTGCCCCATCGTCCTCATCATTTTCATTGCCCTCTGCTGGACTCCTCAATTTACAAAACATCCTTTCTGTAGTGGGGGGCCCAAAACTGGATACAGTACTTTTTACCGGTGCTGAATAGAGGGGAAGAATCATTCTCCCAATCTGCTGACAACTCTCCTACTAATGCAGCCCAGTATGCTGTTAGCCTTCTTGGCAATAGGGGCACACTGTTGACTCATATTCAGCTTATTGTCCACTGTAACCCTCAGGTCCTTTTGTGCAGAGCTGCTGCTAAGGCAGTTGGTCCCCAGACTGTACTGCAACAGAAGATGTCTTATACAACAGAAAATTATTTTTCATCTGCAGTGGGCTCCTGCTCAACCAAAAATATTAATATATTGCCAGTACATACACGTTAGAGATGTGATACATTATATACCATGTTTACTCACATATTTTGGTTATGCCCTATTACTCATTCTTTTTGGAAAGTAATTATAACTAGAGTTAACATTAGGGCTGTGCAAAGCTTTTGATCATGATTCAGATTTGGAGATGATTCAGATGTTTGGAGGCTGAATCTATGAATCTGAATCGAATTGCTGGAAGCTTTAGGCTTTCTGAATCAATTCAGAGCTTCCAAATTGATTCGGAAAAGATTTGGAGATTCGGCCATAGGGTATAATGGGGAATCAATGAAATATCTATAACTTTGTTGTCTTTTGTCTGATTCAGATGAAACTTGCAGGGCTGGTAGCCTCTGCTAAGGGCATAACATATGACATGTTTCAAGGAGATGGGTGCAGGGGTTTCTGAGAAACTGCACCCCAAAATTCTGAAAGCAAGAGATAGGTGCAGGGCTTTCTGGGTTCTGGGGCCCTGCACCTCTAACTGCTGACAGGCAAAACTCCTGTCATGAGTGCTCATGCAACTGTTTCTGTCTTGGGGCATGGGGGGCAGGGAGTGGTGGGGGAGAAAGTACTGCGGGCCTGGATGCTAAACTATTGTGTTACCAACCAATCATGATTCACTCAGGGACCAGCTCAATACATAGTAGCTAGCTACTAGATAATGAGTTAATGAGCAAGGATTGACATCTACAAGACCACAGACTAAGGAGGGGAAAGAATCAATACAGAGCCAGGAACTCCTTCTGCCCCAAGACGGAAACAGTCAGTTGCACAAGCACCCATGTCACAAGTTTTGCCTGTCAGCAGCTAGAGGTGCAGGGCCCCAGAATCCAGAACCCTCCTGCACTTATCTCCTTAACAGCTGGCAGACTTTATGGCCTCAGCAGGGGCTAGCAGGCTTGCAGCTTTCACCCTGTGCACCTTAAGACACACAGTGTCACCCATGTCATCAGTTTTGCTTGTCCACAGCTTGAGGTACAGTTTCCCCAAAACCCCTGCATCTATCTCCTTGAAACTTGGCAGGATTTATGGCCTCAGCAAGAGATGCCATCCTTTCATTTTTCACCCTGTGTGGCTTAATGCACACACATGACATGAGTTTTCCTTTCAGAACTTTGGGGTGCAGTTTCCCAGAAACCCCTGTACCTATCAATTTGAAACTTGGCACACATGCTCTTAGTAGAAGCTATCATTCCTGTGAGCTTCATCTAAATCAGCCAAAAGACAACAAAGTTACAGCTATTTCATTGATTCCCTATTATACTCTATGGTCGAATCTCTGAATCAGCTCTGAATTTTCCGAAGTGATTCGGCCGAATCGAATCGGAAAAATGATTCGGATCTCTGAATTGAATCTCTGGCATCTGAATCAGCTGAATCCGAATCAAATAGTTCCTTATTTGCACACGCCTAGTTAACATGTTTTTGAATGCAGCACTGATACCTTTGGCAAATATGTAAGTCTTGGCTATATTCCTAAGGAATTGAAACTAAATCTTTCCCAGATTGCACTCTTAATTCTGCATGTCACTGATAAGGCTTACTTTATAGTACTGGATTAAAAAAATAGGACATCTTCAAAGGTTGAAATCTGGTATGAGATGGCACAGCTGGCTTCTATGAAGAGAGTCACATTTAGCAGGTTTAAATGCTTTGAAAAGTTCTTAAAATATTTTGGTAACTAAATTATTACTCCTTGCATATAGGGCTGTCAAACAATTAAAAAAATAATCCCAATTAATAATGAGATTTAAAAAATAGCTTTAATCATGAGATTAAAAAAATTCCAATTTATTCTATTATTTATTTATAATTGTGGTGCCCCATACTCCTGACCTACAGGGCACTGCCAGTGCCCCTCACTTCTGACTTGCAGCCCCCTGGCACTGCTGGTGCTTCTCACTCCTGACCCACAGCTCCCACAGCCCTGCTGGTGCCCCTCACTCTTGACCTGCAGCCCCCTGATCTCCCCAGCTCCCGCCAGCAGCACCTCCTGGGGCTGCCCAGCCCCTGCAAGCACAGGCACCAACTGCTGTGCCACTGGCCCAGCCACAGAGCTCTCTGCTGGCCTTAAAAGGGTCCCCTCTGCCCTATTTCCCTTTTGGAGGGCCAGGCACCTCATCCTACCGTGCTGCAGCCCCAGCACCTGGATTGTTTCCCCCAGCTCTGGCACGCACCCCGCCATCCGCTCCCCACACATACACACACCCTAGACAGTCCTCAAGACCTGCCTCCCCACATATACTTATTTGCATCCAGCTGCTGAGACTGCTTCCAGGACCTTGCTTGGCTGTTTGGGGTGTGTGCATGTGTGTGTGTATCTGGCAGCAGTGAGGGGGGTGGGGTGTGCTTTGTCCCCAGCACCAGCAGCGATTAATATGCATTTAAAAAATTACTGCAAAAACAAATTAATATGTTAACTGCACCTATTAATGTTGATTGACAGCTCTAATATACATTCCCCCTCTTTCTTCCCCTTTTTTATTTATCTTCTTTTTATTACTTATTGTTTGTGACAGGCACATACATAGTTCAGGCTGAAATGTATAGTCAATATATATGTATTTCTGATTTGTTTGTTGCATTTTAAAAATCAGTAAAAATAATTTAAAAAATAGGTAGGTGCAGCTAAGAAGTACCAATGGGTACAGCCTTTCCAAATCTGTATTGGAAGCAGATGTCCTGGAGGTCAAGGGGTGGTAACCCCTGGTTCATGTGTGAGAGAATGGCACAGGAGTCAATTTTGCTTGGCACACGACAGCTGGCACAGGCTCTGGGCAGCTGCCGCTGGCCATGGAGCCCAGGCTGCTTGCAGCAGGTGGCCAGATGGCTGCAAGTGCTGCTGGAAGCAGCCCATGGTCCATGGCTGGCAGCAGCTGCTCAGAATCCAGGCCAGCTGCAATCAGGAGGCTGTAAACAGCTGCACCAAGCTCTGGAGCACCAGCACTGACTTTGTGTTGGCAACGGCTGCATATGTACCTGTGAGCAGATGGCAGGGGAGAGGCCTGGGCAGCACAATATTGGCCTCTTTCCTGTCACCTTCTCAGAGGTGTGCATGCAGCTGCTGCTGCCATGGAGCTGGTGCTGGTGCTCTGGAGCTTGGTGAAGCTGTTTGCAGCCTGCTGGCTGCCTGCTGCAGCTGCCAAGAGCCTGGGCCAGCTGTGGCAGGCAGCTGGGAGGCTGCAAACAGCTGCACCAGGTTCCAGAGCCCTTGGCTGGATTCTGTGGTAGTGGTAGCTGCATATGCACCTCTGGGCAGATGGCAGGGGAAGGACTGGGGTTGTGCTGTCCCAGACCCCTCCCCCCACCATCCACCTGGAGGCACACATGAACCCGCTGCTTCCATGGAGCCCAGCTGGGGCTCCAGAGCCTGGTGCAGCTGTTTGCAACCTCCTAGCTGCCTGCCACAGCTGGCCCAGGCTCTGGGCAGCTGTAGCAGGGGGATGGCAGGCTGCAAGCAGCTGCACTGGGCTCCAGAGCACTGGCTTCATGCCAGTAGTGACTTCACATGCGTACAGGGTGGGGAAAGGGCCAGGGCAGAATACCCCAGCCCGTCTGTCTGCCCAGAGGTATGCATGCAGCTACTGCCAGCAATGAGTATTGGGCCCATCATGGCTCTCCCACGGTTTCCCCTGGCCCGCCAATTCAAGGCAGGGGTCAGAGTCGGGGTGTTTTTGGCACTCTGGCCAAAAACATTGCCAACCCCTGCTGTAGGTAAAGCTTAGATGGCTACACAATCATGTCCAGGATTTTCTTTGACTGATGACTGGTTTGTTGAGGTTGAGAGAAGTCACAGTGTCATACAGTACTGGCATATTCCTGGTTGTTATGAAGCTCTATGAGCTTGTTTGGAAGCCCTGGCAGGTCAGGCCACCAAAATAAAGTCACATTTAGTTTTCTATCCTGATTTTAGCTCTGGTCCAGATGCGCTGATTCAGGATCTAGTTGAGAGTGCATCTCCTAAAGCATCTAGCCAAATGTTTAATATAATCCAAGAGGAGAAATTTATGCCCTGACACCAGAGTGACTGGTTTAAACCTTGGAATCTGAGTATCTGTAGAACTGAGTCAATGGTGCTACTGCAGAAGCTAGGCTCTGCTATCAGTTCTACCCCAGTCTTTGCTCTGTGGAGCACTTACAGAAAGGAAACTAAGCAGAGTGCAAATCAAAATGTGCAGTGTAACTAGCAGTGGGATTTGGACATAAGCAAGTGCAACCACTTGTAAATGAACCTCTTTGCTGTGGCAAGGTCTGCAGGCAGTGATAGTATAGATAGTGCAGAGCTCACTGTAGAAGGATTCCATTTCACTCTTGCACACTCTAGAAGGTTTTAAATCATGCAGTTAATTTTGGCTTTTTACCACCAAATCCCAAGGAAAAATGTGGCTCTTCTCCCTACCCCCAAGCCTCAGCCCTGTTCTTGGCTGGCTACATCAGTTCCAAGCCCCTTTAGTAGGGAGTCTGCCCCTAAGCTTAAATGCTGTATTAATGAACAGCTAAGTGTATACAAACAGAATAAAGCATTATTCCCCCCCAACTTTCAATGTGGTGGAATAGCTCTCATGAAGCTGTCCCAGCTAACTCTCTGGATTCGGCTATATGGGCCCTTATGAACAATACTTTAACAAACATGTGGTGATCAGGCAGTAGCCCCAGGCACTGATTTTTACTGAGGGGCACAAAAATTCCAGCCACCATGCACCACTGTCTTTCCAGATCCACCTACCACCAGGTTGTCCTCTACCATTTCTTTGTGCTGCTATGCAGGGTGTCTCTCCAGGGTTCAGTTTTGTATCAGATGAATGAACATTCCTCCCAAGGTCTTTTTATACAGCTCATGTCCATTTTGCTTCTGCAGGTGTAGAGAAAGGGACTATCCTTGCTCCTAAGAGCTCCATGCTGGACATACCTACTGTTGGCTCTGGATTTAGGATCCAGATGCCTTGTTCTGGTGGGGGGACCGAAAGCCCCCCACCCCGCCACCAGTGGGGTGGATGAGATGGGCTGGTGGTGTGCTCTCTGTCTATGGTGGTCTCCAGGACCCCTCCAGGGGGTGGGGACGGGGAGGAGGAGGAGGAGGACTTGGGTGGGGAAGGAGTAGGAGGATGGAGAGGGACCCTTTGTTACTCTCAAGTCTCTGCTTTTGTATTCTTCTTCCCTCCTGATGACTCTTCATCTGTGGCTATCACTGATTGGTCTCTCTGTGTTCATCATGCTGTCCATGTCCTGTGTTGTCAGCCAGAATCCCATTTTTATAAACACACCACATGCCTACATTCTAATTTGGGACTTTTACCGATACCCTCCTAATTTGGTCTGTTCCCCCAAAACTGGAAAATTCTGGCTCCCTGCTTTGGGGCCCTGCGAGCTGGTACCACCTTATCTCATGTTATGGAACAGCATGGTACATGCCCCAGTTTCCTAGGCTGTGTGTGTATTCATTGGCCTTGCTGTGTTAGACAGCCTGTCTGCTTATGAAGGATCAGAAAACTGTGTATGAGATGCAGGCTTTTAGAAATCAATTAAACCCTGCTGCCCACCCTAAACCATTTTAACACATGCCACCACCATATATATAAGCCACCACTACATGTATGCTTTAACATGCATTAGTCTATTTTAATGAACTTTACAATGTCACTAAAAATGTGCTATTTAGCTAATGAACATTAAAACAGGCTAATGCACATTGTCACTTAAAAACTGTGCGTATTAATGCACATTTAGATGGTCCCAGAGGGCCCATCTAAATACATGTACCTTTGTCTGATCAAATGTGCTGGAAATCCAGCCCATCGGAGCAGACTCAATTAATTGAGTCTGCAGAGCATGAGAGCTGACGTGCCTGATGCTGCGTCACATACATTTGTATAAACAGTGAAATGTATGTCAGTGTGCAGAAAATGGTAGCGGTGTGCTTTTGAACTAAAACACTTTTGATGTGTTTTAGTTCAAAAGTGCGCCACCACCATTTTCTCAGTGCTGATGCACATTTTGCCATTTATACAAATGCATGCGCCACAGCACCGTGCGCTTTTAAAAGCACACAGTGCTGCAGTGCATGCATGTGTAGAAACACCTATAGATACTAGGTTTAACGTGCATTAACTAAAGCGCATTGATGCATGTGTAGATGCATCCACTGTGTAACTGGGCCAGTTGTGCTATGGTTTCTGGCTCCATTTTGTTATTTTATATTCAAGTTCTCATACCACCCCATCCTCATAGCATATGATACCTTCCGTCAGGTGATGCCTTGCATGAATAATCAAGGTTATCCTATTAGTGTAATTTCCCCTCTGAAATGCTTCTTTTGACCCATGCTATTGACATTTCCTTAGCTTGTTTTCTACTCCTTTAATGGTAGACTATGTGGGGAATATTTTAGACAAATCACGCAAAAGTGGTCTATAATTGCCACTGTCACACAGAGCCACTGCCGCTGAAGTCCTCATTATGGGGCACAAAGCTTTCTTGGGAAATGTCAATGTACTTCTTTTATTTTCAGCTGAACTCAGATTGTTGCGGGTGTTGTATAGATCTTTTATTTTTTTCCCCCCTTTTATTAGCATCTCTTAAATATCAAAATGGTTCACATCACATTCAGTCTACAGAACCCGTTGTTAACCTGCCTGGTCAGAGATAGCATTTTCAAGAGCTATTAATAATAAATAAGCAGAGAACTTCCATACAAAAGTAAAATGGCAATAATAATCACACACCTCTCCAAGGCAGAGTGAATTGGAAACTCCTCAGAGGCACTTGTCCGCAGATGTTCAGATACCAAAAGGATGGGTGACTTTTATAAAAGAAACTAACTTGAAAGTTAAATAGTTACAGAGGCTATCTTGGTATAGGTGCTTTTGGCATCACAGAGCATGTTGGGGCACTTAAAGGATACTTTTAATTATTCAATATTATTATAGAATAATATACATTTTATGCAATTAAATACAATTAATTAATAGAATCCCAAACTTGTTGTTGGAGAAACTGAGGCACAGAACTCAAAGGACTTGTCTGAAAGACTCAAGGTGAGTTATCATTTGTCTATCATGTTTCTTAGGCTCCTTTGTATAGAAGTAACTGGAATTCTTCATTCCCTGTTCTGCGTGTAGGTCCTTAAAGAATAGAGGAATTGCCACACCCAGGCAGACCTTTGAGGTCTATCTAGTTCATCTACACAAACACCAGATGTTTTAGAAGAAAATGTTATGAACCCCTTACCTGTCAGATGCAGGATAATTTTCCCCCAGCACTGGCTCCTACCCAAATCTGGAAAGAAGCCGACTTAGAACTCTAAAGAATGAATTTCGACACCTCTTCAAAATTGGTGATTCATAGAGTGTAAGAAGCTGGAAGGGACCTTGGAAGATCATTGGGTCCAGCCCCCTGCACAAAGTAGGAAAGACAACTGGGGGTCAGGTGACCTCAGTGAAGTGACCGTCCAGTCTCCTCCTGAAGATTTCCAGGGTGGATGATTGCACCACATCTGGAGGGAGCTTATTCTACAGTTTGGAGACCCTGGCTGTGAAGAAGTTTTTCCTAATGTTGAGCCTGAAACAGTCTTCTAGGAATTTTTGGCCATTACTCCTGGTTTTCCCCAAGGGTGCCTTGGTGAACAGTTGTTCACGGAGCCCTTGAGGTATGCTTCTGATGTAGCTGTAAGCTGCTACCAAGTCCCCTCTCAGCCTTCTCTTCTTCAGGCTGAACAGTCCCAGGTCCTTCAGCCTTACGATGAAATAACTGAATATTTTTGCTATCTATAGAAATGTGAAGTCCCTTTTTGAATCATGCTGAGACCTTTGTCTCAGTGATCTCCACAGTTTAATCACACATTGGATAAAAAGATTTTTCCCTTTTTATAAGTTTTTCAAAATTTCATTGAGCATTGTTCATATGTTACAAGAGAGAGAGAACAGAAAAATGCTGGTCTCTTTCTACCATTTGTTAACTCTTTTACCCTGTCTTTATTTGCATTTTTTAAAAACTTAAAATAATCCCAGTCACTCCTTTGGTGGGGAGGATGTCCAGTATAGCACACCGTAACTGGATCAAATGGTACTGTTGATTTATGGAATCATTAAATGATGTGGTGGATATCAGAGTAAAGGAAGGCAGCAAAGTAAAGGATTGGAAGACTTCCAGATAATTCCCTGCCCTGTCAAAACCATCTTACTCAGATTTTGGCAAGTCACTCAGGTTTGATTTTTGCACCTCCTGAACACCAATACCTGCCATTGTTTTCCCTGGGTGTTGTGGATGTCCCACAACAGTGAGAAACAAGCTCTTGGGTTCATTTTGGGCTTAAACCTTTGCCTGGGATGGTTTAGATAGGGAAGGTCTAATCTCTAGCAAATTGTTGCAATGGATGACATGGATGACATCTTTAAGGCCCTTCTAGGCCATTTTTCTACGGGGATATTGAAAATTTAGAATTTGTGGTTCATGGGAAATATTTTCCAAATTCATTTGTTATCAAATAATAAAACAAATACTTTAAACATTTCTGATAAAAACAGTTCTGAAAAAAGTTTCAGGACATTTTGCATTTGGAATTATCCTTTTTTATCTTAAGAATTCATAAATGTAGTTGTGAATCTTATATTACATAATTGTATTTTTATTTTTTTAAAATTATTTTAAGACAAGCCAGATTTAGTATGAGGTACATGCTACAGCTTGACAGCATGCTAGTTGAAATATTAAGATGATTGACTTACCATGAAATATTGCAAAATTAAAATATGGAAAAGGAAGATCCCATAACATTCTTTAATGATATATTTTTTAAATTGAAGTGTTTCCTGATGGGAAATTTTATCCAGATAAGCATGTTCTTCAAAACAGTTTGCTTTCAGTGGGTGCATCTATATGTGAAATTAATGAAATGCAATAAATTCCAGAGCAGTTTGAGCCAGAGTCAGCTGCAGTGTCTACATGTAGTATCTACATGTGCACCTAGGACAGCAGCAGTTTGAGCTAGTCCATAGCAGCCCTGGGTTGGCAGCAAGCATGGGAGGTGAGCCCCAGGGTCTGGGTGTCAGTGTCAGGCAATGGAGGAGCTGGATGGGGCACAAGAGTGCTAAAGCCGTGCAGCAGGCAGCACCTGCATGTTAGCAGCATTGTGGCCCAGACAGCCCCTGTCACTGTCTACATGTGCATTTTGTTGTACTTTATTACTCTGGTGGAGTTAATTAGTTTACATCTTAATATTGGTGAGCGTATAGACAGCGACACTTTATTGTGGAGCTAATTAGTCAGTCAAGTCAATGAAGTGAGAGGGATTCAAGAGTGGAGAATGAAAGGTAGTCATGTTGGTGTGAGTATGGGGGAATGGAGCTCTGTGCTGACTTTCAGGTTCCTTCCTTCCCCCTAGCAGCGAAGATCCTGCAGAAACCATAATAAACCAGTCTTAGCTGTACAGAAGGCTGTATACACTTAAGGAGTTAATGCAGTGTTATCTATAACAAGGAAAGATCTCTCATGCATAAGGCACCTCTCAATCTGAATGATCCCAAGCAGGTTACGTATTTTAGTACAGAAGGTAAGTTATCTAACACTGAGATGCAGCATCCTCTGGAGAGAAACATGGCAACTGTTCAGCAATGCACAGCAACACTAGGATGGAAATTTGGGACTGGGAGTGACATCTCCAGATGCTGGGGGATTTGCGGATTCAAAATGTGATTAGTTTAAAGGGATACTGGTGAACACCGGACAGGACCACAAGTGCTTACTAGTACCATGCTGTTGCAACGATGCTGTCAAGGCTGGCCTTAGGGGAAAATGGTGCCCTGGCTGGACATGTCTTTTGGGGCCCTTTCGTTGAGTTTAAGTATGTAGTAGTATTAGGCAGGTGGGCAGGGGTGTGGGGTGCAGTCTGGTGGGGAGGTGGAACAGCATGGTGTGCCAGGGCAGGCACCACTGTTGCTATGCAGGGCCAAGGCAGGAGGACTGGAGTAGGTGCCACCTGGTCTGCATATACTTGGCCCAGCCCCTTCTGTGCAGCAGCTGGAGGTGGTGGGGTGGGCTGGGTTGGGCACCTCTCCTCCTGCCTAGGGTGGGGGCAGGGAGAGAGCACTGCTGTGAGTGCGGGCTGCTCACACATGTACGTATAGTGTGTGTGTGTGGGGGGGTTCCCCCCTTGACCACAGTGCCCTGGGTGGTCACCCACTTTGCCCACCTCTAAGGCCAGCCCTCGATGATGTACTGGTTGACAAGGAAGAGCGCCATCTACTCACACTCTAACCTCATTTTTGTAGCCGTGTGCAGACCAAACGTCTCCATATCCTTGCTCAATCGTGTGCAGCTCATGATATATGAAAGGATTTGAACTGGTAGGAAATTTTTAATGAAGCAATTTTTCACCAGAAGAATCCTTTTGACAAAGTTTTTGGGGGGTGGAATATCAATTTTGGTAACCCTTAATTTAGAGCAAAATGAAAACTGTCCATCTCTCACTCTGAAATGGAAAGTTTAATTTTTTCTGCTTTGAAACAACTTTGTTTTAATATATATTTTATATACAATGGGAGTTTAAAGGTTGAAATGGAAATGAAAAATTTCAGCGGATCTAAAATTCTTATAATGAAAATTCAATCTAATGGGGGAACCCCCCCCCAAAAATATTATTTTAGCTTTTTATTCAGTTCAAAATGAAAAAAAAAATATCACCATCTCATTTTTCATGGAATAGTTAATCTATCTTTCAGTGAGCTCTGAACAGGATCCCAATCACTAATGAATGCATTACAGGTATAAGGAAGAAGAGTTTATTTGTATCACATTATTCATTTCTTTCCCTTGCTGGGTTAGTCAGCCCCTGTATCTAATCACAGAGAGTGCTTATTTTAAAAAGTCATCAAGATAGAGATAGAGCTTCTGTGACCAGATGATTGGGATTGAGACCTCAGGCATGCTTATATCTGTTTGGTCTGAATTCTGACATCCCACTGTTACGTAGCTAGAGCTGCTTGCTGTTAGGAATTAGAAAGAATGCAGGTGTTTAGTGCCTTTAAGACTCAGCACTTAGTGACGAATTCTGGGATTTACATGGAGAATAGAGGTAAAAGTGATGAGTGTGTGCATGAGCACTTGTCTAGGGGGTAGCAGCGAAAGTTGGCAGCAAGTGGGTAAACGAGCTCCTGTGTTTAAGTTGTACAGGTTGCGGAAAGTTTGCGTCTAGCCAGTAATGCCTATAGCTCTCCATGGGACACCCTTGAAGCTTGCAGGTTGCCTGCTTCTGTAAACAAAGTAATAATGAACATAATTATGGATAATTTCCAGCTTCTAGCTCATACTCAGAAGCGAAGCTTCAGAAATACAGAATTCTGGTTTCACTGGCTTGACCTGGAGTCCCAGCTAGAGTAGGGTGACATTTTCCTCTAATTTTCATGCATATTTTTAAAACAATTTTTCTTTCCTTCCGACCCCATTTGCACGCATCTTTGCCCTAGTTACCACTAATATCAATATATATTGCAGCAGTGCCTAGCAGTTTCAACCAGCTTGATATTGTGCTTCTAGTCATGACACAAACAGAGTAGATGGCAGTTCATCTCCCAAATAGCTCACCATGTAAATAGTTGAGAGAGACACTCAAGGCATGTAGTAACAAGAATGTTTGGGGAGGTGGCAAATCTGGAGTAAGTGTTTCACAATTCATCTACCCAGGGTGGAGGAAAGGGTTGTGGGGGCTTGATCCTGGCAGTTACGGGTCATCAGCTGACCATGTGACGATGTGAGTTCCTCCTAGGTCCTGTGGGAGGCTGTGTATATGTAGAGGGCAGAACTTGGGAATCTGCTCTCACCACTGCAAGGCAGCTGCTTATAGCATGGAAAGTGGGACCTGGGAGATTGTCCATAGCAGCACTTCATAGCAGATTGAGACAGGTGGTAAGAGCATTCTCTCCAAGTGAAACTAAAAAGCAAGGAGCTGAGGTGGAGGTCAGCTCTGAACATAAGTGGAATTTTTGCTGCATTGTAGATGGTTTCAGAAGAATAATAAAGTATTTCAGGGTGGGTTTACCCTATATTTTATATTTCCCACTGCCTCCATCAAGGGTAGAAGGGAATTTAGATAAAAAGTAGTTGACTGTACTCAGTTCTGCCTAATGCACAAGCGAAAGTGTTCTAGGATCTCCAGTGATCATCTAAGGTCAGGCTGTCATCCCACACAGAGTGCCTTTTATTTACTGAGGCCTGAATTCTGCTGGGAGTTATATGCCCAAATTCCTTTGAGGATCTGGCCCTAAGACCCTGATCCTGCAAACATCTCTACAGGTGAAGTTGACTCATGTGAGAAGTGCCAGCCATCTTCATGGCATTGCTCCCATTTATAAAGATCCTCGTAAATGATTGGAGGACTGAGGATAACTCAATACATTGAATGTTTGGGACACTGTTGTTCCTTACTGGAGCCAAGTGCAAGCCTTTTAGTGGCAAACTCAGCCAGTAGCCACGTTGAACAAGTTTTGCATTGTCTTGTAATAACAGAGCGTGGGCACCAAGGGTATTTATACACGTTCTCGGGGGTGGAGTGGGGGAACAGCACTTAAATTAGAGCAGCTTCAAGAGCACAGCTCTAGTTAGAGTACCTGGAGAATCTCGTGTAACAGTGTCCCTGCGGTTCAAATGGCAGTGGGGGCACTTTATCCAAAGCTCATTGAACAAGCTTTAGATAGAGTGCCCACCCCCATTCTGAAGTGCAGGGACGCTGATACACGAGGTGGTAGAAGGCGCTGGAGCACCTCCACACTCCAGCAGACTTGATTAATGGACTCTGCTCCCATGTGCTGTAATTACAGCGTGTCAGAGCAGCCTCACTGCTTATATACAGCTGCCCTAAGACACTAGGGGTGGGAGCTGGTTTTCCAAGGCATGTGGTCATATCCAACTACATTTCAGAGTCAAGGATCCCAACCCCTCTGATCTAGAACAGATCTTTCTGTATTTGCAGAAAGAGCTCCTGTAATTTATGGTGGTGGGAGAGAGGATTAGAAGCCCACTAGGACTGAAACATCCTCTCTCTTTTGCCTACATAAACGTTTGACCTCATTTCGAGTTACACTTCTGCTGCCACTGCTTTTGCTTCTTTTTTCATTTCCAAAATGAAAAGTATAACACAGGGGAAAGATAAAGTCTGAAATCCATTAAGAGTTTTATTCTGTGGACTTTTAAAAATACCATCTAACCTTGGAGTTGTTTCGGTTCGTGGAGGCTAAGCTGAATTCTATTATTGCTCTTATAACTTTACTAATCAGACCTACCTTGCAGATTCTTATGATTTGGAACATTTAAATGAATTAAACACGCAGATTTCATTTTTAATCTTTCCTTAACTTCAAACAAGTTATCCTTTTTCACATACCTAATTACCTAACCTGTTTTAGATAATCATACTATGTGTGTATATATGCATTACGGCTGTGAATGTTGAATATCCAATCTCTCTGGAATGATCCATGGGGAAGTGAGGGTAATTAGTCTCTAACAAATACAAATTTGGAAACATCTGTGCAAATTTAAGCTTAGGGAACAGGACTAGGGAGCAGATTTTAGCTAAAGAAGAGAGCAAGAAAGGGAGAACTCATAGTCCTAGGCAAATATTTCAATTAAATTAGTCTGCTCAAGGAAATTAAATGAGCTGAAATTGAAGTCTGTCACATTTTTTTCATCCTGATATCTGCTTGTTTTAAGGCCCTAAACAGTGAGAAAATGGAGATTAATATATCCATATAGATAGATACAACCCCTCATCTTCAGAAGTGCATGAACACACTGAGTCGCCCATCAACTCAAAGAAATCTTGCATCAAGTCCTTTCACATTTTGTAACAATTAACATGATTTGCCATGTAAAGGAGAACTGCAGTGATTAGTCAGAGGCAACCTGAAATTTCACTGCAGTTCATATGCATTTTACCGTTTCCTGTTCTGTTGAACTTCAAATGTTTTCACAGGACAAAGTCCCTAATTTGGAGGGCCAGTCTGTTGAAGTAGCTCAGGTATGTGCTTCTGAGAAGGAGCCTCTGATTTTTGGTGTTGCCATTTTGAACATAGTGAGCCTTAAATACAGTTACAGAATCATAAAATCATGGAAAATTAGGTGGAAGGGAGCTCAGGAGTTCATCTAGTCCAACCTCTTGCTCAAAGCAGGACCATCCCCAACTAGATCATTGCAGCCAAGGCTTGGAGCTTTAGTTGTGTGTTACTACCAGAGTTGCTACTGCAAACGTTTTCTCAGTACAAAGTCCCAAATTTGTAGGGGTAGTCTGCCAAAGTAGTTCAGGTGAGGCAGGACAGACTTCTATCCCTGCTCTAAGTGGGGGTTTGTTGGAAAGGTGGGTTGGTGGTAAGAAGATGAAGCTGGGAGGTAGACAGTTAATGGGACCCCGACCTCTAATGGGATAGGGGTGGGTAATGAAATGGAAGGTGGAAAGGAAATGGGGATTGGCGGTGAAATGAAGGAAGTCATTTTAGTAAAGGGTAAAATGAAAAGAAGAAAACAAACAGCAAAAATAAACCCCCCCAACAAAAAAAAGAAAAATAAAAGAAGGTCTCATGTTTTTAAAAATTGGTTTTTAGGATTGGGGCCTTCTGCTTAAAACTGGCCAAGTAACCTTACCCAATAATTACCACTTCAAGCCCATAACTTGTGGCTGAACTCTAGCAATTTTTAGCTATATTGAACTGTTGTTTTGTATTACGCTATCACTTTTCTTTCATAACACAATCTTGAAAGATCGCTATGAGAAGTCTAATGAACTAGGGTTACTATATTTCCAGTTTCAAAAAAGAGGGCACTTGTGGGGGAGGGGTGGGGATATGATTGCGGGGAAGGCAGTGATATGCCTGTGCCCTGGCCCTGCCCCTCACTCCCAAGCCACAGCCCCACCGACTGTACCAGTTCCCCTCACCCCTGACCCACAGCCCTTTGCCCCCTCAGCCCTGGTGCTGCCCCTCAATCCTGACCTACAGCCCCCTGTCCCCCACACCCCACAGCCCTACTGCATATGCAGCTCCCTGCTTCCCCTGAAGAGCCCCCCCTACACTCTTCCCCCATTGGAGGTGCCCCACCTCCCCTGCCCTGCTGCAGTGCCAGTGCTGGCAGGCACCTGCCCCCCCCCAATGCCCATCCCCTCTCACACACATACATGCACACACACACATGCACCCCCCCAATCACGAGTCCTGGCCCTACAACCCCTGCCCCCTATAGATTTACTTGCCTGCAGCTGCCAAGGCTGTGCGCAGATGCACTTGATATCCTCCAATCACTCTCCCCCTTTCCTCCAACCCCAAGCAGCAGCTTACTGGAGTAAATTGGGAAGTGCTGGGAAAAACTTTGATGCTAAGCAGAATCCTGGACATTTGTTGATAGTTGATAGAAGAGGTCTAAAAAAGAGGACATGTCTGGGAAAACCCAGATGTATGGTAACCCTACCTGAACTGTCCCCTTCCACTTGCTGAAGATCTCCTCCTGGAATCTCAGTGTGGGCTTAGGACATCAAGAGGCACAACCAACATGATCTTCACTGCTTGCCAGCTGCAGAAAAAATTCTGGGAACAACATATAAACCTCTCTATATGGCCTTCTTTGACCTCATGAAAGCCTTCAACTCTATCAGTTGAGAAGTGCTGTGGAAGGTCCTTCTGAGGTACAGATGCCCACCAAAATCTGTCACCATTTTTGCTGGCTCCATGACAGTATGTGTGTAATGGTTCTCAGTAACAGATCTATCACAGATCTCTTTGAAGTTAAGACTGGAGTTAAGCAAGGCTGCATCATCACTCTAACACTCTTAATATTCCTTACTGTGATGTGATCTGACCACTAACAAGCTTGGAGCTGAAGTGGAGCTAAACTACCAAATGGATGGTAGCTGTTTAATCTCAGCTGACTCTGAGCCAAAAAAGAAGACTACCCTGACCTGAATTATCAACCTCTAGTGCACTGAGGATGCTGTAGTGTGTACTCACTCAGAAGCAGATCTTCAGGCAAAAGCATACAAGAAAATGGGACTGATGCTTAACATTCGGAAGACTAAAGTCTTCCAGAACATTGAGTACTTCCCATACCACAGAAGCCATTTTGCACAGAAGGCTGACATTGATGAACATATCTAACATATCATAGTCTCAAATGTTCAAGTGCAGCCTCTGGATATCTGAGGAAACACGTGTTTGAAGATTGCAACATCAGATTTGAAACCAAGCTCATGGTTGATCAAGCAGTCATGATTCCTGTACTGTATA
The DNA here is from genome assembly GCF_052110815.1 of Crocodylus siamensis. NCBI lineage: Eukaryota > Metazoa > Chordata > Crocodylia > Crocodylidae > Crocodylus > Crocodylus siamensis. The sequence continues at coordinate 51,786,945 of NC_143404.1, forward strand.
GAGTTGAGATGTGGGCAGTGTACAGGATACACCTCAAATTGCTGGAGAGGTACCATCAATGCTGCCTGCAAAAGCTCTTTTGAATCCAGTGGGAAGACAGATACACCAATATTACTGTCTTCTCACAAGCAAACACGAGAAGCATTGAGGTGATGATCATCTGGCATCAACTGCTCTGCGCTGGCTGCATCATCCAGATGTCTGACTGCAGATTCCTGAAGCAAGTTTTATTTTTCCAGCTCAGTCTAGGTATACATTCAAGAGAAGGGCAGAGAAAGTGCTTCAAGGATGCCCTCAAGGCCAACTTAAAATGCAACATTGAAATCAACTCATGAGAGACTATTGCTCAGTACTGCCCCAAATGGAGGAAGAGTCTGCTGCAAGGATCTCAGTACTTTGAAACTTCACAATGACAACAGGACCCAGAAAAGCAGGAACATCGGAAACAGTGTGTCGCAGACCAAATCAGTAATCCAGAGCTGTCCATGATGCCTGACTTGCACTAGAACCTGCGGATTCTGGACTGGCCTTGTCAGCCATCTTTAGACCCACAGATAAGGCAGTCTTGGAGGACAGCCATCCTCAACTGTGAGGGATTGCCGATAACTTTTCACAACATCGGACCTTAGCTTCTGGCTATTAAACTCTTTTTAGAGATGTGGAACATCATTTTGTCAGCAGTGCAATTCATTTCCCCAGTTCCTAATGCACAAAGTGACCGGACAACTCCCAAAGATTTCAATTCAGTAAAGAGAGTGGAGGAAGAATAGAGACCTTTGAGAAAAGGAAGAGTTACTGCTTCATTTTCCCTTATTACACAGGTTGGCAGCACCATGACAGCAGAAAATACAGGGAATAGGACATCCTCTCCTAGAGAGACAGCAAACAACTGAAGAAAGATTTTCATTAAAGAGAGACCAGCAAACAGAGAGACAAAAGGGTTTTAGGTGATTTTGCTGTTGCGTAACATTGTTCGAATAAATGAGCATAGTAGAATTTCTAATTACTTGCCAGCAAGGTGCAAATTAGCTGTTCCTTTCCAACAACTACTACCACTGACTTCTTCCTGCAATCTGATTTCCTTTCCTTTCCCATGGTGTTGTGGTACTGAAGAGAAACCCAGTGGTGCAGGGCTCATGGCTCTGTCTTTCAAAGGGGCCAGAAGGAAAAATTAGAAAAAGCAATTGAAAAACAATAATTAGCAGCTTGAGGTTATGAGCATTGTTAGACCCAGATGGTTTGCAATCAGATCCTGAACTAACATTTTGGTAAAGCAGGTGCAGAACCCAGGAGCCCGGAGAGAGAGAGAGAGGGAGAGAGGGACAGCGTGCGTGAGTGTGTGTGTGTGTGTGTGTGTGTGTGTGTGTAAAAAATTTGGTTGCTCTTGTTGTCTCAGTTTCTAAGCGGGACAAGAAATACATTCCACGTAAATCAAAAATTGCAGCTCAACATGATCGAATAATAATGCTCTGTTCTTTATTTATAGATGGAGAAATTGCCTCAGATATATTAAATGACTTGTCTATGGTACCTCAGCAAGCTTGTTAGTGTTGTTTTCTTTGTCTTCCTTATAGTGACAGTGGGGTACTCAAGACCATTCTCTCAGAAAGAGAAGGCTATCTTTCATGTAGAAAAAAGCTGTGCATTTTTCTATGTATGCATCCATATTTCTACATTATGTGGAAATTACAGACATGAATGCAACTGTCTGTCTGTACACTCTTCTTGCATATGAAATGACCCCCACTTTTCAAATATTTACTCCAAAAAGAGAAGCCAGAATTTTTAAACCTAGCTGCTTTATTTCAGACAGCTAAATAAAAAGGGCTAGCTTTACAATGACATAGATCCTCAACTCCCATTTATTTAACTAAGAGCTACAGCTGCTAAGCAACTTTCAGAATAACCTATTTTCTTACATGCTTAAATTGGGGTGTAGGCTCCTGTTGAAACTATTAGACCAAATGGCTTCTTCAGAGTCATACAAAGCAGTTAAAAGAGTAGATGAGGGATGGCCACTCACCAGACATCTCAATTCCTTTCTGCAACCACTAAATGGAAACATGCTCCCAAAAAGGAAACCAGGCTTTGCTGAGCTAGTAGAAGCTGTGCTATGCTAAACCTCCCTCAGGTAAATGTGTTCTTAGCCTATTTGACAGCATGGTATAGAGCAATTATCTCTCCAGTGAAGATACCAGGTGAGCAAGACGTTTCCCAAATGAAAAGGTTTTGTTTTTTGCTGCAGTGTTCACCTCATTTAAAATGAACCTTAAGCCTAATGCCTGGCTTCCACATCACCAGTGATAATGAAATGCTAACCTGCAACAAGGTGAGAATTCTACTGGTTCTCAGCAAAGATTAAACTCTGTTGATTTTTCTTTTTTAGTGAGTTTAACTTTGATGGTTCTAGAGCTGAAACATTATCTGAGTAGCTGTGGACATTTTCCTACAATTCTTTGGCTTAGTCCTTTCACGTTGGTGTTGAGGTCGAAACTCAAGGACTGAGGCAGGTGGCTGAACTATCAGGGCCTTTTCAGGGTCACCTCTTTCTGCTCCCTTAGCTATCACTTGCAATAATGGTTCTGGTTATGGAGATGTTTGTTTTTTTGCAATGTGGATCCCTACTTACCCTGACCTGAAATGAAACCAACAACTCATTTTACAAAGGCAGCTTGGCACAGATATCAGTAGATTGCTACACACGCAAGGATGCGGGAGGAAATTTGCTGCTCATGGCAGGAGTCTGCTCCTGCCCCTGCAGCATCTCCCTGAGCGCTGGCCAAGTGATTGGCAGGAAGCATAGGGCTAGGAGACACCAAGAGCTGCAGTTCAAAGCAAATGACATGTCAAATTGGATATATTTACCCAAAGATAATGCAGGCCGCATAGCCCTGCATTGGGGTGGTAGAGCACTGGGTTATTCATGCTGAGATACATGGAAGAGGGGCTTTAGTGTCTGGGCATAGTTCCCCTGGGCTTCACTGTAAAAATAGACTATAGTGGAAGCTCCTTTTAAGGTGGCAGCTTCTGGAGCTATGTCAATGGCAGTATCTGTTCCTTGGGATTCCACTTTGCTGGCTGGAGTAAAGTAATCATGTGGTAAGTACTGTTACAGAGAAGATGACCAACATGTGGCTCCACAAGAGGAGAGGAAGCAAGACCCAGGTTCAAGCAAGACTCAGAACCTAATATTTGGAGTGGTCTACCCCAGTACAAAGAAAGAGCTACTAGTTCTTTACTGCCATTCACTGATGTCCTGACAACATTGTGTTAACACCAGCTGAAATGCAACATTAGCATATAGGCATCTAGTAGGAAGAAAGGAAGCATGTGGAGTGACTCCCCCTGCATTACAACGTCATTCCCTTGCAAATATTTGCAAGTAAAAATAAATTGTTGGAGAAAATCCTAGATACAATCTCCAATTAGATTAAGACTCACAGTTATGGAATAATAATTTATCTAACCACAACTGAAAAGCTTTGCAACTCTTTTAAGATTGATTTTAGCCTATGGCCCTGCAAAAGTGACTTCAACAAAACTTAAGGAGATTAAGTCTGATCATTAAGTGAAAATACTTTTTCGAAACCTTCTTCTAGACATGAGTGACTTTTAACAATGCTGGTAAAAATGAAGATCTTTGTTGCTTCCAGCTGAGACTGGTTCTTGGAACCTTTATTGGTGCTGTGGTGTCTGATGCCTGGATGAGCGGGTAAGGGAGAAGTGTTTCAGCACCAATACATGCCAGAGCCATCGGTGCCAGATCATTAAAACTCTGCAAGCCTTTGTCGGTACAAGTACAGTTGGCCCAGCCATGGAAGCTCCAAACAGCAAAAGTATAGTCATGTATGGCTGAAGAAATGCTTCAGAAATGGCCAGATCACTGCAAAAACAATCCACAAAAAATGAGAAACATCTCTGAAGCACTGTCCCTTGGAAATCCTTCACAACATGTCTTTACGCTCCAGTGGTCCTCGGCATCCTACAGTGCTCTGCCTCCCCCTTGAGGGTTGTGGTAGGACAGGAAGATAGCCAATGCGCCCTCTTCTGAATGATCAGCTGTTCTCAAGACTCTCCAGAGATATGCAGGGTGTCTTGTGCTTCAGCCTCCCGGCTGTTCTCCCTGACTGAAAAGCAGTGCTGATGCATGCCTTTGTGGCCATTTTGAAACTCTCTGGGGGAGAAAGCAGCAGCTACACATCTGCACAACACTGAATTTAAAGTGCCTTAGAATTCAAACTCATGTCTGTCTATGACCTTCTGTTGTTAAAAATATAGTACATACACTGGAAGCTGACTAAAAGGATGGCCTCAGAGTATCTGGATATTCCCACGGTTCAGGGTTGTCTGGGACTGCAGTTTAGTTTCGGTTCAGCTTCTTTTTAACAGTCCCACTGGGTATTGTGGATGGAGACTGAACTGGGGATTTGCAGTTCCAAAGGATCACTGTTGTTACTTGAGTTAGAGTAGGGATGTCAAAACCAGATCAGTTGGGGGGCCATATTTCTTGCCAGGAGCCAGGGGATTTTTATCACAGAGAAAAAGAGGTGTTGGGGGGGCAGGGAGGACGAGGGGAGGATGACTAGCAAGGAATATGGCCTGTCAGCTGATTTGGGTTACTGAGAACTCTTCACTAGTTTTGCTCACACACAGGTCCTGGACAGAACTGCCTGTCTTGTTGGCTTCTCTGGGAGAGAACATGTTCCCTTGCAGACAGCCCAGCCCTTACCATGATGAGAACCTAGATGACCCATCTTTGTAGGCCAGATGTTTGACACCCTTGACCTAGAGCAGTGATGCTCAGCTCTGGGATGCCTTGAGACTTTTTGAGGGCACTGCACTATTAGGTGTACAAACATGATTCACAAGATAGCCCCGAGATTTCCAATAAGAACCCATGGGCACTTTGACATGTGCTCTGATGCATTCTGATTAGAATGCGTTGGAGCAGATTTGATTAATCGAGTTTCCTAGATCATTTTAATCAGAACGCTTCAGCATGCTGCACTGTCTTGTGTATCCTGTGCCCCATGTTTTAAAATGGTGGTGGGGGCGCTTTAACTAAAGCTTGTCAAATGAATTTTAGTTAAATCACCCCCAGCCCCATTTTGAAACATGGGATGCTGAATACATGAGGTGTTGCAGGTGTTTTAATTAGAGCGGCTCTAATTAAAATACTCCCCTCCCCACCCCAGACCATGTTTATAGGCACCCCATAGTGTTAAAAACCTTCTGTCCTGTTGCAGTCTTTCTGACATCTTTGTGACAGAAGAATGGCTCTATTATTTTTCTGTAGTCAAAAAATTAGTCACCACTAAGAAACGGCATTTGCTGAGGGGTGCCTTGAGTCTCCTGAGGGGTGTTTTCCATTTCAAAAGGTTGAGAACCACGTAGCTAGAGGAATAGGTAGGCCCAATTGCAGAAGTTGTCCTCTGTGGACCAGTCACTTTATGAGATCACAACATATTGTCTTGTTGGAAGGTACACATGATCAACAGAAAACTGGACTGCATCAAAAACCCTACATTTAAAGAACATAAAAGTTGCCAAGTTCAGCATGAACAAATCAGGAATCTTCAGACTTAAGGTTGTACATGCAACTAGATCTTCTCAGTAAAATAGCTGTAAGAATTTTTTCAATGGGACAGACATCTGTCGTTGAAAATTTTAGTTGGAACCATTAAAGTATGGCAACGATAAGCAAGTGAAAACAGGATCTTGTAACAGTGTTGGACAACTTGGATTAAAGGTATTGCTACATATGCTACTTTTAACATTTACCAATTCTGTTTCCTCTCCAACCTTAATGGAGTGTAATGTGACTGTAAATATAGCAAGGGAGATGTTATGGTTCTGTGTGGGTGCTCTTAATTGTGTGTAGTCTTACTGTCTGTCTGTCTGCCTGGGGTGCTGTGCTGTGACTCAATGGCTGTTAGAAAATGAATTACACACTCAGTAGTCTCTCTTGGAGTCATGTGCTGAGATTCTCTGAAGGCCTCAGAAATGACCCAAGTCTTCTCCTGTTTAAATGGGATTTTTACCCACAGTGTAAAGTTAGGCTGACACTGACTGTTTCTGAAAATCCTACCCTTAGGCTCAAGTTTTGCTCTGCATATGTGGATAATGTAGTACTCCTAGGTCAAGTCCCTTTAACCATTTTACCTTATATTCCCAACTGATTTTTTTTCTCATCTGAAAACAAGGAGATGGATTGGTTTATGGTATTTATAATGCTGGGAATCCAGCTTCAGCTCCTGGCTGGTATATTTTGGAGGCTTTCCATTACAGTGTCTTGTGGAATTTATATCTTGGGGAATGTTTACCTGTGACCAGGTAGTGGTTAATTGTTGAGAAGCTGAACTGGAGATGCCACATAGAATAATTCTTATTCTTATTTTGAGCACTATGATTATATTTTCCATTGAGTTATCTTTGTAACTGAGATGTTCTCTTCAGACTGCTCATTTCATCAAGAGATACTGAAGGAATTGCTAACACCTCTGGTTTATTTCTCTTACTGCATCTTTCGTGTCCCTGGTTCTAACCACTAGATGATTTGCATCCAGACACTTCCTTACCTGATCTGTAAGCCAAAACTGGAGGATGATCCTATGGTGAAGGCAATACAGTTGAGGTGCTAAGAGTGCTAAGTTCAGTTCCCAACTGTGCTCTAGGCTTCTTTTACGAATGTGGGTGAGTCAGTTTCTCTGCACCTCAGTTTCTTTTCTCTAAAATGCAGTTGGGACATCCTTTCCCCACATGGGTATTGTGTGCATGAATTAATTAGTGCATTTGAAGAGACTGGTAATTTCCAGTAGGAGGTAAAAATGACCTTGGGCTGAGAGATAGGATCTCTCCTGAGTTCTTAGTCGTAACTCTGATAGTGACTTTTTCTGTGTCTTTAGGCAAGTCACTTAACCTGTCTGTGTTTCAAGTGCCCCTCCTCTGTAAAATGGATATTCACATGCTTGGCTCACTTGGGTGTTTGACAGCAATAATTAATCAATGCTTGTATGTTGCTCCTAGGTATTGTTCTTTCTGACCTGCAGTGCAGTTAACAATCCCACATAATGGTGGGGTTTTTTTTTGTTGCTTCTAAGCACAATGTCCTTCTGTATTTAAAGAGGAGTTTCTGTATATTAGAGAGGAATACTTGAAAGCTGTTATTATTAAATTTAATGCAGATGGCTTTATGGCGTAGTTGGTTAGTGTGCTGGGCACTAACCTCTAGATATTTGATTTGAATAGGAGTTTCAAAGGGTTGCATATTAGTCTCCATTAATCCACAGGGGTATTAGTCTCCATTCATCCACAGGGGAGTCACTAGCTATGCAGTTGGAAATGCTTGCACTGTAAGATATGAAAACAATGAATTCCATTTGCGAATGTTTAACAAAGCTCCAGCTGACTCAACCAGATGGATTCCCTTTCCATCTGTGTGGAAGGGCTGCTATCTGTGAGGGTCCCAGGTGGGTCTTGCCTTTAATACCAGGCCATGATAATGTGCATAATGCACAGTGAATCTGGCTACTAAATAGTTCTGTCTAATTGCTTGCTTGTTTTGGTGCCTCTCCATCAGTTGGCAGGCACAACAACAACATGAGCTGTACTTGGAAGGATTTCCTTATGAGAAGTTGGCAGAAAGGAGGACTTTGAACTATCTTACTTGGGGTCCATGAAATCCACAGGAGTCTAGCTGATTTTTTTCATCAACTTCTATGAAGTTCCCCATAAAATTCAAATGACAGTGGACAAACACTCTGACTGACACCCACTCCATGAAGAATTTGAGAGGTGAAGATGAATGAAAAAAATGTCAAAAATATCTTTTTAAAAAGAATATTTTTGTGAAAATTTGGAATTTTTAACACAGGATCCCAGAAATTAACTCCATCCAGTCTGGCACCCTGGCTCCACTAATGGCTAGGATTGGATGATTTTTCAGAGGAGGTTACAAAAAGCCCTGTACCTGATAGTTGCAGAGTAATTGGTAACCTATGGCACTGATTCCTACCATAGTATTTCAAACACTCACAAACCTCCATGCTAATCTGTAACCCTGAGGCAAGAATTCAGGAACTGAACATTTCTGTGCTTTTCAGTGCAAACCTTCAGTCATGGTACTGTCCTCCACCACTGCAAGTGTTATGCAAGTGGAAGTGCTTGCTTCCAGGGAAAGACTTGTGAATAGTATACTGCTTACCTTTGCCATGTCCATCACTGATGCATTATCTCAACCCACTGTGTTTTTCCTTTTTTATGATTTCTTATCCTTGACAGTAGTCACCTATTCTCTCACCAGTTAGTTTCCTTAACAGCCTTTTGTGAGGGACTTTGACCAAAGTTTTTGAAAAGGCCAGATAGGTTACTGGTCATCCTTTAACCACTCTCTTATTAACAGTCTGAAAAAAAGTGATTAAAGAGAAACTTAGTTGGCTCACTCTTTGCATGTCATATACACTTTATTACAAGTTCTTCCCTTTAAAAACATAAGTAACTCTTTTCGAACTTTTAAAATATAGCTAAATAATTATCAGTCATGTTTCTGCCCCCTTTTGTCAGGTTATATGCAAAAGGAATTAAACCTGCCATATATATATATATATATATATATATATATATATATATTTATTTATTAACTGAAAGGAAAAGCCTGAATCAGACAGACCAGGGAGAAACTGGTGAGAAGCCAATGGGAGAGGGAAGGGTTGGAGAGATGAAGAAAAAAAGGTTGGGGAAATGAAGCAGCTTTGCTTGATGCCAGTGTGGATGGTAAATGGGTCTGTCTCTGACCTGTTGCAAAAGACTCTGGCAGTCATCCTGTCATGGAGTAGCGTAAGGACACTGAATGTCAGAGGACAACCAAACTTAGCCAGCACCTTCCATAAGGTTGCACAACTGATGGAGTTGACTGACGTTGTCTGGAGTTCTGCAGCTCTGGTAGGGTTTCCCCTGGTGAACAGATCTCAAGTGAGGTCCCAGACTAAGCACGGTCCAGACTCCTGAAGACCCCATTGGTGGAACAGGTGTACTTGAGGACATGCCCATTCTCTGTGGCTGTGAAGGCAGATGAGGGCTGCAATGGGATGGAGGTCTCTGGTTGTTTTGGACATCCCTGCCATTGGGTCCTGACAAGCTCATGTGGTTGTCACTTGCGCACTGGCTTTCCCACGTTAAATGATGTCATGGGCTGGAGGACTAAGGTTCTGGCAGTGGGCGATAACAGGCTTAAGCTACAAGGGCCTGGGAAAGGAGCAAGCCTTGCCAGGGCCAGAGGCATGGCCGGTCAACTGGAGTACAAGGGCCAGGGGCCAGGGAAAAAAGAGCCTTGCCCTGGCCAGGGGCCCAGCAGGCTGGTTGGAGTGTTTAATAGATGGGCTAGAGGGCCCTGGGGACAACTTAAAGTGACATTTGTGAGGCATGGGGTACAAGTGGTGGGTACACTTGAGAGCTGGAGTGGGGACAGAGATCAAGTGGCTACCATGGGATGTTATGACCACTGCTGAACACCAACTCTGCCATGGTACCTATGAGTTAGATAAATGATATTTTTCTTACATTTCTTGAGCCTCAACTTCTTGGCGTCCATTTGGCAAGTCAGGACTGGTGTGTTTGAGCTGTCTGTGGAATATTCAACTGCATTTTTAGGGTATGTCTACACAGCAAAATGCAGCTGTGTGGGCAAGCTAGTTTTAATTTAGTTAACAGGGGTAATGGTAAGATGCACTTTAACATAAGCTAGCAATCAGAGTATGTGCCTAGGGACTTTAGATAGTTTATACTGTGGAATATGTGCTTGTATGAATAAAAGCACCTGCATTAGCTGGAATACACCCCTGTGCACAAGAAAAGTATGCACCCTGTGCATGCATATTTTGCACAAACCAGACTTCTAGAAGAAAATTTAGCCCCACTTCCCTGGTAGCCCTAACTGTCATTGTTTTGTGCAATAATCTTGTCAGAACTGACAAGCTAATTTTCCCCTTCCTCCACCCAGCAACTCTTGTGTTATTCATTATCACGAAACAGTCTGCAGTGACTTAAATTTGGGAGAAGAGGAAAAAATAACTATGAAAACACAAAGGGCTGCTGCATGGATTAGATAGCACTGCAGAGAACTTGTAGAGGTTCCTGCTGCATAATTCGGGGGTCTCTGGTGTATAGCATAGGTATAATATGCCTCATGAAAGGGCTTTATCTGGAGTGTCAGTTCACAAATTGGTGAACGTGGTAGCAGCATGGTGAAGTGTGCATCTTAACGTCCTGATGCTACAGTGGATGTGAAATCCACCTCCTCCAAGCTGGGGTTAGTATGGTCAGGGATGACATGCCATGAGCTGTTGTATGTGACCTCTTACTTTGAGCTTAATAAGCTTTTTTTGGCTTCAAAGAAACATGAATACTGGGGAGGACTTGATAATCCTCTTTAGATACCCTACTGCATACTTCTGTTGCATGGGGTTTTGCTCCAGGAGAAAGCCCAAACTGCCTGGGTGCTGCAAGACAAAAGATTGATCGGGATGTCCTGTGGGACGTTTGTAGCCCTAGTGCATGGTCTTATTGCCATCTGTCTATCTTCAGGGTACATCAGAAAACTGGCATAGGGACTCGGGATGCCAGCTGGCTTCATTCTCCTTGCTTTCTCTCTTAGGAATGGTCACTGTGGTGAGCTTCTGCTGAGACCCCACTGCCTGTGCAGTTTCATTCCCAGTTCTGTGCACTGAAGAGGATGTATTGCCTTCTCTTCTAGTACTAAATATTTTATTTTGTGACCTCCCTATAATCAGGTGCTTTGTCTCAACCACATTTTTTTAAAATAATTAATTTTTTTTTTTTTTAATAAACTTAACCTCTTTGAATTGTGTAATTGTCACTTTCCCAGGACCTTAGAGGAGCTATAAGGGGAAGGGAAAAATATGTACAGAGCAGTTTTTGGTGCGTTGATAATTTATTGTCTAATAATCTCTTCCCTTCCATTCTACTCCCAGTTTTCTCATTACTTGTACACAGCTTAATGCCCCATTGCTAGCAGCAGGGTTGCAGCAATATTGCAGAGCCAGTTCTGCTTCTCTTCGGTGTCAGGCTGTAGAGGGGGAAGGGGAGGCTGTGCTGGAGTCAAAGATCCAGATGTGGTACAACTGTAAAAGACCTGGGGCTGCTGAGGAGGTGAGGGATTTAATTCATTCCTTTATGTAGGGGAGGTTACAGGCAGTGCAGGATCCTGTCTTGTCAAAGAGTTTCTGCAAGAGTTTCTGGCATTTAGGCCTGTTGATGGATTGATGTGCACTGGCAGTACCCAGGCAGTTTTGTGTTCATATTTTGCCATTTGTTTAGTTACATCTCCACCACAGCTCTTCCTTAGAGAATCAGAGGAAATAAGGGCAAATGGGATCTTGAAAAGTCATCTAGTCCATCTCCCTACCCCAAGGCAGAATAAACTGTACAGATCCTGAATAGTTTGGGATGCTTAGAAAACAGGAATGTGGCAGAGTCACTGCAGAGCTTACAATCCATTTGCACTTCAGTGATGGGTGAAATGACTCCCATGCACAGTGTTTGTACAAGGCTGTGGGATCTCTTAGAATGAAAGGTGTGATACCAGCCCTAAGAGCAAGTCTAGCAGGCTTATACCTTGTATCCATTAGAAAGGTGAACTGCTTTAGCCATATCCATACAGTACTGATATCACCAAAGTGGTCTGGCACTTGTGTGGATGCTATTATGTTGGTGTAAATATGCTTTATGTGAGTTTAGTTATTCCTGTAGCTTTGTTCACATTACAGTTATGCTAGTATAATTATATTGGTAAAAACATGCACTACTTAATCAACAGAACTAGACCAGGAGAAGTACCCTGAGCATAGACTGGATCTTATGCTAGGTGTTACCTTACCCCAAGAATAACCCAATTAAGATGAATGGATAGAACAAAGCCTTGCTTATGTAGTTTAAAGGGGTTGTTGTATTACTATTCTAGCAAACTATCCTGATAAGGACGCAGCTGGTGGAAAAGGTCTTTTGCCATGGTAGCTTATGCTGGTTTCTTGAGTAAAATGAGTTATCCCAGCCAAAGGATTTTTGGCAGTATTATGCTAGGGCTTTTATTAGCACAGTTATGTCACTCCTAACTGGGCTAGGTATGCCAGCTAAACCTTTATGTATAGGTCTAGATGAAGAAAAATCTCATGTCCTGAGCTATTAGATGTCAGTTCAATGAGGTACTTGACTTCCATAGGAGTATGTAACCTTGGGGATGTATTTAAGTACCTTGGTGCATTGAGGTCTTTAATATTAGCAATTATAATAATTTAGTTATGTTTAGATATGAAACATGCTTGGTAATACCCTATTCTCCAGGGGAACATTTATCTCAGATTAGCTGGTCAACCTCTGCCCAAATAAAATAAATCCCTATCAATTGTATTAAATGCGATTGGAACTCTATTACACTTGTTGCTGTAGTGAGATACAGACCTTGCCCAAAGGAATTTTACAGATTAAATTAACAAAAAATATGATGCCTTCATTGCAAAAAAAAGGTGTGCTTACATCAAGATAGAAAACTAGAGATTGTGCTGTTGTTGTGAAATCTTTATAGAAGCAAAGAAAACATCGGCTGTTTACAGATGTAAAAAAATCAAAACAAAACAGCTCTTTACTTTAAGCTTGGTGCATCCCCACGCCAAGCACAGCACATGCTCAGAAGAGGCATCATGTTAGTTTGATATGGTTCACCCAATGTCTGTTGGGATCAGGTGCTTCAGCAGGGTATTTTTTCATGCTTCTATCTAATAGCTGATTATTGAACCAGCTATTAGATCAGGCACTTCAGCAGGGCTTTTATCTATCTGGGAAGCTGGGTTGCATGAACACACTTCCTCTTCCAGTAAAGCACTTCCCTCCCACTCCAGTCTGTCAGCAGCCATAGTTTTTACCTCCGAGTAGTTGAGGTTAGCCATATACCCCCAGCTGTGCTTGACTTCAGCTGCCTACACTGTAGTAAAAACTCTCTGTTTTGGAGGATTTTACAATGTTGTAGTCTTGCGTTGCTCATTCCCAATGTGAAAACCTTATTTTACAGTGAAGATGTGGCTGGAGACAGAGGATGGCAAAGGAAGCACAGGTGTACACATTGGGGAAGCCAGGACCTGAAGGCCATATGGAAATCAGTGACTGAGCTGGGTTGATGACCCATACCCTCAGACCCCTATCCACTAGCCCATGCCTCCAACATTGCCTGTAAGCAACCATTAGAACAATATTTTTAAAGAATCAGAGAATAGAAAACTTGTGACTGATGATAAGATATAGCTAGCAGGCACTTTTCCTGGTCTCACAAGCCTACTTTATCTCTGATACAGTTAAAAATGGAAAATTCTTTCATTCACAATTTAACTTGATATGAGAAATTGTGTGACAGCTTTACCTATGCCAGGGAGCTTCTCCTGGAGATAAATTCATACAGCAAGTCATTTCTGGATCAGAGGGTTATTAATGAAGAGCCAGCATGGGTCAGATAGCTGATGCCTGCTGTAATTTGCAATTATTTACTGCATTTGAGAGCACACATGACTTTTTTTTACCATCATCAAGCTTTGGGATGGGTAGATTGTTAGATATAATTTGATTGAGATTGTATAGAGGATAATTACAGTAAGGACCTGGGAAATTAAATGAAAACACTGCTGGTGTGGAACCAAGAGTAGACAATTTACTCCCATTCTTGAAAGCTTTCTATGTTTGAAGATTTGAATTGCCAAGGAAGGAGCACAGTGTACAGAGAACAGAAGTCTTAAAAATGGTGGAGGCAGATATATGTAGTTTGTAGCTCCACAGATAGGAAAGGTGGTAGCCAACAGATTAGGTTAGATTCTGCTTTTTAGAGTGTGGAGGTATATGTTTTTAATGGGGGGTGGGGTGGGGAACAGAAATCTGAATAGTCCATACTGTACTAGGAGGCTTGGTGCTGCCAAAAGGAAGGCTGACTGCCTGAGAAGTGGCTTGCAGATGTGCCAGGGGAAATATAGGAGTTACAAGGCCTGGGCCTAGCCAGCAGTATAGCCGTAGGAGCCTGGAGAGAGGAACCCTAGGACCCTGGAGAGAGGAGCCCTGGGGAGCAGGGCTGCATCAGAGCTCCTGGTTAACATCTGAGCTGGGGTAAGCAAGACTGGTGGTTTGTGGAAGGGACTAACAGGAGGTAAGGAGCTCCCAGCTGGCTCAGGGAAAGAGGGCCCAGAGAAAGAGCAGGGGATAGAGGGCTCAGAAAGAAAATGGAGGGCTGGAGGGCTTGGGCAGGAGGTAGGGCCAGGATGCCCATAGGTCTTACTGGCCTAGGAGCTGGGCCATGGCTTAGCAGAGGTTGAAGGCCAAGGAGGGCCATCCAGAGACTGCTGGATCTCCAGAGCCCATGGGTCTTGGCTGGCCTAGGAGCAGTGCCAGGGTCTAAGGAGAAGGATCACAGGCCAGGACAGCCACAGGTGGAGACTGAGGAGGCTTGAGTATCTGTAGCTCAGATAGGGGCTGGTGTAAGCATGAACAGAGCCAGGAGCCCATAGCCTATAGGGGTCGTTATTAGGGCAGTGCAAAGCTTCTCTGGCTGTTTTGTTTTGCAAACAGCAAAGAAATGAAACACAGGGCTTTGAAACAGCATCAAAATGAAATGAGGTCAGTTGAATTTCGAAGCAGCTCCCAGTGGTGGGAGGCAGGGGAGAGCCAGGGCTGTGCTCTAAGTGGCTCCACAGCCCATGTAGTCCAGCCCAGTGGGTAGCGCAGCCCTGGCTCTCCCCTCCTCCCGCTGCCGGGCTGTGCTCCATAGGGTTGGAGGAGCTGATCAGAGCATAGCACCAGCTCTACCCACCTCCCGCTACTGGGATGTACTCTGATCGGCTCCGCCAGCCCCATGGAGCTCAGCCTGGTGACAGAAGGTTGGCAGAGATGGTGCTGTGCTCTGCCTCCCACCAGCGGGCTGATTTTCCCCCGGGCTGTGAGCTGCTGGGAACTGAGCCAGGTGCAGGGAAGCTTCATTCCTAGTGCTGGGGAACTCAGTCCGGCTGGGGGAAGTGCCTCCTGCCCCTGGGCTCCATTCCTAGCACTGGGGAACTGAGCCTAGCTAGGGGAACTGCCTCCCCCAGCCAGGCTCAGTTTCCCAGTGCTAGGCATGGAGTCCAGTGGTGGGAGGTGCCTCCCCCAGCCAGGTTGAGTTCCCCCACATTGGGAACAGAGCCCGGCAGTGGGAGGTGCTTTCCCCAGACAGGCTCATTTCCTCAGCGCTGGGTCCCAGGTGGCAGAAGCAGCCTCCTGTCATTTGGCAGGCAGATTGGGGGCCTGCCCACACCCCTAGAAGGGCTGTGGGGGCCCTGCCAGGCTCCTCCCGGAGGCGTGGGCCCCAATCTGTCTGCTGGATCACAGGATACTGCTCCTGCTCCCCAGATCCTGCTTGTCAGCAGCTTGAGGTGCAGTTTCCTAGAAGCCTATCTTCTTGAAACTTGGTAGGCATCATGTCCTTAGAAGGGGCTACCATCCCTGCATGTTTCAATGGAATCACGCAAAAAATGACAAAGTTATAGGCTGTTTCATGCTTCCCCATTATAGCCTATAGGTGAAACATCGAAACAGTGAAACCATTTTGACAGAACAGAACGGAACAGTATTTTCAAAATGAAGCAAAACTCAAAATGAAACACCGTTCTGTTGAAATGGAAATTGAAGTGGAATTCTGCAGTTTTGCACAGCCCTAGTGGTTATGATTCATTTGGTGTGTATGACATCCATAAGGCATCAGTGTGGGTATTGGGGAAGAGGAAGCCCATGTAATTTGCTCTCTGCCGTAAGGGCTGAGATACTTGAGCTCAGGAGTATGAGATCAGGGTTGGGAAGCTCTGGGGCAGCCTCCCTTTTTCAAAAAGATAAATGTATCAAGGCATGGCAGGAAAGTGGAAGGGGTTCAGGCCCAAAAGAAAGCAAAGTTGACCAGGGCTTAGAGGGCTCCAGGGGCATCACAGCCACCCATGGAGTGGGACCGTGTTCTGGCTATGTAATCTGAGAAAAAATGGTGGCCATCAAGTGTGCACAGCTCACGTTGTGAGAAGGACTCCAGTATTGGGGTTCACATCTGGGCCTGAACCTTTTTTTAGTGCACAGGGGATCAGTTCAAACCTTCCTCCCCTTCAGAACAATATAATTGTTTGTTTTCCCCACCCATTATTCCTGTACTTTTGAAATAAAAGCAGCTTTACTATTCACAAAAGATCAGGATATCTTCCCTCACCAACAAATGGAATTCTGATATAAGGGTCATTAAGGGTAATGCTGTTCTCCATCACTGGATCTAAATTAAAGCTGGTCCACTGGAAGGGAAATTTATCCCTGAATAAATTAGTTGCTGACTGACAGGAAAATATTGCAAATTATGTATTTGGTGCATATTATTCAGTCACCTGTAAAGCAGACTGAATATTGAAAAGTGTTTTTGCAAATGTATCGTGATAATTGACAGAAAAGAATGAAATGAATGTTATGCAGCTAGCTACAGTCTAAATGATCCTATTATCTATTTACAGAAGCAGGAGCTTAAAAAATGAGGCTCATAAACAGGACCTGAATCTCCATCCTTGGCTAGCATGGGTTCTGCTGAGGATTTTGGTGCTATAGTGGAGCAGCTGGGAGTTACAGGTTGAAATGAAGCTCCCATCTTTGGCTACATTCTTTGCTTATGACTCTCTAAAAGGGCCCAGAATTCCCTCCTGCGCTTTGGAGTGCTGAAAGTTGCCCTTTCCAGTTGGTTTGACCCACGTCAGAGGCCTGCTCAAAGGGACAAACTTAGTGCCACCAAAGGGGAGCCAGCTTTTGCAAAATGAGTTTTGATCTGCAGAGTGAAATGATCAAGTGGGACTTAGGGAAATCAAATTCCACTGTAGCTGGGCCCGCATCAGAAATAATCTTATCAAGTGCTAAGTGTTGGATAAAAGGACATTTTGCTACAAAACACTGGCTGTTTTACTCCCACCCAGAACAGTCACTAATAGTTGTAGGCCTCATCTACATTGTGTGTCTGTGTGTGTGGGGGGGTGCACCCAATTTATCTACAACGGTGTACCTCCCCCAGTGGAAAACATAGGACTTTCATGAAAATCACACTGCAGTACAGGTGCATGGGGAAGCTGAAATGGTACAGCTGTTTTGGTGAGGTAACACCAGCAGAAAATTCCACAGGGTGTGCAAGGTCGGGCCTTCATCACCATTTGTCTGAGCACCAGTTGTGTATATGTGGAAACACAAGTTGAAGATGGGATGTACACAGCTTCACAAATGCTCACACACCAACATAAAATCTGGAGAAGGGAGCAAAAGATGCCTGTAGATACATGAGGTAGGAGAGTAATGGATTGAGACTTGGGGAGAAAAGGAGGTATAGCCATGATGCAGTTCATCAGTACTGCAAAGAATACTCAACTTGTTCTAAGCCATGAGCCTGCTCTACCCTGTGTGTGGTATCTTCTGCCTTTAGGGGACCCTCTCTTATATTTGGCATAAAGAGCTTTTTTCCCCTCCTTAATATCACACATCTTTAACCTATAGAATTTATGGTTACTAGATATTATAGAGACAAATTGCTTAGGAAGATTCAAAACTTAAGTATTTTGGGTCAGATTTTCATGCTTTCAATTGGTATTCGTCATTCAGTATGCATCCAATTAATTGATTCCCTTTGAAAATCAATGTCTTTAGGAATAAAAACACTAATCCAAATAACAAGGAGCTCTCACTCTACTTGCTGCAGAATATGAGGTGATCACCACTAGCTGGCTTCAGGATGAAGATCATATGAAGCAATGTGGAAGCTTTATGTGTGCTGCTTGGAAATACTTGGTACTAGCCAGTGTTGGAGAAAAATATTTATGATGGAATATTGTGTTTATAATTAACCTTTTTTTTTATTTCATTTAGTGAGAAGTATCTGTTTTTATGGAGTTTTTTTGAAAAGTAGAACTTTTCAGTTCTGATATACTGCTCCTCTGTGGGAGTTGTAACTGGGTGCTTCATTCTCCCATTTTCCTCTGGAAGCTGGGGTCCCCAGTTGGGCTACATCTTCCATAATGCCCTATGGCTATGTGACTACCATGATGCACAGCTTCCTCTCACCAACAGTGGGCAGCATGGCAAATGCAATCCAGCCAGAAAACTCAGCCTATAAAGAAGACAAGGAACATGAAGCACCCAAACTACAACTCTTACAACAAACTGTGGCACTGTAGCAAACCCCCCAGTTTTTCTTTTTTATTTATTTTAAAATGCATTCCCTCCCCTTCTCCAACCATTTCTGGCTTTTTCTCTCCCTCTCTATTCCCTATAGATAAGTAGAAGTAAGCTAAGATGTACAATAAGCTTTAACATTTTATTTTAGGTAGTAAGTTTTATTTTTCTCTCCCCTCTTTGCAAATAAGTTCCCTGCTATTTTGATATTGATACCCACTGTTTTATAAGTGATGGTTATTATGTTTGTACTGCTTTTATATTGCGTGATTACTGTTTTACGCCTATATATGTAAGTTAGCGTAAGTCAAGTCAAGTTTCCATTTTGTATGTCAAGCCTCCATCTTGTGTCCTCTGCCCAGGCAACTGTTCCCTATGTTGCAACTGTATGATTCATGTACCCCTCCCATATAAATTGGTTCCTGGATGAATGAGAGTGATTGGGAATGACTGAAATACAATGGTAGCAGGCCTCTACTGAATGGCCTGTAATGACCTGGCTATCACCTCACATTGATTCATCCAGGAAACATGGACCTCACCCAGGAACAGAGACAAGACAAGAAAGACAAAAGACCCTGCAGAACCAGCAACTCTACCATTGTACCCCACCATTATAGACACCCAAAACTGCACATCTCTGAATGGAGCACACATGCCCAGTACGCCACACAGTGTCTGCCCCTCTAAAAAGGGGCAGTGAAGACAGACCCAGTGGGACGCCCTCTCCATCTGGACCAGCACCATGCCACATCACCTATCCACCCAGAGGACCTGCTGGCGACCCCCGCTCTGGACAACACCTACTGGACAAGGACCCCTTTCCAGCCTGGATAGGTAACTATCACCCCCCAGCCCCTCTTCAACCAAGGACTTGGACTCTGCTTCTCTTCCCTACCTGGACTCCAGCCCTTCCACTGAATCTCTTTCCCCTGCTGCCATTGTGAATGAGTGTGAGTGAGAGTGTGAGTGTGTGTGTGAACCAATAACTTCATGGGGCTGTGTAGTGTGTTGTCTGTGTAATAAAACTGTTATTTGGACCCCTAAGTTGGGTTTTGCTTTACTATGGTTTGGCCCTGCTCCAATCTCTGCTCCTCGCCCTGCTAACTCCTGTTTCATTTCTCCCTCTCCTGCTTCTGGCTCGCTGCCACCTCCAACACCTGTCCTGAGCTCCTCTCTGCCTCCAAACCCACAGTTTCTTTGGCACTGTCTTATCCCCACTGCCTTTTCCTTTTCCCCTGAGCAACCAGGTTTCTGCCTCAGTTTCTTTCCTGGCTGTCTCCTCCTTGCCATCACCTATCCGTCCACCCCCACCCAATATCTCAGGTGTCTGCCGCAGTTTCCAGCCCCAGTCTACCTTAAGTAAACCCAAGCCTCAGTTCCTCACTAGCTTCTCTGTAGTCCACCGGTTCTGGCAACTTTCACTCCCTATGCTTTAACTGTCTCTCACCTGAACCTTCCCCCAAGTATCCCAGGTGCCCTAAGCACACACATACACACTGTACCATCCAAGTTAGGAACTTACCTGTGTAGGTGGGTTTTATGTGTGTGAACTGGTGAGTGTGTGTGTATATATATACACACACATGTCATTGTGTGCATGCTATATGAATTAGTGATCTGTGTCTAAGTTTTAGGGTGTATAGTGTATGTGCTTGAATTGGTGATAGGTATGCATGTGCCTAGGCTGGCTTGGATATGTATGTGCCACAGCTGGTAGTGTGTGCATGCATGTGTATGCACCTAATTGCACATATACAAACACACAAATCAATTGTGTCACACCCTCCTTTCTAACAGCACAATATTGAGATCCTGAGAGTTAGCCTGAACCCACAGGGCAACAGCACCATTTCAGAAACAAAATAGGGTACTGTATTTTCTCACATACAACATGAATTAGCTATGCAGCTTATTTTTGAAAGGCAGAATAAAGAAGAAATGATCTTTCTTGCAGCAAGTGAGTAGCAGCAATGAAGGAGCCATGCCTGCTCATTGCTGTGCTCACAGGCTTTACTTTTGCTTTTGTTTGGTAAGCAGCTGAAACTGCTCTTACCATGCGTCTCACATATAAGGCACACTCCAATTTGCAGCAGCTGTTTTGTGGGGAAAATGGTGTGTATTGTACTGAGAAAATACAGTAGCTTTTTTTTTGGCTGAAATATTTCACTTGCCAATTTTTTTCTCTCCAAAGCCTGACATTTCCTTGAAGGGGAGTAGAACATTCAACTTCCTACCAGCTCTCAGGAAGACGTACGCTAAAAGGCTCATTGATTTTCCCCAGCATGGCAGTTCCTGTCTGGGAGGGGGACACTATGGATGACATGCTGTGTGTGAACTAATTTTCTGAATGTAAGTACAAGACCCCTGTGCCTCCCTAAGACCTGCATTGCCTAGTCTCCCCACAATGCAATAAGCCTCAAGGTCTTTCCAAGAAGCCCAGAAGCAGTTCATGAGAAATGGGCCATGTTATGTCTCCTGCTTCACTGAAGAGGGCATACTCTATATTGTATTCCTGCTGTAACTCCAGCTGAGTCCATGCTGCAAATGTTCATTGAGGCTGTTGATCTCTCCTTCTAGCTGCATCCCCTGGATCTGAAATGAAAGCAGTGTAATTGGATGCACCATCATAGCAGCCAATGACAAAAAGTATTTTTCTAAAAGCATTTTCCCCCCCTGGTGCTGAAAGATTACATTTGATGTGATAAACCAGCATTGCTCCCAGTTGGTACCACTGCTAAGTAATTTACCCTTCCAGAAAAGCTTCTTGTTATTGCAGTATGTTCGCTGCAACCATCTAGGTGAAATTATTTCTTTGAAATAAGAAAAAAAATAGGAATTTTGTCTGTGTATAGTGCAATAATTCAAACCCCTTGGAGAAAAATGAGATATAGACCCAGAGCAAGAGGTGGAGAACACCCATTACTAAGTCTGATTAAAAAAGGGATAGAGGCAACAAGAGCAGAGAGGGGGATGGACGCACACATTCACTCACATAGAAAGTGAACAAAGAAAAAGTATCAGTGGGAGGAAAGGGTACAGAGCTTGTGTGAAAGTTATCTCAGGTGCAGAGGGTTAAAATAGCTGTTCAGAAATGGGGGTTGCTAGAAAAAAGGGTGAATTCCTGGCAGCATGAAGAAATTTCCCATACAGTTAAGGTGGCTGAGAGAGTGATATGAAGTGGTCTGACCTATGCATCAACAATCTGGACACCTTAGAGCTGTGGTTCTCAACCATTTTAGACTTGAGGTACCCTTGTTACACTCAAGATACCCCTTGGAAAATGCCAGCTCCTAGTTTTCACTCATTTTTTGACTATGGAAAAATAATGGAGTAATTCTGCATTTGGAAAAACTCAGAAAAACCACAGGAAAGAATATTTTTAACATTATGGATTCCTATTTGAAATCTCTGACTTTATCTTGCATAGCTTGTTTCTACACCTACCTATGCTGACATTGAATAGCACCCTTACAAAGTCTCAAGGCATCCCAGGTTGCTTCATCCCCCTGGTTGAGAATCACTGCTATACAGGGATGGGCTTCAAGATTTTACTGTATTTGGGTGCTTCGGAACAACAGGGTCCTTCATTCTAAGTGACAAACCTATACCCTCTCCCCAACTTTTCTTGGACAGCTGAAATTAAGATGAAAGTGTCAGAGCAATGTAAAGCCCTATTTTCACTTGCTTCCTTTTCTCCTGGGCAAATTGTACAATAATCTTAGGGGATCAAAGGCATCACTTGGGTGGGCAGTCCATCTCCCTGTCCCCTCCCCTCCCCCCTTTTGTTTTTGCGTACAAGTGTGTCTCTTTAGACCACAGTCTTAAATTTTCCCTGGGAATAGTGTGGCATTTTCATAGGATCAGAAAAACCTCAATTCGATTTCTAGAATGTGGTGCAGAGTTGGGGTTCCAGGTCACTCCAGTATAAAGATAAGTTAAAGCAGCTTATCCCTTAAGTATGGGAAGAAGCTCAGTCTGGTAAATGAGGAACTAAACCTCTCCTGCTCATTTTATAATATGAATTGTACTGAGATGCATTTATAACACAATAAATCATAATGCAGTTGGGTGATAACACTAGGGGGTGTCAGACTGAATACATAGAGCTACAGTACCATTAAAGTTTTGGGTATGGAGAAACTAAAAGCCAGAAAGTCTGTGGCAGAATCTGGCAAAGTGCTCAGCTCTCTTGTTACCAGTCCTTTGCCTTAATCACAAGACACTATTCCTTGCAGCTGTAAAGATGGAGATACAAGGACATGAAGAAGCTGTTGATAAACCATTGTTTCTTATGTGAAACTTGAGCTGGCTATTTCTTTCTTTTTTTTAAATTTTAATGAAAACTGGTAAGATGTTTTTGACAAATTATTTTAGGAGAAGCTTTCACTGATTTGAAACCATTTCTGCTAAAAACTTGGTTTGTTTCTTGGGGAAAAGCTTGTTGAAACCTCTTCAGAGGAAAAGAGCTTGCTCCAAGGATAACCACTATAGTGCTGATAGAGTTTATTGCCTAGAATCATAGATTTTAAGGATAGAAACTAGACTGGTCTGCATAATATGGTTCTCCAAATGTTTTCTGTATCCAGCCTGGAACTTTTGGTTGAACTACCAATGTATTTTTCAGATAGATGAAACTTAACTGGAAGTCTTCAATGATCAAGAAGCTTCCTTGATCCTTTGCAAGTTGTTCAGGTCTTGGCATCCTCTTTTATCCTATAAGCAATAGGATGATTGTTTGTATTCTGATCCTTATGAGTTAAGAACATCTGATTGACTAGCAGCTCCCTGCATTCTTTCCCATCAAGGCCAGAATTTCTTGCAAAGCTTCTACCAATCAAAAGTATGGACACTACATTTAACATTTCTCACAAATACCTAGATCAGCAGGTTTCTGACCTATTCACTTGACTATATAAATCATCTTACATTGCCTACTATAGCATGAGCTCATTTGCAAGGAACTTGCAGTGGAATTAGAAAAAACAGCTTCTTAGGGAAGTATTTTGTAAACTATGAATGAAAGCCAGACACCATCAGGATGTTTTTTTGGTTCAGAAAGAAAATCTAGCAGGGTTTATTCTCAGTCTTGTCCCCAGCCACCCCCCTGAGGCTGTTGAACAATTGTACACTCCTGTGATCTAAACAAGAAAAACCTAGCATGGTCTAGCCATTGCTTTGATACAGAAGTTGGCATGTAGCACTGGGCAAAAAACCATCACACCATAAACAGAGCAAGCTGCATCCATGGAAAGTCTGCAAAGAGAAGCCTAAGTAGAGATACCTGAAAAATAGTTGTATGCTATCCCCTGCTTAGACATGAAATGGCTGGCTAATAAAAGACAGATCCTGAAAGTGTTGTGAGAGAGCTGCCTCACTCTACTAACTTGCAATAATTGGTGAAGCGATTGCAATAGAGTTTGTGCACTGCAGTGGAAGAGATCTATTAAGAGTACTTTCTGAGCCTATGCTGCTGGGGAGAACAGTTAATTGAAACTACAGTGCTTATTTTAATTGTGTCTTCCCATAAGCTTTTGCTCAAATTGCTGTGCAGAACGGACTTCACAGCTCTGATAGTTCCACCGCTGAGCTGAGTGACCGTACAGTATCAGTAAGTGCTTCTACAGCACATTGAGGTTTCCTTTTTTAAGTTCAGTAAAACTTGAGAGGTGTACAATATTAATTCCTAGAATTATCGCTGGCAGTGGAAGAAAGCTTTCTTCATAATTTCTAGTCCCTTAGCCTCAATATCTCAACCTATGGAGTTGCTTATGTCCCACACTGGGACAAGTGGCTGTCTCAGTATTTTTAACAACCAGAATCTCACATTGGAAAGGGATGGCAGAATTTTCTCTGACTTAAGTGAATGCTTTCATGCCACCCTACACCCTAAAGATTTCTTCTTCCTCAGTTGCTGAAGAACTTTCTGTACTTTTAACTCTCTTGTCCACTTAGAACCTCCCATATCTGAATCTGCCCCATACTGAGAGCATACTGGTTTAGGACTTTTTACTGGGAAACACACCATCTTCTCAGCTTCCTACTGTGGTGGTCTAATATTTTTGCCCAGTGGGCACGTCTACATGATACATCAAATAAGCAGTGCTGCGCATTAGCAGTAAAAATATGTGCGCTGGTACTATTGCGCAGTAGTGTCGGTTACTACTCACTGAGTTAGTACTTATTACAGGTATTAAACTTAATGCACAGTAATTACAGCAAATTAATGCATATGTAGATGTGCCCAGTATATCTACCTTGGTGCCAGTGGAGAAGTCAGATTGCATCTCAGATAATATTTTTGACTTCTTGCCTGATCAAGTACAGGAGAAAGTACCACCCAGAAATCCTACTCTTTTTTCAATTTGTACAAAATGACCACTTTTTTTGCAGTCTATCCGGCTACACATACATTCTCCCTTCTGTGTAGACTGCCTCCACCATTTTCCACATGGTCACATCACAGGGAGATGTGGGAGTGGGCAAAGGGAGGAAGAACTATATTTTAGCCACCTTGTGTACCATGTATTCTTACATAGAACATGCCCCAGAATAAGGATGCACACCTTGTCTTTGAAAGGCAGAAGGGAGAAAAACCATCTTTTCTTAAAAATACTGGTAAGTAGCAGTGAGTGAGTACATGGCAGCAGCTAGGGAGCCCAGTGTGCTCATTGTGCCTCTCTCTGTGGAGTATATTTTCAGTCTCTCCACCCACTCCCTAGCAGAGCATGCAATACAGAAACTTCCATCACTGTATTTCTTCACTTATATGCATCCCAGTTTCCAGCAACTGCTTCTGGGGGAAAAAAGGTGTTGAGAAGCACTGACCAAAAAGGAAATGAGTAGCTCCCTGGTGTATGATTTGGAAGACTTGGACTCTATTTGTAGCTCTCCTATTGGCTGGCTAGGTGCTCTGCCTCAATTTCCCTAGAAGCAATGCTATGTTTAGCCCTATAGGCAGCATATTGGGCAGCCACAGCATCTCTGGGCAATTCTTCCCTGGAGGCTCCTTCACTTGGCTCCTGCCAGGGAACTAACTCCTGCTGGCCTGAGCCCTGGGCCCTGCCTTCTTCCGCTCAGCTGAGCGGGTGCAGGTGCAGGCTAATTCCCTTGATAGCCTGCCGCCATAGTAACCTGCACCTGTGGGGTTTCTGTCTGGCTCTTAGGGCCCTCTCCCTAGGCAGGTTTCTTCTCTTAAAGGAGCAGGTGCTTTAGTGCCCTGTGACAGTACCTAAATTTGATACCTGCATTCACAGGTATCAAATTTAGGCACGATTAGCCTAATTTCACCATTTTTAATGTACATTAAGGACATGCATGTGTAGATGCATGCCTGTAATGCACATTAAATTAAATTAGGCTAATGCTCATTAACGTGTCTCATGTAGATGCACCCTATACCACTCCACCACTGTGTAGGGATCCTAAAGTGAGAGTAAATTTTGTTCCCATCCACTTTAAAGCTACTTGACATTGTCAGGATGGTAAATATAAATGAGAACCAGTCCCATTGCATTAAAAATCAGATCACCTTGAGCGTGGGACCCACTGGGAGAAGCAACATTTTCCAGCAGAATGCTGTTTTGTTTGCTTGAATTAAAAATGTAAATATTTTTAGGCTGTGAATGAAGAATGGAGAGAAAAGGAAAGATTAAAAAATATTATGCACTTCCGATTTTTAGATTTATGCTCTTCCTCATAAAAGTGTGAGTGACATTTATTTGGCTGGCTGCATAATCCATGTTAACAAGACAATTAGTATGTGATGAAAGTTATTATTTTCCTCGGCACGTCAATGTCGGGGCTGCTGCTGGATTTGGAATAGAGCCTTGGTTCATTTCTTATTTGCAGTAAAAGATAATATTGAATTTTTCTCCAAAGATCTTGACAGCATGTAATTAATACTTTTCTGCTTTAAATAAAATTGAGCAAAACACAACAACCCAGATAAAAAAAATCCGACAAAAATGAATATTTCTTTTTAAATTGTATTTTGAGTGAATGTAGTCCTTGGGAAAGGTAACTGATTGACAGTTATGGGTGACTGTGGTTCTCTGTTTATTCACAGAACAGGTAAATGGAGCATCAAGCTTTCTCAAAGCACCACAGCATATCTATACTATGATGTTTTTGCTGGAGTTTCTTATCATTGCTGGCACTGGTGCAGCCCCATTTATGATAAAAAATGGTTGGAAGCACAGTGCAAACAAGGCTGCACAAGTCTTCTCTTTTATCTAACACTCATTTGATGGAGTGAAGTCACAAAATGCCTAACATGGCAGTGGTCACCACTCCCTTGACTCTTTAGACTTCTTTGCAATTGTAACTCCTAACTGGTTGATGGTGAAAAAACCTGGCAAAAAAATCCCTGTACTAAACAAAACCTGTGTGTGTGCTATAGTGCTTCATGTTACAATGAATGCACAAAAGAAGCTCAAACAAGTTACATCATTCTCAGCTGCTAGAAATCTTTGGAGCTGCATTGCAATCTGCACCAGACCAGCTGAGATCTGGGACATTTCTCTCAGTTCTGTTCAGTCCCTGTGGTTTCTTCAGGAACCATTAATTACCAGATGTGGTGTTTGTCTACATGCAGTAGGAATTGGATTAAGACCACTATTCACACAGTCCTGAAGTAAGCCTGTGGCCTAATTACTGTCAGATCCTGCATTTAGCTGCATCAGAATAGGAATCCAGTGGAGAAAAGCTTTGCAGTATGTTATCAATTTGTACCTCAATTTCCACAACTAAATTGGAAGCAATGCTATATGCTCCTTTGTAAAGGGAGCCCTGACTTTCTATTTGCACACGGCCATGATGCTAATGGGATGCTACACCAGTACAAATAATAAGTTGTAGAAGATATCATAGCAATATGTACATGTAGGTAGCCTGGCATTTTCGATTATGAAAGATTTTTGCAATCATTTCTTGGGAAGTTCTGACATCTGTAAGCGCTTGCTGCAGACTTGTTGAAATTCAGCAGGGAGAAAGTCCTCAAGCTAAAGAAATGTCTTTTCTTTGTCCCATGAGATTTAGCAGAAGGGTGGGATCTTGCTGAAGGCTTGTTGGGTGACCCCATTTTTTAATGCTTTTTTTTTTGTACAACTTCAAAGGGCTATGTGGGGAAATGAGGAGTCTCAGCTGAAGGCTGACATGCCACAGCTCTGAACCATATGAGAAGCCATGTCTGGCTATTGGAAACACCAAAGTATGGGGGACTAGTGCACCGTTGGGCCATGAGGGGATTTGGTAAATGTGTGGAAGGGTGTTGCCACATCTGTTTCACAAGAGTGTTTGTGAGGTTGCCAAGTCAAACAGTTAAACATTAAGCCATGCCAAAATTTGAGTTGTAGAGAGAACTTTAATTTGGCCCCCTTGCATGGATGCATTATGATAGCCTTTCATTCAGGGGCAGGCAAAACAGAGCCTGCAGGCTGGATCTCGCCCACAAGGCCATTCTATCCAGCCTGCAGGACCCCTAAAAATTTTGGAAATTAATATTTATTTGCTCCTGGTTGCCTGTCAAAGATGACAGGAACCAGGGGATAGAAGGACTTTGGGGGAGCTGCAGAACCAAGCAACCCAGCCCTGACCCACCTCCAGCCATTTCCTTGCCTTTCTGCCCCAATGCTGCTCAAGTGCCACATAGCCCTGGGTTGCATCACCGGGCTGGGGACCATGGGCCGTGCCAGTATCCTGGGGCCAGGAGCAGGAGGGTGTGTGTGTAGGCAGGGGCAGAGGGTGTGTGTAGACATGGGCAGAGGGTTTGTATGTGTATAGGCAGGGGAAGAGTGTGTGTATAGGTAGAGGCAGAGGGTGTGTGTGTGTGTGTATATGTGCGTGTGTTTTTAGGGTGAGTCCCACACGCACACCCCACCATACACATGCACTCACCCCCCCTCGCACTGCCATATACACAGACCCCCCCACCCACACCCCACATAGCTACCCTCCCCCACACACTCTAGCCACCCTCCCCCCACATACAGCTTTCCACAAACCCCATACCCACCCAAACCAACATAGCCACACACATACACGCATGCTCCCTCACCGCACACCCACACCTTTCCACACCCTCCCTCACACCCCACATACCCATACACTCACAGCCCCCAACAAATCTATAACCATCTGCCACAACATACAAGAGTAAGACTTCATTTTAAGCTATTGTGCAACACCTCTATGTACATTATACAAACATATGTAAATCAGGACAAAAATATTTTTTAAAATCAAATTAATGAATGTTGTAGATATTTTCTTTTAGAATATAATTTGGTATTTTTCTGCTTCTGAGATGGCAAAACCCCTTTCTGAAAGGAGTACATCTGGGAGCAAGGGGAGGGACTTCTGGTGGCAAAGGTCAGGGGTTAGAGGGCTGGACTTCTGGTCACAAGATGGCAGCCAGGGAGTGGGGTAGCTGTCAAGGGATGGGACTACCCATGTGGCTCTCGACAGCTTGCCCAAACTTGGTAAGTGGCCCTCCGCCTGTAATAATTGCCTGCCCCTGCTTTAATTTCAACTTTGTACAGTATTTATTTCCCCACAGGGATCCTGACTCATTCAGTGCATGGAGCAGACGGTGCTTAGATAATGAATCAGGACTGCATGGTAAATGAGGCTATTAGTGGGTTTACTTCATTTCTATTAGGAGTCAAAAGGTGTGCAGTTGGAAAGGAGGCCACCTCAGGAAGACACAGAGAGACTTGATATTCAGGGAAGAAAATGGCATGTAGAATTCGATGTTCTTTCCAACATAGTTTCTATGTGATCCTGGGCAAACTGCTGGTAGGTGGTTATTCACCCCATGGTCCTCAGTAATACTGGGAAATCAAAAAGCACACACTGGTGTTTGATTTGCAGAAGTAGAGAGTGTTCACAACTGCAATTGAAAAGCAATGGGAGCTCTAAATCCTCAGCACCTCAGGGAGCAATAGACAATGATCTGGAGGAAATAGTATAGCAGTAGGCATGCAGAGGTCCTGGGATCTTACACTGGTTCTGCCACTGTTTTGCTCTGTGCTTTACCTAAGTCTCCCCGTCTAATAATTCTGTCTTGTATCTCAAGGAAGTTATGGAGATAGTGATTAGTATTTGTGAGGCAGAAAGGTAGTGATCACTCTACAAAAGACTACAAGGAAATGAAGGTTCAATGCATGATATGCAATTAGCAAGCCAGGGTGCCTCTTTGTACAAGGATAAAAAATATATTAAACAGCATTCTGGTTCTCTGAAGGCTGTATAACCTATGTTCTGAATGAGGCAGGGGTTCTTCAGGGAAAAAAAAGAATACTGTGTGATGAAAACTTGCCTTAATTCATCTTCATGAATGAGCTGAATAAGAGTTGCGCAAACATCATGGGAGGTGACATGTTGGAATTGGAGCAGGGGGAAGCCCTATGTCAACCAAATGTCAAATTCACGTCTGCATAATTCCATTGAGTCTAGTAGAGGTAAACCAGGGTGAAATTAGGCCTGCAATCTCTGACAAATAGCAAATATGGCAGGGAACGTGCTGAAAAACTTCACAGAGATAAAAAGATTTGGAGTTAAGTATGAAAAATGTAAGTTCCTGGCAGCATGACAATCCCCCTTCAGAATCCTGTTTCAGTTCCTATGCAAGATTGTTTTCTTGAAGAAAGTCACTAGCTTCCTAACCAGATGCTGCCATGACTTGCACATATGTGTGTCTAGTTATGCATGCAGACATAAATGTCACTGCATTGTCTGTTTTCTTTTGATTCAGAATTATAAATTTTACCAACCCACTACCTGAAAATAATCTTTAGTGAGGATTTTTTAATCACACTAGAGCTGGCTCATGTGGGAAAATTTAATTTCGCCTGTTGGCAGCCTGATATGTCTTCTTTCTGTTCAATCTAGGCACAGTTCTGCTGCAGTTAAGTCATCTGTATTTTTAACTGCAGCAGGAGCAAAATCAGTCATTTTTTGGTCATCTTTAAGAGGACTGCTGTCAGACCACATGCCCGGATGAGCACGTGAAAAGAGGTTAATTCCATCCGTCAGGGGATCAGGCTAAGTCACTTTAATCAAGACATGCAACTATGAGCTTTGCCTCTTACTGACTCCCCACAGATTTTTGCAGGAACAGAGGTTTCTGTGTTCTCTTGCTGGTGAAGTGCTAAAATAAAATTGTCCCTAACAACTCTAAAAGTAAATAATTTCTGCAAGGTTTGTCATTGTGTCTGGGTGGATCATTGTTATTATTTTCATAATTATGCTATTCTCCATCTGCTTGATGAGGCTGATGTCTGGTTTCATCTGTTTCTAGCCAATCTTTCCCCAGCATCTCTGCAAAAGGCAGCCAGACTATGCCGCAATTAGGCCATTTTCCAGACATATAAATGACAGTGTTTAATGTGTGTGTATTTGTCTTTTATTGGTGAGAAAAGAACCACTGCTTCAGTTTCAAGAAACAAGCAGCTCCTTGGGAAGAAATACCTAGTGTGGTATTGTAATGGATCTAGACAGAACTGGTGTCTTTGGGAAATCTCCCAGGACAGCGATGGTGGAAACAATAGTGTAGACAGGGCTCCAAGTCAGTCATGAGTATTTAATCGCTGTGGGATCAGGTAAAACTGCCTGGAGTCTTTTTCCATAGTATCATTCCTACTGTGCCTACTGTGGGTAAAGCTTCAGTGTTGTTTCAACAGCATTGGGGAATTTCCTCCTAGTGGAAGGCAGTTTCAAGAACTGGTGGCGAGTTCCTAGGAATTGGCACCAGGACTGCAAGCACAGGCACAGTCACTGCAGTGTGCAGTGGCTTGAGTTTCTCCCAGGGTAGAGTTTATTTCTTTTTTTATTTACATGATAAGAGCACCAAGACTCAGAGGGAACTTTGTTGGACATTTCAATAGGAGAGTGTTTTCTTATGGTTCCTTAAAGGCAGTGGTTCCCAACCTTTTTTATATTGTGGACTGGCATGGGAGTGGGATGGAGCACACAGAACTGGCTGCATCCATCCTGGGGCTGCCCCACTGCCCAGCTTTAACCCCACACATGCTGCCGGCTATTTTAGAACATAGCTGCTGTGGTTCCCTTTTCCCCAAATCTGTACCAGAGCTCTGAGATGGAAGGAGATGGATATTGGGCCACCACCATGGAGGAGTCCTCTGGGCCAGATCTGTTCAACCATCTCATCCTGTTTCTTTTCAGGCTATGTCAAACTACGTTCCCATTGTGTCCTAGCAGGGATGCTCCCAAGCTAGTTCTTCCCACCTACTTTGACCTTCATGTGATAAATCTGGAAATGTTCCAGTGCAGCTGTTTCAGGGTTCTCTCAGTGGCCATTCCCGAGCACACTGGAGACTGAGATATCAAGAGCAACTGTTCCTGTAGCAATGCATTTCTGGGTTTGAAACCTGGGAAAAGGTCTGGACAACAAGGGTATGCTTGAAGACATGCTGGGTAGGACTGTGTGAAATTTTGCCTGGTGTTTCATTTTGAAGCTGTTTTGATGTGTTTCAAGCTTGAAACAGTGAAATTGAAATGAAACAAAAGCCTCCAAAACAGCTTCAAAATGAAACAAGGGCACTCAAAACATTTTGAAAGTTTCAAAATGTTTGAAGTTTCAAAGCCAGGCTTATTTGGCTTCAGTGCTGCACCCTCCTTGGGTCAGCTCTGGTGTGGGGGTCAGCTCTGGTATAATCCTGGGGTTGGATCTGGTGCGATCCCAGGGAGAGGTGGGTTCCTGCACAAGCTGTTTTGCCCCGGGCCAGACCTGACCCAAGGAGGGTGTGGTGCCTGGGGCAAATCAGCTCATGTGGAGACCCGCCCCTGCCTTGATCCCGCATGGGCCCCCACATGAGCTGATTTGCCTTGGACTCATACCAGAGCTGACCTAAGGAGGGTGCAGGGCCCGGAGCAAATCAGCTCATCAGGGGCCCGTGTCCCTGGGAGCACTGGCACAGCCCCTGCAGCCCTCCTGGGGGTGTGGGTGGGCCCCCAATCTGTCTGCCAGATGACAGGAGGCTAGTGCTGCTGGCTGGCGCCAATGGCAGCACTGATCTTCCCAGCACTGGGTGTGGGCTGCACCCAGTGCCATTCCAGGCAGCAGGAGCAGCCTCCTGTCATCTGGCAGGCCAATTTCCGGCTCCTTCTGGGCTTGCAGGGGGCTGCCAATCTGCCTGCCAGTTCACAGGAGGCTGGTGATGCTGGCTGGGGACAGCACTGGGTGCAGTCCATGCCGGAAAGATCAGTGCTGCCACTGGCCCCAGCCGGCAGCACCAGCTTCCTGTCATTCAGCAGGCAGATCAGGGGCTTGCCTGCACCCCCGGGAGGGCTGTGGGAACTGTGCCAGCCTCCTCAGGGTGCAGGTCCCTGATCTGCCTGCCGGATTACAGGAGGCTGGTGCTGCCAGTTGGGACCATCAGCAGCACTGATCTTCTTGGTGCTGGGTGCAGAATAGCTTATGGGCAAAATGTGGAAACAGCATTGAAACAGTGAAACAGTTTTGATGAAACAAAATGGAACAATGCTTTCAAAATGAAACAAAACTGGAAACGAAACACTGTTCTGTTGAAATGTTGAAACAGAAGTTGAAGCAGAACCGTGCTGTTTCGCACAGCCCTAATACTAGGGACATGATATAAACCTGCCATCTTTAAGACAGCAACCAACACATTTTTTTCTGCATTTGTTCTCTCCTCTTTTCTATTCTGGATAGTATTATTCAAGCTAGCTAGTTAAAGCTTGCTCAGGTACCTCTGGATAGGTGTCAACCACTACAGCATAGATATGCCTACATGGCCAGAGGGAGGAGGAAACAAGGAGAATAGGGTTACTATTACTATTGCAAACATCCTAAAGCTATATTGATACATTGCAAATGAGCATTGTCAGGTGACGCCAAAACACCTCAAAAACAGAAGTCAGGGCCTGGTTGAGCAGACCTTCCATCAAGCAAAATTAAACTAGTGGATGAACATAAAGTATACATAAAGCAACGCTAGGAGCAAAATAGCAATTATTCCTAAAAGTAGTTACACAGTAGTTTATCCTGGAATGGTTCCTGCTAAATGCATCCCTGATACTGGACCTAACTTGCAACATAATTAGTGTCACAAACATCTTAAAGCTAGATTGATACATTGCAAATGAGCATTGTCAGGTGATGGCAGAAATTACATGGGAGCAGCTGGAAATGATCTCTTGAATCTGAGATGTGGCACTGCATGGTAACTATTAATAATAACTCTGAAAAACAAAAGGGATGTCCAAACTAGCACCATATATAGTAGGTAACAGTGGGGAGGTATCTCCTTGATTATGAATCTTGATACCTGCTCCGGGGCTCAGATTCTTGGGTCATACAAATTACCATAAATTAATTGATTTCAGTACTGGTCCAAGTTTTTGAAGCTTTGTTTTCCAAGGTAGAGGGTTTCTTATCCTACATACTCTTGTTGAAGTTGATAGTTCAATACTAAGTTGTGTAATTTAGCATAGGATTTCAAGTCTGAGGATTTAAAGGAAGAGTTAACCAGTTGTCTATTAAGGGTTATACTTTGCTGATGTATCAAGTCCCAGACTTCCAGTTCTCAGATGTAGATTGCATGTGCAAAAAAATGCACATCTTACTATGGAATTCACTTTACAGTTCTGTTTGTGCACACTTTTTGTAGAAGGTAGATCAGGCTCCAGATATTTGATCTCTAACAGATTATGCATTTATGCTATCAGATTTTGTATACGGTGTTTTATTTCTACTGGGAACGTTTGCCAGACACATAATTTGTTTCAGTAAAGATATTGCTGCCTCTTCAGCCTGAGTGGTTAGCTGAAGTTTGGAGTCTGGCAGAGTTATTTTTGTTAGGATGAGAAAACAGTGATATGAATCAGCTATATTTTAATGTAGACTTTTTATTTACCAAAAAACGTACACACAGTCTTGCTTCCCAGAATACATAAATGATTAACAGTAGGCAGTTTTCTTGCTCAGAAATCAGCAAGTCTGCTGCTCCAGCAAATTCTGCACCCAAAACACTGCCCCACTGCTTTCTCTGTAATATTTGCATCTTCTAGCTTCTGCCTCCAACACACAGCACCTCCAGCTGAAATCCCAGGCCCTGCAATTAGGAAGCTGCCTCTGTCCATGTAAGAAGTTCACCTCATGCTTTCATGTGTTTTCACTTATAAAGGGCCTTGGTTCCTAGTTTCTGAGCATGGAGCAATACTTGGCACATTGGCTTTAAGGAAATCTGTGATTGTCTTTTGATGTAAAACTTACCTGAGAGCAGCCACTAACACCTGTTTTGTATAGTAACAGGAAAAAAATGAGTCCTTCGTGAAGACTGCCAACAAGAGGATGGAGTCAGTTTTGATAGTGATGATACCGATGAATGGTTCATAGCAGCCCATAGAAGAAGGGAATCCTCCATTAAATTAAAGCCCACCACATTTGGAAGAAGGAAGATGAACTATTGCTTTTTTGAATCTTCAGCTCACTGCTGCAGGAAATTATGGAAGCAAAGAGTTTAAAAAGGTTTTTAAAAAGAAAGTTAGCAATGACCCATCTAGCATTATGCAATTGAATTGTCTAGGATAAAATTTACAAGAGCTTTGCATTCTTATGCATCAGGCCATAAACTAATTACTATCTTTTGCCAGAAGTTTTTTTTCCTCTGTGGCATTGTATTGCCAGTTAGGTCCATTGCTGAGGTTTGATGCTTTTCCTCCAAAAAATACATTCACAAATGAGAGTCATTAGGAACAGACTACCGACTTGGCAATTGCTGCATCCAGCAAGATCTTTTCTGAGATCCACTATTCATAGCACACAGGCTGATAGTAACACCACTCAGGTTCTGCATGAGTGACAGAGGTAAATGCCTTTCTAGTCCATTATTTGTCTTCTAAGATATGTAACAACTCATCTTACTGGAGTGATAATCCATTCCTAGCCTACATTATTTTACAACAACAGCCTCTTGCATCTCCTTAGACCATCTCCTTCCCTCAATTTTAGCAAAGTAACTTTGTTTGGAACTGCAGTGGTCTCCTGAGTTATTAGCTCTGTCCCTGTGTCTAATAAAGGAGAGGTTGCTTGGTTATAGACAGTGAAAAACAATTTTCAGATGTTGCTGCTACTATCAGCAGGGTGTAATAGAAACTCATTATAGTTCGCAAGTCTAACTTAATTACATTTTTCTCAAGAACACTATGCTGGCTCAGCGTGGAGTGGGACTCATCTACATACATTCAGGCTCAGGCTTATCAAAACTCATTAATATCTCAGTGAAATCATAGAAAAAGCTATTGGTCCTTGCGCTCAGCTAAGCAGTCTGCCAATGAGTGGGTGAGTTTTATGTAACATGGATCTGGCTAGGAATACCAAAACTCAAGATCTGGTTTAAACGAGAATAAGGTGGTGTCTTGTTCTTTTTATTGTTGTGATTCTCCTTCGGTAGTAACAATGGTTTAAAATTAACATTTTCTTTCTCTTGGCCAAATCTGGAAAGCAACAGGTGAGAGAACATTGATTGAAGGGGAAGAAATCAGCCATGGAAAAACAACATTATTGCACTTTCCTCTGAGTGGATTCCTGTAGACAAGTCATTGGTGATGCTGTTATTGATATCATAAATAGGGTTGATGTCTAGAATCATCACTGGAGAAACACAGTGCTGATTGTGAAAGGGGAAGAGACAGCCCCAACCCGACTTTCCTGATCACTCACTGCAGGAGGCCTACTGAGTGGTAGCTGCAGGTGCACGCTGGGATGGCAGACTCAGGTGCACCATTTTCAGAGTAGCCTAAGCCTGCAAATCAATGGGGAGAGGAGGCAGGGCCTGAGAGAGGAGCGGGCCCATGAAAAGGTGGTCAGGAGAGCAGCTAGAGGTGGTGTGAAAGAGAGAGAGCCAGGCATTGGGGGAATGCTGTGAGACATCGCTGGGCAGGAGGAGCTGCATGCTGAGGCAGTGACACACCCTGGTGAAACCCCAGGAGGAAGAGTAGAAAATGCTGCCAAGTATGGCAAAGAAGGGGCAGCGGCATGCCCTGGAGAAATCCTGGGAGGAGGACGGAGAAGCGCCTCTGAATGAGGTGAAGAAGAGGCAGTAGCATGCCACAGAGGAACCTTGGGAGGAAGAGCAGGGAATGCCACTGAGCATGGTAAAAGAGAGGTGCAAGGCACCAAGGACAGGGGGAGTGGGCGGTGTGTCACAGAACCACCATGCCAGCAGAGAGCCAGCCCCTGAGGAGGGTCGGAAGCCCAGGACCAAGCCAGGCAGCAGATCAGTTGGCAGTGGGGGGCCATGGGACTATGGCAGCCTACTGCCAAGGGTGGGGAGCTGAGCAACATCAGGGTGAGACCAGGAGTGACCCAGACATACCCAACCTCAGGTCAGATGGGGCCAAGATGGTGACCACCCATAGGAGGGCCTCACGTGATGGCTATAAGAGGTGCAGTGGGGAGCTGCTGAGCCTCTCAGGCACAGCTTAAAGGGGGAGGCAAGAGGCACCTAGCCAGGGGCCTGTGGTCCTGGAAGGCAAGACCCAGGGGCCCACCAGTGAATCCTGATTGATTTTTGTTGATGTTTACTTCTGAGTTTCCTGTTCCTCAAGATTGAGTTGAGTCCAGTTGTAGAGGCCACAATGCACAGATAAAGGATGGCTTACAAGGAGCCAATGGCCAGGAGTTCTCCACCCCTCAGTGGCAGGACTTTACAGATGAGAAGCTATCATCTGTAAGTGAGACCTCAGAATATCAATGTCTGTCTTGGCCATGGATGTGGTAAGAGTGGGGTAAAAGGGAGGTGGGAGCCCCATGAAGAAACCAAGGTGTGGGATCTCACAGGCCACCTGCCAGGAACTGTCTCCCAAGAAGAAGAACATCAATTTGAGGTAGGTGAGTGGGAACAGCAACCAGAACGTGGGACCCCCCAAAGTGCTAACTCAGGGTCCCACCGTGATGTTGCTGTGGGGCAGGGTGCTGGTCAAGTGGATCCCAAGCCCTGCAACACTTACCAGTGACACTGATGCAATTCTTGTTTCTATTTTAAATAATGTAAATGAGGAGGTTGCAGGAAGGAAATATAAGACCAGGAATTATCCCACTGGGGAGGCGGCGGGAGGGGCAGGGGGAATGGGATGACAAAGGAGATAGGAAATAGTTCTGAAACAAAACAGGAATAATGAACAGAAGATCAGAGCTGGTAGTATCTTCTTATCTTCTTATCTTTATGATGATCTACACAATTTATAAGGGTTACCACTTGGACAATCAATAAAACCAGTGCATTTTATTATTTTTTTTGTAGTTACATGTATTGGCAATGTGATAGAAACATTGCAAAGGATTGATTCACAGATTTATTTCCCTATGAGCTGCTTGTGGTTTATTAAGAAGATCAAGGTAACAAGTGCTACATTACTGATCATACCCACTGGGACATTTCCCTTCTTTATTCTTGATGAAAACCTGTTGTCATTATTTTATTTTCCTCTTTTTTTTTTTTTTTGCCTTTCCAAAAGGTACCTGTAAGTGCAATAATGAAGTCAGTGTGAGGAGTATCAATCAGGGCTTTTAAGTGGCAGACACAAGGGTGCACACGGGTGTGGGTGTGGGAAGAGGCATGAATGGGTCAGTGTATTAACAAAGTGCATTTATTTGCTACTGCATTTCCTTTCAGGCTCAATGTAGAGTGCTGTGTGGATGACTCTTAGCACTGTTTGAAAGTTAGATCATCTTTTACTGCTAATACCTCTCTTTGTAAGGGAACCAAGACGGCCCCTAAAATTTGCAGGGCACCATGCAAAAGTACAGCCCTATGGTACACCTCTTTCCTTGAGGTTCCTGATAGTAAAGGCAGGAAGAAACCTGATGTTCTTTAAAAATATGTTTTAGTGGAAGAAAAGATGATGCTCTTGGTCCAAGAGAATAACCAGGAAGCATAGCATGAGCATATGCTGAGAATGGTGGGTGGTTCCACAGCCCAGATACCTTAATCCTACAGATCATTTGAAGTAGTGCACAAGGTAACCTCAAGGGCAGCAGCCATTAAGAAACTAGCCAGTACAACATGGGGAGCCAACTTCTCTACCCTGAGAACAACTACACTAGCCATGGTTTATGCACTAGTGGAATACTGCTTCTCTGTGTGGGCAAATAGCGCCCACACTCACAAAGTGGACAGTGCCCTGAATTCTGCACTATGAACAACGAATGGCCATCTGGTATACACGGAACATGAAAACGTTCATCTTGGCAGGAAGCCCCCCCCCATAACATCAAGAGGTCTGGAATATTGCTTGACTTGGCAACCAAGGCGCAACAGGAAGATCACCCACTACATGATATGATTAAAAAAAATACCTAATGCAGAAATATCTAAGAAGCAGAAAACCCCTACTAGTAACCACCAGAACCATCATAGAGAAAGCAGGAGACACTATACTGTCATCATGGTCCCAGAGAAGGTGGGAAGAGCAATGGAATAATAACCACACCCCATTACACAACTACATACAAATACCATCTTCATACCCTCCTGGTCATAAACTCCCATGGAAGGCATGGGTAAACTTGAATTAACTGTGATTGGTTTACGGAGCCTTCAGTAAAATCAAACATAAAGTGGGCCTTACAAACTCACCATCATGCCCATGTGGCAGAAGAGATCAGACAGTCCAACATATATTAACTGACCCCTCTATATGGTCCACCAGAGGGAGTGAACAGTCTGAAACATTGCAGTAATACTGATGGATCTACTCTTAAATTGTTGGAGGAGTCAACTTTCTGAAGTCAGACACAAAAATAAGAACAAGCCGGAGTAGCCATTTTTTGTGCATGTTCCTTCAAAGCTTCATGTTGTTCTAGTTGTACTGAGCTTGTCAACTGATCCTCTCAGGTACAATGCAGCTTGAAAGCGAAGAACAAAGGAATTTCTTAGCTACAGGCACTGATTTAAGAATAAAATTCTCATGTCACAGATCTCTGCAAAATAATACAGTCCTGAGATGAATGCCTACCCCATATAGTTTGATTTCATTTCAACTGGGAGTCCAGGGCCTTGTTAGCATTTGGAGATAGACAAACCATCTTTCATCCTTGCCATTCTTTTTCCAGGTTCCTTCCTGCATGTGGTGGTCAGTGGCTCTCAATCTCCGTTATACTCAGTCTCTTTCCCTTTAGCTTGGGGCTTGGCCTGGGAAATTCCACCTTCCACCTGTAAAAATCTCATGCAGAGGAAACTGCTATGTTCTTGAGATGGGGCAGTTTGACTCGTATATCTATAACCTCTGTATTGATCAAACTATAGCTGATTGGAAAGCTTCCACCTCTACTACCTAAGACAGTAAGCTGCACTGCTACAGACATAACTAGATCTCATTTTCCCATTTGCTGACTGACATGCATTCACTCACAATTAAGCATAGCATAAGGGACTGGGGTGTAGGTGGTATGGCCTAATGGTTAGGCCACCAAGAGATAGCAGGGCCTGGGGCTGGGACAAGGGACTGGAGCCATATAGCAAAGCTAGAGGGAGATCTAGAAGCAGAATCCACAATATAGTCCAGGGTCAGGAACTGGTGGGGGAGGTGGGGAGGTTAGATACCAAGTATGAATCCAGGGAGCAATTCACAGGGTAAAGTCCAAAAGCAGAGCCAAATCAGGGTCAGGAGCCAGGAAACAGAACTGCAGGGAAATCCAAAGCTGAAGTCTAGAACAAAGCCAAAAACCAGAGTCAGGAACCAGGGGCTGCTATACATGTGCTGGGAGGCTGCTCTAATGTGCTGTAATGACAGTATGTTGGAGCAGACTCAATTAATTGTGTCTAATGGGATGTGGTAATTACTGAGCTCCAGCAGCTTCCAGTGTCAACTATATCAGTGTCTCTGCACTGAAAAAATGGTTCATAGACATTAGGGGCTGGAAGGGACCTCACAAGATCATTGAGTCCAGCCCCTCTGCCATAGGCAGGAAGTCTTTGGGAATCAAATGGTCCCAGCAAGATAAACATCTAAACACATCTGAATGAACCCAGAGTAGGTACCTGCACTACTTCGGGGCGGGGTGGGGAGGGGGAGAGTCTGTTCCAGATCCTGGACACTTGGACTGTTTTTCCTTATGTTCAGTCTAAATTGGCCTTCTAGGAGTTTGTGGTCATTGGACCTTATTATTCCCTGGGGAGCTCTGGTGAACAACTATTCTCCCAGTTCCTGATGCACTCCCCCTATGTACTTAGAGGCTGCCACCAAGTCCCCCCTGAGCCTTCTCTTCTCCAGGCTGAAGTCCCATGTCCCTCAGTCTCTCCTTGTACGGTTTGCTCTCTTGGCCTTTGATCATATGGGTGGCTTTCCTTTGGATTCTCTTGAACTTATCCATGTCCCTCCTGCACGTTAGCTGGGCCTGCCCGCTTGGGTCCAATTGGCTAGGACCTGACTTCAAGGACCTACCTCTAAAATCCACTCATGACTCCTGGCCCTTTTACATTAGGGCACTGGGCTCTCCGGTCCCTTAACACTGCACCCTTGTGGCATTGGGGTTGTTAAGGTTTCAGCCTTCAAAGGCTTTGCTCCTTGTTCTCTAGCTAGGCCTCCCAGCCTAGGCCCACTAGGTAGGACCTGACATTGGGTCGCTAGTTCCTCACTACACTCTGGGCTCTTTGCCCTATGACCTGTATAGTTGTACCTGCTATGGCACAGGGTTCTCCAACCCTACAGCTGTGCCCCATGGATGCTAATGAGGTCTCCACCTCCGCTACAGCCTCAACCACAAACCACCCAAGTAAAATAGAACAGTGTTTCTCAACCCATGGTATGCATACCCCTGGAGGTACATAAGACATGGGCAGGGGGTATGAGGGTGCTGCATTTTGATCTTTGCCTGCTCTGGCCGGAAGCTCCAGCCACTGCCCCTCCCACCGTGTCCAGTGCACTGGGGCTTTCACTTCCCAGTGTCAGTGTGCTGGGGGATAGGGAGAGAGGCCCTGTGCAGGCTGCTTTACCCCAGGCCACAGTGGAAAAAGTGGGACTTAGCTGGTGGTGGTGAAACTGGAAGTGCCACGGTGGGACTTCTGGTTTCGCTTTTGCCACGTCAATTGGCAGGCAGTATGTAAAGTACCAAAGGTTGAGAACCACTGAAATAGAACATAAACAGAATAAAAATAAATATAAAGAAGGCAATCTGCTTGCTTATTGCTCCAGGGCCTCTGCCTCTCTGCGTAGAGTTGCTGTAGCTTCTCTGGAAGTTCTCAGGAGTCCACTCCATCAGCTGACCAGGCTGCAGGGCTCAGCTTTTAACTCCTGCTCTGCAGGCAGGCTGTGCCCTAAAGGTTTTGGTTTCTAGTAACAGGGCTAGGGTTTCCTGTTACAAGCACGTCTATAAACAACCTAGGAGGCTTGGCACAGAAGAACTGTTGACTGGCCTGCAGACCTAGGACCCTAGCTGGTGCTAAATGAAGGTGATGCTCCCAGGAGCCAATCAGAAGTCTTGCTACTCCTAAGCTGGGGCAGAGTTCATTAACTGGGACTTGCTGCAGATGTGGCTGCTGTGGTACTTGGATCAGACTGTCCTGCCTGCTGAGGGTCCCTGACAGCACTTGGCCCAGACTGGTACGCCTGATTAGCATCCCTGATTCATAGTTAGTTCCTTGTGTCTTCAGGATGTTCTCTCTCATCTTAAATTATACATAAATCCATAGTCCTAGGTCAGGGGTTGGCAACATTTTTGGGCAGAGTGCCCAAAACACCCCAAACATGATTTGTAAGATGCTGGTGTGCTGGGGCAGACAGCAGGGGAGCCACAAGGGGCTTGATTCTTGTGGCAGCACCATCCTAGGTCCTTCCCCACCATCTGTCTGGAGGTGCGTGTGCCAAGCAAATTGCATTTGCAGTCGATGCTCTGGCATGTGTGCTGGGGGTTGCCAACCCTTGCCCTCAGTAGTTCTCAAAGAGGACTGTCCATACCCACACACTAAACAAAACAGCCTGTGCTTTGCATTTGAAATTTGCCAATCAGTAAGTCATTTTCCTTTTAAATGGTTGCATCTGCTGCTCAGCTTTTAAGAGCCAAAATCTCCATGTGCTCATACAATGTAACCCCATTAACTTTAATGGAGTTGCCTAAGTTTTCCATTATGGCAGAGCTTGGCCATATTTATATACATCTCTCATGCATGCACACACTAAAAGGATCAAGTTGAGCATGCAAAAATTAAGAAACACCAGAATTAAGGTTGTCTATGAGGCCTCAGTTCAAGGACTTTATGCCCATGTGTTATGACAGTCTTTAATTGTGTGATCACATACAGTTTTTTTCACCACAGGACCCCTGCCTCAATCAGTGCACAGAATAGATAGGACTTGCTGAACTAGTGGTTATTGTGTTATTTATTAACATTATTTTAGTGCCTAGGATTCTCCATTTTGGAGCAGGATCTGACGTTTCTTGAGGCTGTACAAGCACGAGACAATAAGGCTGTTCCTGCCTAAAACAGCTTAGAAAATATGGGCATGGACAGATGGCAGAGCACAAGGAGATGCTGTTGATCAGCACGATATTGGTGGTTTCAGTGAAATGACTTTGTAGATATTTAAGGGATGCTGCTCACAAGACCAAGGGTTAGAATGGGAGAAGGTCTGGAGGTGTTGATTTGTAAATATAAAATGTGGTCCATGACAGCTGATCTCACCAGTCAGTCAGGCAGGAGTCAACTTCTTAATACCAAATAAAAGAAAAGTAGGTTCCTCATCCAATCTCAGGTATGTTTATAGTGGTGACTTACTACACCAGGCAGTGTCATGATGATGCCTGTTTAGGAGGCAACATGCATGGAGTAGCATAGTGTGTTCCAGCTAGGCACTAGTTAGCAGTCAGTCAGTAGTATAAACAAGCCTTCACTGTCCCTTACCATCTACTTCCTTGTAGTCTCTTTGCCCAGCCAGCCCAAGTAGCAATCCTGAGCTGACACATGCCCAGGGCAGACCGAACCACCCTCCACAGTCCATGAAAGTACAGAAAGTACAGGAAAAACACATTTCTTGAACCCATCTCTCTCTCCACAATAGATGAACCGTTTATGGGGAAAATCCAACTTCACCATTGCCATGGCTCCTCACAGTCAGATCAGAACTAGTAGCTGGGAGGGATCAAGGATGGCTCTCCGGGCCATGTATAAATGGATTTCATAGAAACTTACAACTTGGTCAGATAGGACAAATTTGGATAGATTTGGACAAAAACTTCCAGAGTTGTTCACTGTGTGTGATTAATAGATAGTGTACAGGCAGTGGTAGATGTTCTCAAATGTTCTCAGTTCCTCTTTCCCATTGGAAATGGGAGCATCTAAATGCTAGAGCAAACCAGGAGCCAGAGGCTTACGTAAGTGAATTCAACAAGTTTAGATTCTTTTTTATAAGGTGAGTGACAGCTATATACTATTACAGCTGGCTTCAAACTTCTTTTTTGCCTTTTGGAGGGAATGACCACTCCTCTTTTTATAGCAGCTCCAGCATCACCAGAAAGTGTGGGGGAAGGTAGAGCATCAAGAAGGATAGAGCTGATATTCAAAAACTCACCTGTCAAATTCTTATGGCAGTTAACAGTGAGGAAATTCAAGCTGCAGAGGAAGCAGGACATAAATTCCATCATTCCTGTTATGACAATCCCACTGCAGAGGTGTCTTGTGAGCTTTAATACCAGTGCTCTGCATTTCCAATGCCAGGAATGAAATATTCCTTGAGAAAGATGCCCCTTATTTCCCTCTCAGCCGTGTAGATTCCCCCTACATTTGCAGCCTTTTCTTGAAGCCCAGCACCATGGCACAATTTCAGATTAACTTTGGAGGAGATAAAAAAAGGTGGTGCAGGATAATGTAATTTAGACATTGCAGGGATGGAAAAGAGAAGCTGTAGTAAGGAATGCACCAGATACACCTTTATGTAAAGGGAAACAAAACGGGGAAGAGTGATTGCTTTGTCTTAAGGCTTCCAATGCCCTCAGGAGTACTTAAATATTAAGTGTGATGTAAGACATAATTTACAGAAATAGATCAGTCCCGGGGCCAAGCCAACTCACATTAGTACTTTTCTGCTTTTTACTAATCCTTTGAGAGCAAGGGAGACCTCTAAGAATTTCTTTCCCAGCATGCATTTCTGCAGCTGAAGCTTCAAATATGT
Source organism: Crocodylus siamensis (assembly GCF_052110815.1). NCBI lineage: Eukaryota > Metazoa > Chordata > Crocodylia > Crocodylidae > Crocodylus > Crocodylus siamensis. The sequence continues at coordinate 51,831,351 of NC_143404.1, forward strand.
CAGAGCAAGACAGCAGCGGCAGCTCTAAAATGGCCAGCTTGTAATCTGTCACATCACTTTCTGAGCTGGCTAGTGTCCATATGTTTTCAATCTGGACTTTGACATTTGTGCAAATAAGGAGGAAAAGTTAAATGAAAGAAAAGGTATTATGAGTTTTGTGTTGTTTCCCTAGTAGTTTGGCTTTGGTACACATTTCTGAGTAGACGCTCACAGAAAGAAAGAACAGTCAAATCTGAGTGGTTTTGCTTCATGAAATATCATTCTAATGCTGATCGCTACATAAACCCCAGGAGATTGTATAATATTTTGCATTTCCATCTTACCTTGCAGCCTGAGGATCTCCTATGGCTTTGCACATGATTTAAGCCTATGATGTAAACAAGATCTATCCCAGTTGCATGGATGGGGAAAATTGAGATAGAGAAGCTGACTCGCTTTTGCCTAACACCTTGTTTTTTTCAATTATTGTAGTGAAGAGTGAGTGAACTGCCTACCAGTCTGATTTAGTTATTTACATGCATTTTACATTCATATAAGTTACTGAACAGGTGAAGAACAAAGGTGAATCAGTCCCAGAGAGCTGGCTAGCTGGGTGCATTAGAAAAATATCATTAGGTGCTTCTCTACATGTGGCAAAGCGCTTTTAGTGCCTGCCACTTTAAGGGCTGAGAGTAGGTAGCAAGGCAGCCGGCAGATGTGGGCCCCTGATGAAGTGGTGACACGACTATAGGAGGTCACTGCAATAGGAGGAGTGGGCTGAGCAGCCTCCATTTTAGCTCAGGCCCTTAGGAGAGCCAGCAATTTACTGGCTGCAGCCATGGAGAGAACACCGCCTGGCTGGAGCTGCAGTTCATAACAACTTGGAGGTAAGGACAGGAGCTGTGGGGATTGCAGGAGGCTCCTGGTCTTGGGGCATGACTGAAAACTATATCCTGATGGGGTAGAATGGTCTGGTGGGTCTGACTGTGGTGGGGTGGTCCCCAGGAACTGCCAGGCTACTTGCCAGGCTGAGGCCAGGACCAGGATGGTCAAGAGGGCTAGAGTGCCCACCATGAGGGATGCCCAGAGACAGGGGACCTGGGGTCCTAACTGGCCTAGAGGTGGGCCAGGGCCTGTGTGGCCAAAGGTCCCAGAGGAGAGCCACACCCAAGATGGAAAGAGGACTAGGGAGCTGACAGTCCTGCGTGATGGTGGGGATTGAGTCCACCTGATTAGGAGGGATCTAGCTGGGGTCCAAACACCATGCTTTGAGGTCCAGTGTGGGACTGAAGCCACATAGTGGATGCCATCTGCGAGGCATGGGGCATGGTGTAGGGACGGTATGGAGCTGTGTATAATGCCCTTGGCATCTGGGCATAAAATGGGCAGCCTCCCGCATTTTATACCAATTATTTATTCAACAAGTCATGGCACGAGAGACATGTGGGCAGGCTGATGCTGAGACCTGGCCCTGAACTGGCCCCATATTACAATTTTAGGGCCTAGCAGCTGAGGTCCCAAAGCCAGTTGGTATAATTTGGCATAGGTCCATTGACTTCAGTGCAGACACACTAATTACTGCCAGCTAAGAATCTGACTCTTGAATTTTGGATGTGATCAGTACTCCCCACTCCAGCTGAAGTCAATGGATTCACTCTTTTGAGAAAGAAATCTTAGAGACAGCTCAGAACACTGTCTTCCCTGGGAATCCTTGGGCTGCCCAAAAATGCAAATCGTCAAAGTAAGCTTCCCCACTCAGAGTAGAGGCCTGATGGTTACTGGATTGTGCTGCTATACTCTTCTAGATCATTGCTTTTCCTACCTACTGACAGTAGGGTGCAACCTACAGGAGCCCTTTCATTACTTTAGCATATATTGGCCCTACACTGTGATAAGTGTAGGAGTGAGTCCAATGATACATTTAGATGCAGCTCTGAAAATTGGGTCCTACTTCTCTCCCATTAGAGCACCCCAAAACTGAGTAACCCAAACTTGACTGAAAATGTTGGTGCATATAAACTAGATTGTCCATCTTGCGTTCAACAGCTAGATAAAGTAGCCCCTGCCAGACTAACTTACTGACTCTATTTTATCTATTTACTGGGGCAATAATGGAATGTAATATAGTACTACTTAATGCATCTCTTACAAGGAGGTTGCCTTTTCTCCTTGATCTGTCTTTCTTTCTGTTGTTGTCTATGGTCATGATAGTGAAGAGAGTAAGGCAGTACTCACTGAATAAGTTCTAATTGCCTTGCTGCACTGGAGGTTTGAGGTGGGTTCTGAGAGAGTTAAGTGGAGATTGTTTGTCTTAGTATAATCCTGCTGATGTATGAAAAAATGGTAATTTCCAGCCTTTCACCTTCAGTGATGCTAGCAGAGCTGACCTGGGATGCTGGCTCAAATGTAGTTAACGAGACAGTTTGTATCATGGAGTTGGAGGAGTCAATACCAATGAATATTTAATTGGTAGAATTTTACACTGCCACCACCAAACTTTAGTCCTAATTACAGCCATTAATAAAGTCCTGCCAACACCTGACTAATGAGGATTAGACACTAGGGCTGTGCGAAACAGCACTGTTTCATTTTGACTTCCATTTTGACATTTCAAAGGGACAATGTTTCATTTTGCTATTTCAAAGCACTTTTCTGTTCCATTTCATCAAAACTGTTTCACTGTTTTGACGCTATTTCGATGTTTTGCCCATAGGTTATAACAGGGAATCACAAAAATGCCTATACATTTGTCATTTATTTCCTGATTCAAATGAAAACAGTAGATATGGTAGCCCTGGGTGAGGCCACAAAGAATGTCAAATTTCAAGGATATAGGTGCAGGGAATTCTGGGAAACTGCACCTCAAGATGCTGACAAGCAAATCTCACGACGTATGTGAGTGTTAAGGCAGAGTGATGTGAAAATAGCAGGCATAGTAGCCCCTGCTGAGGCCATGAAGCCTGCCAAGTTTCAAGGATATAGGTGCAGGAGTTTCTGGGAAAATTCACTTTGTCACAGAGCAGGGTCCCTAGAGATGGCCATGATACCCCTAGGGCCCTGTGACTTTGCCAGCTCCACCCTGCGGGTGCCTTCTCTTCTTACCTGCTGCCATGTCTTGTTGGAAAAGACAATAGATAGGGAGGCTGCCCTTGAGCTTCATCTCAGTCACAGTCCTAATGGACCCCACTTTACCTCAGCCTCCTCTGAAGTACCTTTTGGGGAAGGAGACCTGGCTCTAGGAGAAACTTGAGGGGTGTGGAGCACAAACTGAGATTATTTTCCCTCCTTCCCTAGAATTTGCTATGGCACTTAGATCCAGCTCCAGCTCTTCCTCTGGCACTGGAAGGCTCAGGCTGGGAAGTAAAGTGGGGGTGGAGGAGACTGTCATGGTGGTGCTGCTTGTTGTCATAGTGGTGGTGGTGGTGGGGTTATAGCTGGTGCTACTGGAAGGAATGCAGACTCAGGCAGTGGCACTGCTTCCCTCTCCTTGCTGCTCATCAAAAGCCTCATACCTGCTAGTTGTAAGAAAGAGACCATGTCTCAGTTTGGGAGTGGGGGGACTTATAGCTCTCCCTCTACCCCCTCTCCCACCCCTCCATGAAGGCTTGCCAGCTGCCTTTCCAGCACATTTTATAGTGTGTTTGGTGTGCTAGAAAATCTGTGTGCTCTTCTGTAACATAATATGTATTTATGTAATATATGTAGATAATTGTATGTATATATTTATGTAATGTATGTATTTATTTATGTAATAAATAAAATATAGTTATGTATGTATGTGTTCCTGTATAAATTGTATATTATAATTTGCAATATATGTTGTGCTTTCCTGCACAGTGAATGGAATGCAACTATGAGAGAAAGCACAGATTTAGTTTTTGGGAGAAAAGAATCAAAATAGACTAACAAAAACAAAAAGAGAAGTTTTTCAACAGGTGTAACAAGGGGCATTCTCAAGGCCAGGGGGAAGAATAAATTGAAAGGAATGTATATAATTATAAAGGGTATTAGGAAAGCAAAAGGTGTTGGATTCCACTTGCTAGGAACAGGCTAGAAAGTAGAAAGTGATAGCCGTTCTGATACTGCTGAGCTTCTGGAAGATACAGCCCAGTAAGCTGACCCCAAGGTTCAAACAATGCTTTTTATGCTGTTTTTCTGTTCCTCCCACAGAGCACTGGGATTGGAAGGGACTTCAGGGAAGGATCAGAGTCACTGGCCAGCTACACAGTCAATATCAGAGCATTCATTCCCCACTCCTCTTCCTTAGTTTCTGTTTAACCACAAGCAAGCCTGGCTTCAAAACTCAAAATGTGTTGAAACATTTGAAATGTTTTGATTGCCCTCATTTTGTTTTGAAACTGTTTCAAAGCCTTTCATTTTGTTTCAATTTTGCTGTTCTGAGCTTGAAACACATCAAAACAGCCTTAAAATGAAACACTCTGTGGCAGGGCACTGTTGGTACCTGCCACTTTAAGGGCTGAGCCAAGCAGCCAGCAGGTGCTTGCTTGTGGCAGCCATTTTAGATCTCTGGCCACCTATATAAACAGAGCAGTTCGCTGTTGGCAGGGCAGGAAGAAACATTGTCTGATTGCAAGTCTGTATGAAATATCTTGGAGGTAAGGGCGGGAGGTTCCTAGTCCTGGCCATGACCTAAAACTGCACCCTGCTGGGAGTGGGTGGTTTGGTGGACTTCCAGAGGTGCGGGAGCCCCCAGGAAATACCAGGCCAGTTACCACCCCAGTGAAAGGCGGGTCAGGGCACCTTAACCCCTAGTCCCCACATCACTGTGGGTACAAGGGGGCCAGGCATGGCTATAGCCACCTGAGCCCAGGGAGGGTGTAAGACCCAGAAGGGGCCAGGCATAGCTACAGCAACCTCAGTCCCACTGGGGAGGGATGTGTCCTGTAGCCCCAGGGAGGGTGTGGAGATGAGGAGCCCCAGTGAGGGGGCAGGTGTGGAGCTCCTGTGAGGGGGAAACCAGAGGGCTGGGAGCCCAGTGTGTGTGTGTGTATAGAGTTGCCTGGTGAGGGGCGTGGGATGTTGGGCAGAATTAGCCCAGGGTTCAACACAAGGTGGGACCACTCAAAGTAGGGGAACTCGTGGGAACTGAAGGGACTGTGTGGTGAGGCCAGCAACTGAGTAGTGAAGCCTGATGGCCCAGGGGGATCACTCAAGGAGCAGCAGGGTGGTGGAGTGTGGCCCAGTAATCGGCAGTATGCCAGAGGCCTTGGTGAGAGAGGGGCAGAGTGGAAGAGGCCTCCTGTGAGAAGGAAAGTGGTATGAGTGTGCGTGGACTCCAACTTTGGACTAAGTTTGCTCTGGTCTCAGGCTGGGAGTAATTATGTCACCTGGATACCATCTGAAAGGCATGGGCTGCAGTGTAGGGGAATAACGGAGCTGCAGATAGCACCCCCTCGCATCGGGGCAAGAATGGGCAGCCTCCTGCCTTAGTAAGATCCAATTAAGAAACAACAAGTCATGGCAGGTGAGGAGGCAGGTGGCTGGCCCAGAACAGGTGGGTGGGCCAATGGCAGACTGGCCTTGAGAGTGCCCCCTGTTACACCTGTTGAAATTTTGCACAGCCCTACTAGGCACCATTTTGATTTAATCTAGGCCCTTTGTTTTCTTGATTGTGCAATGCATGTGGCAGGTGCCAGATTGCTGATTCAGTGTAGGGTGATCCTCTAGAAGGAGGGTCCCAGTGAGATTAACAGAGGACCATGGGAACTGCCTTAAACGGGACATATTTGGAGAAAATGTTGAAAATGGCACCACTTGGTGTTGAAATGAGTGCTTGCCTTTTGTGGAATTAGATTTTTTTCATATCCCCTCAGGTTTTCAGAGGATGGCTGAAGGGTCCTCTTCTGCTGTAAGAAGTAATGGCTTTCATTGTGAACAGGAGTACAGAAGAAGTGTTTGAATACTCATTGTTAGATATAGCATATTGTCTTCTTCCATCAAACTCTGAGCTGCCAGGTGCATATACTCCTAAAATGAAAGGGTTGAGCAAATATTATGCTTTACATAGGCAACATAGGTTACCCTTCTACCAAGCGGTAGTCACAGATGGCTTGCTTCCCTGGGATACACATCCCCATCTCAAAACAGACATTAGTACCTTATTCTGAAGAAGCATTTCTACACCAGGAATTTACTCCATGAGGTTAAGGCAGAAAACAAACTCTCATACTAGTAACAGCACCCCCAGAAGAAAACAAAGCACAAAGACAACAACGTTACATTTCTTCAAGGATCAAATATCCTTTGATAAGGAAGACCTATTAACCAATAGTTTTAAGTAACAGTGTAATAAGTTTATAGCAGACTTTTACACTTAGCAAAAAATGCGTGCAAATGTATGACAGAACTGCCTGGCTGCTGCCACCAAAACACATCATCTGTAGCAGGGCCGTGCAATGCTTTGGTTGCTGATTTGAATTGGTGGAGATTTGGCCCAATTCAGTGGCTGAATCTCTGAATCTGAATCAAATCAGGAGATCCTTTAATCTTTCTGAATTGAATTGGAACCCTCCAAATTGATTCGGAAAGATTTCATGATTCGGACATACTTGGCTTTAAATGTTTTTTCTACATACCCCAGGGTAGCGAGCAGCTCATGAATGCTGAGATGTTGGGACAGATGAAGCATCCCGTGGGAGCACACAGGGAGGTCCCCAGTACACTCAGCAGTGGATGTGGAAGTGGACCAGAAGCACTTCCAGTCCACTTCCAGGTCCACCGGGGAGCACATGGGGGGACCCCTCCCCCATCCCCTGGCTCGGTGACTGGTGCCTCCTGTGTTGTACTTCCAGTCCACTTCTGGATTTGCCACTGAGTGTGCGGGCCTCTCCCCGCAACATTCCTGTGGGATGCTCCATTCACCCTGCTATCACAGCTTTCACAAGTTGTGCCTGGTATCTTGAGGTATGTAGAACAAACATTTAAAGCTGTGTCTATGGCCAAATCGCTGATTCTCCAAATCAGCATCAAATCTTCAGATTCAGATTTGGCCGAATCAAATTGGGACAATGGTCTGAATCAACAAATAGAATCACTGTCCCCAATTCGGGCTGAATCCAAATCCGAATCAAATACAGCCCGTTTTGCACAACCTGAATCTGTAGTGATCTGCATGGAAGATGCAGGAGACTGTGAAATAAGTCAGACTGTTTGCTCTTGGCTTGAGTACTAGCTGAAGTTTCAGCACGGCAATAAATAGATCTTGATGAAGAGAGAGCTTAGTTTTAGAAATGTGTAGTGCTCTCTTGTTACTAGCACATGGTCTGTGAAGCATAATCTATATATAACTCATTTAAATGTTATTGTATTTTTTCTGACTTGGGATGACAGCATAATTTGAATTTGGTACTTGAAAGAAACATGAGCTTCTACCACTTCAATTAAAGGACTGAAGCCCCAGTGCTGTAAGTTGTTTTGCATGGCTGGATCCCCATTGATTTCTGTGGGTTTCCATATAGAACAATTTGCAGATCTAAGACCTTCAGCTGGATGCAGTTGCAGAGTAGCAGTGTGTGAGGAATATCTGTTGGTACAGTATAAGGATGTGCAGTGCAAGGTATACCTGCGGAGACTAAAGGCCATCATCTATATTGTAAACTGGGGTTCTGGGAAGCAGCTGTGAGTAAACCCTAACTTCTAGCTTCTATTGTGTTAAAATTCTGTAATATTTAAATGGTGATGGTAATATAATTGTTAAAGAAGTTTCTGTGTTTTAAATAGAACACAACCATGTTAAACCAACTAATTTTAAGAAAGAGATAACGTAATTAAAAATCCCTCCGTGTCATCATAATATAGACCGGGGTTGTCAACTGGGGGTACACATACCCCCGGGCATACTTGGGAAGGCCCTAGGAGGTATGCATAGGTATGGAGTGCCACCACCCCATGCTGCCACCTCCCAGGAGTAGGGTTAGGGCAGGGCAAGGGCAGCGGTGCCCTTCTTCAGGCCTCACAGGTGGACGCAGTGTTGGTAGGGGGAGCTTGCACGTGGTGGCAGCAGCCTCTACCCAGCATCCTGTGTTGCTGCTGCTCTGCACCTGGGTGTGCCCCTCTGCCCCTCTGCTCCACATCTGGGAGTGTGCCGCCCTCCCCTCCACTCTGTGTCTGGCTGCCAGGGGTACACTTACTAAAAAAGGTTGAAAACCCCTGATATAGACCATGCAGGAGATGCATGGGCCTTTGTCTTCCTCCCATGGCCGTTTCATTTCCACTGGCATGTAAGACCCCTTTCAGTCCCACCTCTGTTATCATACCTGGTCAACCATGTCATATAATCCTTTGCATAAACTGATCAATTAACAAATTACCAGAACATTAAAAGAGGCAGATGTAGGAACAACATTGCAGAATGTGCCATTGTTGACTGACATGCCACTCAAGCAGTACCACTTCCTGGAAATGGTGCTTCTGAAGAATAACGTGACTAGGTAACGCTCTTTCAGGACTCTAGAATCAAGAGGGTATAGGGCCTTGGGCTTCCTCAGCTGTACTAATTGTTCTTTATGTCACATTAATTACTGCAGCTTGTTTCAGAGCCCTGCTTCCTATTGCCATGGTTAATCCTTTCCTGGAGGGTGACCAGAGCCAGAGTAACTTCCAAGCAGCAATAAATTTTTCTGCCTCTGCTTTTCTGAATCTGCTGAAAGGCTAGCTCTTCATGCTTGTGGTCCATTAGTCAATCACTCTGATAGGTAATGGTGCCTGAAGTGATTCATGGCCTTTCCCACCTATTTCTCAGCCTCCTGTACAAAATCCAATTTGTGAGTCATGGTTTTTAAACTGTGGGAAAACTAGTAACTGAGAATGGGCCATAGAAAATATGAACTCTGGTGGAACACTAGGCAAACAGATTTTGTCACTAAGGTCTGGGTTATGAGCCATTCCCTTTTGTGGAGTTTGATATACAGGAGAAAAAGAGGCCAAGGTAGAAGTTCAGAGTGAATACAGGGTTTCTACTTACTCGCCCCATTCACTATCCATGCCAACTGCAGGATGTACATAGCAAATAACCCTTAGAGAAACAGGAACAATATGTCTGGTTCATTCAGAGGCCATAGTTCTGATTTCCATGAAGACCAAACAGCCCAAGTCTAAAACTAAAGTTGGAATGGGTACCTTGGGCACAGGGGAAGCAGCGACTTCCGGTTGCCGCTGTATTGCTGGCAAGATTGGAGCAGTTTGCCAGTGAGAGCTGTTTTCTTTGCAGTTTTCCCTTCCCTGCTGCCAAATCAGAGCCTGGGGCAGTTATCTCAGTTGGTCTGCCCTAGATATGCCAGTGTTGAATGCACTCTGCTTGCAGTGGTCCTCTCCCCTTTCCAGGACAGCAAAGCGTACTGGCCGATGGAAAGACAGTACAGTTCACACCTGACCCTGCAGTATTGCTACTCCTGGTCATTCCAGCATTTGGAGGCATGCAGCCAAGAACAATATGAATTAATTTGTTTGTCATCATGTTTGTTTGAATTAGTTACATATGTGTAAACATGCATGTGGACACCTGCACATGGCCTTGCACATGCATTTGTACCCACATCGCTTTCCCTTGCCTTCTGGTGTGAGCTGTTTGGGGATCACATTTAAGAGCTGGAATTTTATTTCCATTTTCTAGGTGAAAGCTGAGTCTGTCATATGAGTAGGATTTCAGGCTCTAAGAAAAACATCACATGCCTCCACTGAAAAAATCACTAGTGTAGACAACTCTAAGGAGAACCACAGACCTTACAGTATACTTTCCTTTTGATTCCAGTGCCAGGTGTGAACTCTAAGCCCTTCTTAGCACTGGACCTTGACTTCATGTTTCCCTCTGGCCTTGTACCTTGGGTTCTCAGTTACACCAAGGCGCAGTGTGTATAAAATAGCCTGAGAGAGGATGGTTGTGATTTATACCTTCATAAAGTGAGCATAATGATACCAAAGGGCAGACAAAAATGAATTCCTTACACTTCCCCATGGGTAAGAACAGTGGAATGACATGTAAAAGTACTCCACGAGTTGCATCTAATGGAGTCAGAGCCTTAGATGAGGTAAATCGATGTGGCTTTTCTTACTTCATTGGAGCCTCTCCAAATGGACTTCAGCTGAGGATCTGGCCCTGATGTTGATTCACTTTGTGACAACCAATTTTGCTCCCTATGGATAGGAACCTCAGTTGTAATCTTAATAGTATTCTGAAGACAGCTGTGGTGCCCTGTTTAGTTTGATTATCCATAGAAGTTACAGGTACCTGGGTCCCTCTTCCTGAAATTGCAGTAGCAGTCATGGACTGTATGGGAGTTAATGGCTCCTCTTCCCTGCCTTTATTGTCGTCTTAAATGGTAAGGTTTCTCCTTGATGTAAACTTGCCCTCAACATTTCTCTCTGTTTCTTCCTCCTGCTTCTGCTAATGGAGCCCTCAGACAAGCACACCTTCCTTAAGGTGTATTGGAGCTAATGGGTACCATATGCTCTAACTCTGAGCTTGAGCCAACAGAATAGCTGAGGTCAGGATCCTGACAAAAGGAAGAAAGGAGAGCAGCAGAGTATAGACCCCGGACTTTACAAAAGCAGACTGAAGACTGCCTCAGGAAACTGATGAGCAGGATCCCCTGGGAGGTCAGGCTGAGGGGGAAAGGAGTCCAGGAGAGCTGGTTGGTTTTCAAAGAAACCTTACTGAGGTAAGGTTACAGGAATAAACCACCCCGATGTGCAGGAAGAATAGTAAATGTGGCAAAAGAGAACTCTTCACTGAGCTAAAACGCAAAGCCTAGGGACAGAAGTTTCACATAAACCTGTATAAGTGATCAGAAATTGGTTCAAACCTGTAACACAACAGAAGTTCAATGCACATAAACCACTTTCAAAATGGCTATAACCAATTTAAGATAAACTTGGATGGAAGTAGTATCAGACTTAACATCTGGGGGCTGACTGGCCAGGCAGCGGCTCTGCAGAAAAGGACCTGGGGGTTACAGTGGGCTATAAACTAAGTATCAGCCAGCAGTATGCCCTTGTTACCAAGAAGGCTAACAGCATACTGGGCTGTACTGGTAGGTGTATTGCCAGTAGGTCAAAGGAAGTGTTTATTCCCCTTTATTCAGTACTGGTGAGACCACATTTGGAGTACTGTGTCCAGTTTTGGACCCCCCCATTACAGAAAGAGTATGGACAAATTGGAGAGAGTCCAACGGAGGGCAACAAAAGTGGTGAGGGGGCTGGGGCTCATGACTTATGAGGAAAGACTGAGGGAACTGGGCTTATTTAATCGAGAGGAGAGAAGACTGGGTGGGGATTTAATAGCAGCCTTCAACTACCTGAAGTGGGGTTTGAAAGATGATGGAACTAGACTGTTCTCAGTGGTGGCAGATGATGTAACAAGGAGCAATGGTCTCAAGTTGCAGCAAGGGAAGTTTAGGTTAGATATTAGGAAAAAGTTTCTCACTAGGAGGGTAGTAAACACTGGAACAGGTTATACAGAGAGGTGGTGGAAGCTCCATCCTTGGAGGTTTTCAAAATTTGGCTAGACAAAGGATGATCTAGTTTGGGGGATGATCCTGCTTTGAGCTTTGGGGTTGGACTAGATGACCTCCTGAGGTCCCTTCCAATCCTTATTTTCTATGATTTCTATGAATGGCTCTACCTCACTAGACAAGGCCTGAAACCTGATCTGCTGTTAGCAGGATATTTTTCTGTTTGCGATCCATAGGTGTACATCCTGCAGACAGCTACTGTTTCAGCCTCAAGTGTCACCTGTTCCCAGATTGTCACACAGACCTGGATGTCTTAAGCCTTGGCAGAGAGTATTTCAGTGAAGAGAGGAGCTGTTGTCCACCTGGTCAAGTTTAGTATCCTTCACCTCCTGGAAGAAGAGATGACACTGCATTGTTATTTAGGGACTCAAGAACAAGCTCTTAATTGTTTGCTACTAATGCATTGTACCCTGTAACAGCATCACTCCTTCTCTGCATCTGTGTGTAATCGATGTTCATTTCTTTTCTTGTCTCAGTATTTATCTTTGCTCCCAGTATGTCCTTTCCCTGTCTCCCCTGACCCCATCACTGTCCTGGTTATTGGCTTTCTTGTAAAGGTCTGTTTTCAGAATGTACAAGAAAACGTCTTCTCTGAATCTCATCAGCAGTTAATGTACAAGAATTGCCCGCAACCATAACAATCTAATGACTCCTTGTGCATTGCTAGTTAGAGCAGTGGTGGAAAGCAGGCTGGAGGGCTCTGTAAAGGGCTTATAATTTGCTTGTCAAAGGGAAATAATTTTATGTTCTTTCTTGGAAGAAATGGTGTGTAGAGGGAGAGTGCATGTACAATTCTGCATAAATGTACACCTGTGGAGTGGCTAAAGTGTGCACACCTGTGTTCCCTCCATAAGTAAACTGAATACTTCACCTTACTTTATGTATTTATGTGTATTAGGGTAGTGCCTGTCAGCCCCAGTTGTAGGCCAGAACTCTGCCAAGCTAATAGAAAAAGAGGTAAAGAAGTATGGAGATGGGGAAAGGCTTGGTAAAGCAGCACCATTTTCAGCAACTGGTGGAGCTTTTGGGTCAAAATAAGATGTGGGGCAATTAGACTGAGATGCCATTGACTTCAGATAGCCTGTACAGTTCATGATGATGGCCCATTGACTCAACATGTGAGTGGATCTCTCTGCTACTGGATAACTATGTAAATAACAAGTATTCCACCCTAACCTATTTACAGGTGAATTGGTTAGCAGTTGAGGTGTATTTGAATTTTAATGGAGACTTCTCAAAGAAGCTGAAACAGGCAGAGTGACAAGGTAGGATGGTGGCAATGGGATTCAGAAATGAGATTGGGTAGAATAAAGAGGAGGCACTAAGGATAGTATGTTGGAGGAAAAGAAGCATCAGAGAGAGACTGGGCAGTAGGGAGAATAGAGGGAGAGCAGGTGAAAGTTTTGCTGGGGAGAAGCTCTGGGAAAAAGACTATAGGAAGATTGTGGGGGGAACTGGGGACAAGGAGGGAGAGTCAAGGAAGGGATGATAAGACTGTTGAAAGATGAGAGATAATTTGGTGGAGGGAGGAAGAGAGTGACTGAAAGAGTGTTCTGAATAGGCAGTTAAAGTATGGGGGAGTGTGGTAGGAAACAGTGTTCCCTCTCCTTTCCCAGAACCTGTGGCTTTCCTCTTCTGGTACTGCTAGCAGGTGCTACAATGCCATAAATGGATGGGAAAGCCTTGTTTCCTTTCCCTGGGCTAACATAGCAGAGTTCTCCTTCCAGCACCTCTCCTTTATGGCCAGTGAGTGAGAGTTCCCTTTCTGCATCCATATAACCCAGGGGTGGGCAATTATTTTCGGCAGAGGGCTGTTTATTGAGTTTTGCCAAGCTGTTGAGGGTCACATGTGTAGCTGTGGCCCTAGATAGGCTCCCTGGTTGTCCTCTTGGGACTGGTAGTCCAACCCCCTAGCCCCTGACCTTTGCCACCAGAAGCCCCTCTCCTTGCCTCCAGAAATACTCCTTTTAGTAAGGAGTTTTGAATTAAGATACTCAATTATATTCTAAAATGTAAACATCTACCGTGTTCATTAATTTGATTTCAAAAATATTTTTGTCCTGATTTACATGTTTGTGTAGTGTACATAGAGGTGATTTCACAATAGCTTAAAATGAAGCTTGCTTCCCATAAACTGTGGGGGTGTGGGGAACATGGGGTGGGTATAGGTTTGTGGGTGGTAGTGGGTATGTGGGGGAGGGTGTGTGTGTGTGGGATGTTTGGGGGGGATGTTTGTGTGGGGTCAGGGAGTATATGCGTGTGTATAAGTGGGGTGTGGGTACGTATGGGATTTGTGGGGAGAATTGTGTGGGGGGAGCATGGCTGGAGTGTAATGGGATGTGGGGGTCTGCATGTATGGTAGTGCAAGGGGGATTGTGGGTGCATGTGTATGGTAGGGGTTGCTTGTGAGACTCACCCTACAAGCATTCTTTCTCTGTCTGTCTGTCATTGCACACACACGCACTCTGTGCTTCCCCCACTACACCCCCCCAGAAACTGTGTGCTCCCCTCTTACACACTTCCTCTCCCTCCCTCATTGCACACACATACTTTGTGCTTCCTTCACCGCGTGCGCACGCACACACATGCACTGTGCTTCCCTCTGGTTCTGAACTAGGGGTGGGCAAAGTGACAGTTCTGGCCAGCATCTGGACTCCAATTCCCAGCAGCCCCTGCCCCATGTCACTGCAGCCAGTTTCCATGGAGACCCCAGAGCAGTGGCACCATGACAGTGTATGCTACTGTGGGGCCAGGATTTCCATGGAAACCAGCACTAGCAGCACTGGCAGGGCATGGGGCAGGGCAGGGAGTGGATCTGGGGCTGGAGCTGGTATCTTCAGTGCTGATAGTGTGGTGCAGAGCTGGTGCAGAGCCATGATTCACTGCCTGCACGCCCCTACCTGGGGCAGCTGTGCCCTGGCTCTGGACCATGCTGTCACCGCTGCAAGATCCTAGCCCCAGAGCAGCTCTCTGCCCAGCTGTGTACCCTGCCAGTGGTGCTCAGGCCAATCTCCATGGAAACCCTTGCCCTGCTGCTGGGGTCTCCATGGAAACTGGATGCAGAGATGTGGACGGGGCTGCTGGGAAATGGAGTCTGCCATGTGCCCAATGCAGCCTGTAGGCCAGACTTTGCCTGACCCTGTTCTGAACAATCAGGGGAAGCAAAATGGCACTAAGAAATGTAAGTGATTTGTTTCAACATCTTGCTTATAAGGAAAAATCTCTCTGTTAGAGGGGAGGGGGAGCAGTGCTACTGCTACTGAAAGGAAAGCAGGTGGACAATGGTAAACTGTTCACAAATTATTTATTCGACAGTTGATTTGGGGAAAAGTTCATGAATCATTTATCTGTAAATATTTCTGTGCTCTTTGGTTGAACAATGAGAAACTTTACTTGCAAATAATTAATTTGATTGTTCTTCAGGGTAAATTTCATCTAACCCATTATTCTTGTGTTGTATTTGACCAGCTTTTCAACATGGTGTGGATTTGGACAGTGAGCTATCAATCAGCTATCCGAGACTAGCAGGGAAAGGGGCATGATAAGGATTATTGCCACTAAAGCTAAGCATGAAAAACTACAGCTGCCACAGACTTGGAAATAAAAGCTTCACGTGGCATTTTTTATTTGCCTTCTGCTGTGTCTTTTGTTTTTCAAGGGATTGAAAGAAATAAGGTTATTTGTTGGGTGTGTAAAGTTAAACAACAAGAATCTCTGAATGGAAGTTGCTGCTAGTTTCTCCTCATTTTGTTTTTTGACCCCTGGTTACATTACTCTTCAGCATCTTCATAAGATGAGGAATAAAACATGACATAACTAAGATGTACAGTGTGCTTTTCAGCTGAACTGCAGGACTGGCAAACCATTACCATCATTTTTCTGTTTTTTATTTGAAATCATAAAGAGTTAAGTGCAGCAGTTTGCTGTGGTTATTTTTTTCTTCTTCTCTGAATAAAAAATGAAGAAAGACTGTGGCAGTTAATTTAATAGTTGGTTGGGAAAATATACTGATCTGTGACATCATTAATTGAAATGAAGGGCAGAAAATATTCTGAGCTGGAGAAAAGAAAGGGAAAGCTCAGCAAACGACATTAAATAACAAATGAAATCTCAGTGCTCTGAGTGGCTACCAAGGTAACTTCCAGATACCTTATGGCACGTCTATATGAGATGCTAACTGCACCGTAGCCAAATAATACTGTGCAGTAGAGCATCACAGCACAAAAAGTGCTAATATGCTACTGTGCAGTATTATTAGGCTCTTGCTCAGTACTGTTACTAAATGGGCATTCGCGGGCACTACTGCATTTATTTAATACTTGATTGTACAGTAACCACTGTATAATAGCGTCTCATGTAGATGGCCCTATGTGGTGATTTTTAATGGAAGGGAACAGAATTGCAGAGAGTTTATTGTTAATTATTCTGCTTTTGTAAGTCCTTTCTTTAGAAGATCTCAAAGCAGTTTGCTGGCATTTGTTAATGAAACGTTACCATACCCTGGTGGGTATGTCTTCTTCCTTGTACTCATTTTAAGGAGCAAGTAAACTGTGCATGGAGCGGTTGAGTTTCAAATTCCCAGATGGACATGTCTGTTAAAGGTAGCCTCCAAATATGTAGTTAGAAACCAAAATGCTCTTTTAGGTAACTTTTTATACAATGAGGCCAAAAAAGTGTGGTATAGGTATCATGCTATGAACAAACTCAGCCAATGTCTGAATTTAGACACATCATTTGGAAGTACAGCCTTCAGTGAGGTCCCTCAAGACCCCCCAGAAGTAAGTCCACAATACATTACACTTCATTCCTAATATTTTTTTTCTGACCTTAAGCCTAATTTTTTCTTTGCTTAATTTTTTCCCCATTACCCCTAACCTGCCTCCCGTAGAAAATCTGCAACTATTCCTCCTTTTCCTTGGTGATTCTACTCTTCAAATATTTGCAGCTCGTTATTCTCTCACTTCTGTTTACCCTAATCCAAATTTAATTTTAATAAATTCCTTCTTAGAAATCAGAGCTCCAATTTAATTTATCATTGTTGATTTTTATCCACACTCCTTGACATCTTTCTGGAATTGAGGATGTGGTATTGTAGCATTTCTGTATTCCATCCTTCCCAACAAATGATGGAGAGTCACATAAAATATCTTATAAGCGGGCCTGCATGTGAACAGATTATGCTATGTGATTTATTGAGTATAACTCCATCCTAGCAAGATACTCATCTCATAGGTGGTTTGATTGAAGTCATGGGCGGACTGGAATCATTAGATTAGGCATGTGCTGGAGTGCTTTAGTCACAGTGGACTTCAGCTGGCTAGCACTTCTGTTTATCCATAATCTAAAGTCTATGTCTAATTGCTTAATATATTTTACCCATGTATTCTTATAAATTTCACCTATACAGTGTTATGGTAGGTACTGTGATGCTGTTATTGAAGACTGGTCATTGATCTTTATTTTGTTATTAGCATAAATGGAAAGCAAGCCATTACTTTGTGGCCTGTACCAGTGGTTGGCTGTATTTATATATTACTGGAGGGGGGGCTAACATATTAGTAGATTTTACCCTTCCTTTGCCCCAAGGGCAAAGGGAAAAATTGAAGAACAAGTTTGGAGAGTGGGAAGTGCTGACATCTAAAGGGCGTCATCTCCTTGTGTGGATGCTTGCACCACTGGAGCAGGCAGTCATTCGACATGGCCGTGGTTGTTAGTATCACTGCAGGTTAAACTGAATTTACAGACACAGAGAGGTTGCTTGGTGCCTCTGTGAAGAACCATGTTACAATAGCTCTGATCAGCTAGGTTTCGGATTCCATGGATTTGATGACCCTATTGTTCAGTTTGACACAAAGCCTTTAGGATTTTACCATTGCTGAAGACATGGGGGTCTGAGAAGAGCTTTAAGAAGCAGCATCTTTCCCCAAGGAAATTGCTTTGAAGGTACTGACAGAGATAAAGAGAAACCTGTAGCATAATAAGCATGTTATGAAAGCCGCTATGACAGAGGCATTCTATTGAAATAGGGATAGCGCTTTGCACTTATACAGTACCTTTCATCTAATGGACTCACATCACTTAGGGAATGGTGCTCAGAAAGAGCTATGGGGCATCCTCTGTGCTTCAGGTTAGACAGGGTTAAGTATTCTGCAGTTATAGG
This sequence comes from Crocodylus siamensis, assembly GCF_052110815.1. Classification (NCBI taxonomy): domain Eukaryota; kingdom Metazoa; phylum Chordata; order Crocodylia; family Crocodylidae; genus Crocodylus; species Crocodylus siamensis. Next base: position 51,849,018 of record NC_143404.1, read on the forward strand.
GAAATACAGCTGTGGGTGAAGAATAATTATGCAACTATGGGTCTTTTTAAAAGGTAGTATGCTTTGAAATGTGAAACTTTAGTGGTGTAATGTTAGCAGAGAAATTAATTTTTAGACATCATTTGCTATCTGGTTAAAGTAATTGCTTATTATCTGCTTCCCTGGGGTTTTAAAGTTTTGGAACGGAATATTTGCATCTCAGTTCCTGTGTAAAGGAAGGAGAGAAATCATACTGTTTCCCCATGTCCCTGCTCTAGTTATCAGAAATATCAAAAAGAATTTTTTTAACTTCAGAGAAGTCAGTTTCTCTTATACTTAGGGGTTAAGAAATTCAGTGAAAGTCTTTGGATTAGCATCAGGCTTTTATTGCTCTTTTTGTGCTGACTGGCACTACTGGCATTTGTTGGCTCTGAGATCTGCTTTACATCATGTTGTCAGACAAAAATCAGGGCTGAGGCTACTGATAGCTCCAAATGATTCCACTAATTCTCTTCCATAAAAGACAGATCAACATCTAGATGCTATGGAGAATGGCACTTGAGGAAAACTTAATGCAAATGGAGCGATCTAAATATCTTATTTACAGACTTAACAGTTAGGTAGGGATAAGCCATGGTGACCACATGTGCCACCAGTAGCCCAAATTCAGATTAGGTTAGTGTATAAAATAAACTAACCTAGTTTAAAGGCCTGGTTTAAAGCCAGTGTAGGCCAGATTTTCAAATGTGCCATTATTTAGCAGCTTGACTGCGTCTGGGTCCTTAACTGGAAGCTGGATGCTTGGAGAATCCAGCCCCAACTAATCCCCAGGCTTAGTTTCTTCTGAAGAGAAGTCTAGGGATGGAGTTGCAGGATGAGGCTTGAGGATGCATTAGAACTCATATACGATTATGGTGGGCATCAGAGAAGAACTGGGATAGATAAATGCATAGTTCTGTTCTGGAATCTGAACCTGAGCTTTACTTTGGTGCTTTGTGTCATTAGTGTCCCTCATTAGAAGGGACTGGGGAGAGGGAAGGAACCTTAGGAAGTAACAAGAATTACTTCTTTGGAACATGGTGTTACACTTATGGCTAGAGACAACAATCAGGATAAGGGACCCATTGTGTTAGGTGTTGGGCCAACACAAATGAAATGGTCCTTGCCCCTTAAATAGACAAGACTGTTCAAAGGTGGGCCAGAAGTGCTGTTGTCCATAGGGAAGCCAGGCAGTAACTTGCCTTAAGTCGGATAGGAAGTCTGTAGTATAGCTGGGAAATGAACCCAAATTTCTTGAATTCCGATCAAGTATTTTAGCAATAAATGTAGACTCCTTCCTCTGTGGATTTGTCAGAACACATATATCTTATTCTTAGACTAGAAATTCTGTGAAGCAGAAAACGTAACACTTGGTACATGGTGTTGTACAATGGGAGCTGGTATTGATTTGGACCTCTGAGTGCTCCCATAACATAAATGTTAAATAATTATTACCACTCAACAGATAACAAATTTTGTCACAGTGTGTGGAAACAGTGACATTTTTCTTTCTCTCCTTTTTTTGTAGTTAAGAATAAACACTGCTATAAACTTTGCCAATGTAAAGCAACTACAAATTGAGGCATTATTTCATGTTATTTGTACCACAATTTTATTGCCTTTGCAGTTATTTACTGTATGTAAATAAGCTCCACAGTGTTGAGAAATGTTCTACTATAACTCAGTTATTTCAGCATTAAAAAGAAAAAAAAAATCAACCAAAACTCTGAGTTGCAGCCAGCTTGAAAAGATTGTGGATAATATAATGGATTTTTTTTCTGTTATAGTGTTAGATTTATTTGAAAACGATACACTTTCCTGAAATGCTGAGATTTGCTTCCTTCTGTAAGCAAAACTGTCCTGTAAAGCTTTAATTACTGTTTTTCATTATATATTGTGGTGCAGCTGGAATTATTAAAAGTTAGATGACTGAATGTAGATTCTGAAGCAACAAGGATTTCCAGCCAGTTGAATAAAGGATGTTACATGAAGGATATTGCTTTAGAAGAAAGCTCTAACATCTATAGACATAAGCAATTATGTGCAAAGGGAGCTGTGGCAGTACAAAGATAAATGTAAAGTCCTTTTGAAAATCTTGCTTCCTGTACGCCCTACATGAATATGGACTGTAGCATGATTGTCTAATTTTCATAGGGATTAATTTTCCTCGCATTGAATGTAATGGCAATATTCCCATTCGTTTAAATGGCAACAAGACTATTCTTTAGTCATGAATACAGCTGGCCAAATAATTATTGATGGCTTTGGTGCCATATTTCCAAGAAAATATTACTCAATCGAGTGCACATTAGGGCTATGCGAAGCTCTGGGTGCTGATTCAATTCAAAGGAGATTTGGTCAGAGTCAGTGGCCGAATCTCACAATCTAAATCAAATCAGGGGACCAATAAAAAGGTCTGAATTGATTCAAAGCTCAGCTCTCTGAATCTTTGGAAAAGATTTGGAGAGCTTTGATGATTTGGGCAGTTCCTGGTCCCTGTAGTAGGAAGCCGGAGCTGGACTCTGATATGGTAATTACTAGGGATGGGGAGGGGGTCTAGTGGAGCGGGGTGGGAACCATGGGGGGATTACTGCCAGGCCCCATCCCCTGCCTGCCCCCCCCATGACCCACCCTTATCAGCTCCTGGTGCTTTAAAAAAAAGCCCCTACTCACCAGGTGCTGCCGGGCGGTGGGGGGGTGGGGGGTGTGTGTGATCCCCACTGCTCCACTGCCCTGAGCCCCCTGACTCCTCCCTTGTTGCCCCAGTCCTCCTGCCATGGCTGCCCTGCCCGCCCCAGCTCTAGCCCTTTAAGAAAAAAAACCCCAAGAAAACCCTGGGAGGGCATGCAGAGCCCTCCCACCTGGCATGGGGCAGCGGGGATCGCCTCCCACCAGGCAGGAACTGGTGAGTTAGCACCTTTGGGTGGGGGGTGTTTCTTAAAGGGCCAGAGCTGGGGTGGGTGGGGTAGCCATGGGGGGGGGACAGGAGAACAGGGTGAGGGTCAGGGGGCTTATTCATAGTCCTCCCCCATGCAGCATGGGGCAGTGGGGGGCAGCTGGGATCACTCCCCTTCTGGTAGTACCCCGTGAGCCAGGGCATTTTTCCCACAAAGTGCCAGGAGCTGGGGCGGGCTGGGCATCCATTGCTGGGCTGGCAGAGCGGGCGGGGGATGGGCCTGGCCACATTCATACATTCGGCAGCAGCCGAATCTCCAAAACGGATTTGGCCGAATCGATTCGGGATAGCGATTTGAATCACTGAATTGAATCACTGCCCCCTGAATCAACCAAATCCTAAGTGAATACTAGCCGCTTTGCACAGGCCTATTGCACAGGTAGTATTACCAGCCTGATTTGAATTCTGGATTTTGGTAAAGCAGAAGATAGGATGCTATATTATTAGTCTTCCTACCTTGCATTAGGATCATATGACTAGATGCTTTTTAGAAAGAGGTGGTTAGCTGTGTTAGTCTCAAGTCAGGCAGAAGGCAGGGTATAGACTTATCTTGCATTTTATAGACGCTCTGATTTAGTTGGCTTAAACAGTAGTGCTCGACTTTTTGGCCTCATGGTCTGGATAAGTGGTGCAGGGTCAGTGCAAGGGAGTGGGCCCTGTGTGGCTGGATTCCACCTTGTGCCTCCTGGACTGGGCTCTGAGGAACTGGCTCCTACCTTGCACCACCTGGATCAGGTCCTGTATCTCTCCAGGGCCATGCTGTCTATCTTCAGGGCTCTCCACAGGTCTGAAAATTTGGCAGTGGGGGAGTGGCAACAGCATTTATTGTTGCTCCCCAGCTGCCAAATATCCAGACTTACGGGGAGCCCTGTGGGCCAGATTACAGGGCTCTGCAGGCTGGATTTGGCCCATGGGATGGAGGTTGAGCACCTCTGGTCTATAAGGTACTAATCTATCCTGTCTCCTAGATGCTTATTACCAGGTCCTAGTCTAAGTTACTGTCTTGGCTCCTGAAGAAATCAAAGCACCTGCAAAATGCAGTATGAAACATGACCTAAAAATATGGGAGACACAGGAGAACTTTTCTGCTTAATCAGGCTAAAGAAAATAACAAAATCATCTTCAGCCCTCTGCTCAAGGTAGGATCACCCCCAACTAAACTATTTCAGCCATGCGTCTCTCTAACCTGCTCTTAAACAAGTTCAGGAATGGAGATGCTACAACGTCCTATTCTAATGCTTCACCACCTGCATTGAGCAGAACAGTGGATTTGAGACCAGGGCTGCTGGTTTCAGTAAGTCCCTTCTGTAAATGCCGCCTTAGAAGCCTCAAACCAGGTCCTTAGGTCTTTGGCAATCCAGTGTGCAGTGTTGCAGTAATGGAAAGAAGGTTTATAGGAAGGTTAAGGTAGCATTTGAGGAACAGGCAAAAATTTCATTGCTATTACTGTGCTGATGGTTGTTTGCTTGCATGGCATGAAAGTGGGTTTTGAGTTGTGATGTAGCTTGAAATTGCTTCTGGCAGATATGGATTTAAATTCTTCCTCCCCCTGCCCCAACCAGCATCCTTTACTTTCATTTTTCTATAAACACTTCTATCTCTGTTTTCCTGCCCTTGTCTCCAAGAGACAGGGAAGTTATGGTGGACATCTGTTTTCTAAACCCAGTTTGCTGAGTCCTTAATTGGCATCAGAAATAAACAGAGGAGGATGAGGTTTGTCCAGAGCTTTTCTCATTGTGTTTTTGCTTGCTGTCATGATGAGGCCCCCAAGTGAGGCACTCTAATGAATCAGCACCTCACAGATGCAGAATAAATTAGTCTTGTGAAAAGAACTTTGCCACAGAAGCAGCATAAACCTCACTATATTACCCTAAGGTTCCCAGTAATTGCTGTTGATTGGTGAGGGGGGTGGAGAAGCCATCCAGAGGAGAAATGCAATTTGTTGCTGTGGCTACTAGCTTCTAGATTTACCATCTCTCCCTCTCTCTTTTCCATCCCCTAGTGTTGTAAAATATGCCACACATTCACTAGCTTCAACAGATTATTTTTCTTTTAAAGCTGTCTTTTTTGCAGAGTACATTCTATCTGTAATTATACAGGGAGCAGCATATAGATCATCATAGAGGGTGAAGAGGACACTGGGTAACTGCAGTGTACTAACTATTTAGCATCTCTTTACTCCCTATTCTGGAGTCTGCCCCCTTAAAAATACATTCATCTAATGCCTTCGTCCTAAAGGATCCCAATGTGTTAAGTTTCATCCATCAGCAGAGTGTGGTAGCCTATGGATTGGAACACTGCAGCTGTTTAACTGTGCTTGGCAATATTACACAATGTTTTTTTTTAAGACAAAAGAGGAAAGAGAGGGGTGATAGAATGTACTTGAATGCAATTACATCTGCAGGGATAATGTAGAACATAATTAAAGTAAGATTTTTGCCTGGATGTAGTGAGAAAGGTATCCTGTCCTTAAAAAAAAGAAAAGAAAAAAAAAGGTGTGTGTGGGTGGGGGGAGGGGGGAGAAAGGGACTGTGAGTGGTCAAGGCATTTTGGTTTACAGGTTTCATCTGAAAGCTGGTACCTCCAACAACATTAAATCCTTAAGTATACTCAAGTTGTTCAGTGCTGATAAGTGGGAGGTATAGTGTTTCAGTCTGTGTTACCTAAGCACCAGTGGCATCATGCTAATGCAATATAGAGCATGCGTTATACCTTCCAAAGCAGGATGTTGAATGTCTAAGTGTGTTGCATACGTCAGTGCACAGAAATGTGGATGGAGTTTTTCTGTTCAACCACTGAAACAAGAGGTCTGATGGGAAGTGAAAGGGGTTTATCTTACGGAGTTGTATTGGTGAAGGCTTGGGAGTCTCATGTCCCTTCAAATTCACTATGCAGGAAAGGGGAAAGAGAAGATCAAAATGTGATGCTGTTCCTATTCTGTCTTTCCCAGTCTGTGCTCTGGACATACTTTTGCCTGAATTGCCTGAATGTCACTTCAGGGAGATGGAGGTGGTGGGAGGAAGAGCCCTGATCTATTTCGCTGGTGAAGAAAATGAGCTCCTTTTCCAGTTCACCTCTCTGTACTGTTGGAAGGAAGAGTTTGAAGACAGCACTTGGCCATCAGTGGGGTTTACTTTTTGGGGCCCTCATACAAAGCCTTAGTTTCATGTCCCTCCTTTTCACCAGGAAATAATACTTATAATATAGAATCATAGAATGTTAGGGTTGGAAGGGATCTCAAGAGGACATCTAGTCCAACCTCCTGATTAAAGCAGGACCATCCCCAGCTAGATCATTCCAGCCAGTATATGACTGCATCATATAACTATGGTGCAGTCACACAGTTTGCCCTCTCATATAACTCCTGCCTACTTCTGGCTTCTCTACTTCCTGCATGTGATAGAGCACCTCACTGATATGATCCTTCCCCAAAATAAACTGCTTGGCCAAGCCTTGCTGTAGGGAGCAGAGGTCTGATCTGTGAAAGTGGGACCTGAGTGGGGAGGCCTGAGGCCAGAAACTGAGTGAAAGGAACCAAAATGGACCTCTGGGGCTTGGGAGTAGATAGGTTGCCCTGCCTACCTTCATGGGCCCCAAGAGACTAAAACCTGCTCTGCCTAGTAGATCTACACTTCTGCCACCTATACCCATAAAACACTCTGTGTTTTTTTTGAAGAAGAAGTGAGATTTGCTTCCTTGAACTACCTGCATTCCTGTGCAGAAAATTCAGGTGCATTAAACTAGGCCCCCAAATGCATATGAACATACTCCCATAGGAGCAAATTTGCTCCCAACAGGAGCGGTTCAGTTAAGGGCTGTTCCTGTCCTGCTCTGCCCACCTGCAGCAGCCAGGGGGAGCTCCAAGCTGGCAGGGAGCACAGGGGCTGGTCCTGATCTTTGCAGGGCTGGGGAGAACTGTGCTGGCTGCTGGACAGCTGCCTCCCAGCCACATGGAGATCAGGCTGCATCCTGATCTCCATGTGGCTGGGAGGCAGTCTCCTGTTCAGCGAGAACAGTTCTCTCCATCTCCTGTGACCTCCTTATGCCTAGGCTGAACATGAACAATTTATTCCTGGTCAGCGTCTACATGTGTGCTTTGGTGCATTAGTTTAATGCACCAGTTTCTAGTACCTGTATCAAGAGTTACTATAAAATGGCCCATTAGATTAATCTACTGCACAGTAATTGCTGCACATGTGTAGATGCTGACACTTTACCACACATTAGATTAGTCTAATAAGTAGTAAAGCATCTCATGTAGATGTACCCACTGTGTAAGAATGAAAGGGACTTGGAATAAGGCTGATTAAAATATGCACCTGCACCAGGCAACGGTTGGGTTCCCTTTTCCTGTTCATTCACACTGAGGAGGAGAAGAATTTGGCTTGGAGCCTGGGTAGATCTGGAACAAGTCAGCAAACACCTCAGTACTGCTTGTGTTGGGCTGTGGCAGGAGGGTGTGTGCATGTCACCTTGCTGTGACTAGAAGTGACATGCAAGTGATACGCAACCAATTGAGACTGCATCCTTTTAAGAATCTTTCTGCTATCTCTCTGGCCTCTGGCCAGCTCTTACTTCTGTGTTGGAAGCTGGACTGGAGATCAGAGAAGGACAACTTGTTGTGTAGCCCTATTTTTCTCTCTTAGAGCACAGCTGGATTTCCTTCCCTCAGCAGCCAGACTGCCAGAGACAGAGCTGCCTGTAAGGACCTGACCCCTCTAGCTTAAAGAACCTCCTTGCATGGAAGGGTACGCTGCTCCCCAGTCCTGGCTTGGCCATGGGCATTTTTCCATTTTGCTTGCAAATGAGCAGAAGGCACTTAATGTACTGTGTTCCCAATCTCTACTTTGTCTGACTCAGATGTGCTCATGCCATTCCTTATTCTTAAGGAAAGAGAGGGATAGAAATTGTATATATAACAGTTCTTAAACATAGGTGTTGTTTTATGTCTTGTGAGGAGGCTGCTGAGAGGTATGTTCTTGGCTGGGAGGAGAGGAGCAGATGCTCATCTTGTTGGAGTGAGGATTTTCTCTGTGTGTGTTAATGTAATTTTTTTTATTGGTTTCTTAAGAGGAAAAAGAGCTAACGGTATAATCTATGACAATAAAGTTATCTGCAAAATGGCTATGCCACACAGCTCAGATGGTTCTCAGGCCTTGCCAGGTTCATTTTGGAAATGTTGGGCACAAACCTTTCCCACGATTCTGAGCTTGCTCCTTCCCTCAAGGGTGCTGGCATGCCACAAAGGGTGCTTCTCTCTCCCCGGGACTTGGTATGCTGCCTGCACCTGCTTCATTACACAGGGCATCTCTCCTACAAAGAACCTACTATGTCTTCCTCTGATGGGAAACAGGTGCTGTCTAGCTTTTGTCACTTAAGATTTATACCAAAACACTGAAGCAGGAAGCAGATGATAAAACAAGATAATGTTTATATAAAGGAACATCACATCATTGCAAAATTTCTGTGGTGATATTTTACTGTTCTTCTGGGTCCTCTCACATTGGCTATAGTAGACTGACTTTGCATTCCTCAGTGCTTCATTGTCCCTTTTGGTCCAAGTAGGGAACATGACTGTATCCTAAGGGACCTAACATGTTCCTTTCTTCTACCTTTCAGAGGCCCCAGCACTCCTGGACAAGACTGGTCATTCCAGATTTATTGACTCTCCTTGGCTTGTCTTATTTACTGAGGTCAGCGGTAAGCAGAAGATCAAAGGATTTTGACCTTCTGTGCTATTGGTTATCAAATAATTTTTCTTGCCTTGCTGTTTCATTGGAAGCTTGTCCAAGGATAAGCAAATGATTTAGGGTAGCAAACTTATACTGCTTCACAGCCCTAAGGATTCATACATATCATATGGTAAATCATCATTGGTGTGGCTGCTGCAACTTGCTAAAGCAGCAATGAGAGCAGAGAGGACTTGGACAACTTATCTGACAGAATTTGGGTAGAAATAAGTTACTCTGAAAAGACCATGATGTTGTATTTTAGGTACCCATGACACTGAGTCAGCCTTTAGTGTTAGAGATCCCTCTCCTCTCTAATACTTTCTTCCCCTTAGACCTGAGTTGGTAAGTAGGCCTGTCCAAATAGGGAAGTATTCAATTTGGATTTGGAGGACAGTTATTCAATTCAGTGATTTGAATCACTGTCCCCATTTGATTTGGCCGAATCAGAGATTCGGTGCTGATTCGGAGATTTGGATTGGCTGGGGAGAGGCAGGCACAACCAGGAGGCTGCAGGTTCTCCTGCAGCTTCCCCAGCTGTGCCTGCCATTCCCCAGGTGGGGGGAGCCGTGGGAGATGCCTCCATGCCTGTCCTGCCCAGCCCCATCCCTGCCTGGCCCCAGCCTCCTGGCTCTTAAAAAAAAGCCCAAAAATCCCTGCACTCACTGGCTGCAGCAGTTGGGATCAGGGCCTCTGAGGGCTCATGGCAGAGCCCCCTTGTGCAGCATGGAGCAGTGAGGGGTAGCGAGGCTCACCCCGCTGCCTGGCACCTGCGTGGCAGCTGCCCCATGGCGTGGGTGCAGTGTGTCTTGGCAGGGCACTGTGTGCTGTCTGGGAGCGGGGACTGCTGGGGCTGAGTGGTACCAGACTCCAGCTGGAGCTTCCACAGCTCCCAGACAGTGTGCAGCACCCTGCCAAGCCACGCTGCAGCTGTGCCATGGGGCAGCTGCTGTGTGAGTGCCAGGCAGGGGGGGCATTCCCTGCTGCCCCCTGCTGCATGGGGAAGCTCTGCCACCAGCCCTCAGAGGCTCTTATCACTGCTGCCAGAGCTAGTGAGTGAGGGGCTTTTATTTATTTTTAAAATGCCGGGAGTCTGGGGCCAGGCTGGGCAGCCATGGGGGCTTCTCCCATGGCTCCTCCTGCTGTGCTTGCCTCTGCCTTGGTGCGGGGAGCCACGGGAGAAACCCCCATGGCTGCCCTGCTCAGCCCCATTTCCTGCCCAGCCCGGCCGGCACATGGTGGGGAGCGTAGGGGGCGCGATGCAGGTGCAGCTCACTCCAGGCAGCAGCAGGGCATAGCACCACTCCCAGCACTACCGTGCCCACATCAGTGCTGGGAACAGGGACTGTGACATGCCGCCACTTGCCAGCCAGTGTGGGGGCACGTGCAAGATGTGGGTGCAGTAGTGCTGGGAGTGGGGGCTATGCCCTGCTGCTGCTTGTCCAGCCAGCATGGTGCAGGTCGGAGGGAGAAGGGGACACAATGCAGGCATGGCTCACTGTGGGCGGAAGCAGGGCATATCCCTGGCTCCCAGAGCTACCACACCCGCATCAGCACTGGGAGTGGGGGCTCTCCCCTGCCTTCACTTGCCAGCTGGTACAGAAGGGCACGGGATGCAGGTGCAGCAGTGCTGGGAGCAGGGGCTATGCCTTGCTGCCACTTGCCCCCTTCTGCCTGGAGCGAGCCATGCCATATGCCAAGCGGCAGCAAGGCAGAGCCCCTGCTCCCAGTGCTGCCTCACCCGTATCTCACACCCCCTCTGCCCTTCTCCCTAAGTAATACTCCCCCCAGCTGGGCAGCTTGTTCCAGCCCCAGCTCCAACCCCAATCCCTCTCTCCCTCCTCCCCCAACCCCAACAGACTTACCAGCTGGAGGCAACTGTGTGAGCTTCCTGTTTAGTCTATGGCTGAACATCCAAAGTAGCTGAATCTTTTCCGAAGCTTTTCCAGATTGATTCGGATGCTTTGCATCAATTCAGAGCTTTTAATTGGTCTCCCGATTTGATTCAGATTTGGAGACTTGGCCCCCATATTGGGCTGAATCTTCTCTAAATCGAATCAGCTACCAAAGCTTCACACAGCCTTATTGGTAAGGCCATCTTTTGAGTTTTAGTACAGAAACCTCATGAGAAATGCTTTTGTCTTCTGAGTCAAATGTATGGTGGGCATCCCTTTGTTTCTGGCATACCATGCTTTGTGATTCCCATGGGGGCTTCAAGACAGGTCCTTATTTTGTAAAACAGGCCTGTTCAGCTTATAAGCCCCTGGTGGCCCACATCAGGCATGCTATACAGAAGCTTCCCCCACTCAGTGGTTCACTGTGTGCCCAAGCAGGCTCCCTCACTGTACATGAGTGCAGTGAGGTGGCTCATGAGTGGAATATCCCCCTACCCTACCTCCCCAGTTGCAGCATGTGGGCATGATCTCCATCCCCGCAGAGCCCTAATCTCTCCCATGCTGTATCAGTGCAATTTATCTGACATACAGGTGCAATCCCACTCCCAGGCACAGCTCCAAAATTACCTTCAACTCCCTATGTTGCTGCACTGCTCCCACATTTCCTGGTGCCACTCCAGTGACATCTGGAGGAGGGAGTGGGAAACCTGGAGACTCCAGCTGCTATTGCCATTCCACCATGAAATCTCTGAATAACCCTGCACAAGTAATTGGTGCCTTTGTGTTTTTATTCCCTGGCTATAAAATGGGCATAATAAAAATGCCCTACCTTTTCAGAGGGTGATAGAACAAATGCATCAAAGGGATGAAATATTCTGATAATATGATAAAAGGCTATATGTACTTCAGAAAGAGCATTAGAGATGATACAATTTTCCTTATCATAATAAAGTTTCATTTCTGGTGTCAGGAGGAAGCAACATTATGAATCTTTATTGTTATTACTTGATCCTAGGAGTGGACGTTTGATCCTGTTTTTCATTTACATCAGTTTTATATTCATGCAACTTCACTGACTCCCACAGAGTTACTTCAGACTTATAATTCTAGCTCAAATCAGAATTGGACCATAAGAATTCTTACATTTGGCAGGGGGCAAGGAGGGAAGTGCCTAGGCAATCATACTACCTCTTGAAGATGTCACTGGCCAGGGCTAGAAGATATCAGAAGGCAGTCCCTCTAGTGATCAGGGACTCTCAGGTCACATCTATGCTGACATTAGGATGTATTGAGGTTGATTTCAATGAGTGACAGACACATGAGCTCACTTTCCCTGCATTCATTGTGCCTTATAGCCTACAGCAAAGCTCTCTACACTGTGCATCTTACTTCTTCAGTGTGGAACTAAGATGTATCCCAGATTTTCTTATGTCAAGTGAAGCACAGCCCTTTTTTGGAATTGGCCTTCAAACTAGTTGTCCAGGTTTGCGAAGTGGGGTCTATTGAAGGGCTGAAGTCTGGAAAAGAGAGTTCTAGGATGCTTGCTTGGAGAACTCTTGTTCTTGAGATATGTGGTGGCCAATTGAGCAGTGATGTAAATGCACCAGGTCAAGCTGGACTGCAACTGGTGTTGAGTGCATAATTGGTAGGTAGGGAACGGAAAATTTAAGGTCCACTTTTAAGTGATTGCAAATTCAGCCTGAGTCTCTCTTTCTTGGCTCTGAAGCAAAGAATCTAGATGCACTAACAACCCTACCAAGGCCTTCAAGACTTTGACTCCCTGTTGACTAGTCTGTGGAAACCCTGCTCTCATGTCCTAAAGATGTAAGCTACCCAAGTGCTAGTGCTAATGAAGGTATAGTGGAAACAGATTGGACTGGACAAATGGATTTTTTAAATTAAATATATAAATGATTTGAAAGCTGTCCATCCTTTCCCCCTCCCCAATTTTCCCTTCCACAAGAGATTTTGAAAATGTATGTGGAAAGGAAATTCCAGCTTTCAGTTAGCTCAAGATAGACCCCACTTGCTAATTTGCCATAAAGGCTAGTAGATGCCCAACAGAAACTTTTGAATCTTGATCATCACTCTGTTTAGTTAGATTTAGACTGAGAACCTAGAGAAGAAAGGCTGTCTCTCATTACTGAGCACCTACTTGAGCCATATGACCTGTCTGCACAGGGTGGGGTTACATTTTCAGAGCAGCTCAGAATTTTAAATGCTGATCATCTATGAAGGTGCTAAAATAAGGCCCACAAGATGCATCTACATTGAACACTAACTGTGCAGTAGCCTAATAACACTGTGCAATAGTGTGCTGGGCAAAAATCATGCTAATGTGTTACTGCACAGTCGTATTAGGCTACTGCACGGTAAGCATTAGGCTGTGCAAAGCTTTGGGTGCTGATTCAATTTGGAGGAAATTCAGGCCAATTCAGTGGGCCAGTGGGGGACAGCAGGGATTGCCCCCCTCCTGGCAGCAACTGGTGAGTCAGGGCTCTTTTTTTTTTCAAAGTGCCAGGAGCTGGGGTGAGGGACAGCCATTGTCGGGGCTCGAAGAGCAGGTGTGGGACAGCAGGTGGGATGGGCCTGTGTGATTCAGAGAATTGATTTGGGACTGTGATTTGAATCACCAGATCCATTCACCGTCCCCCGAATAAGCTGAATCCAAATCCAAAGTGAATACTAGCTGCTTTGCACAGGCCTAGTAAGCATCACTAAAAAATTTCTTATGAGACAATTGGAGGATTGTGGGTTTAACTCCAAGACAGTCAGGTGGATGAGAAACTGGCTGCAGGACAGGATCCAGAGAGTCGTAGAGAATGGATCTGTCATCCTGGTGAAAAGTGGGCAGCAGGGTTTTGCAGGGGTTAGTGCTCGGTCCAGTACTCTTCAGCATCTTTATTAATTATTTGGATGTGGGGGTGAAGAGCTCACTGGCCAAGTTCACCAACCCCCAGCACACCTACAGGCTTGGCAGCACCAAACTGGCTAGCACCATGAATAAAAGGGACCTGGGGGTAATAACAGACCACAGTATGAATATGAGCCGGCAGTGTGATGCTGTAGCCAGCAGGGCAAATAAAACTTTGGCATGCATCAATCAATGCATCTCCAGCAAAACCAAGGAGGTGATTCTTTGACTCTACTCAGCACTGGTGAGACCGCAACTGGAGTACTATGTCCAGTTCTGGGCACTACACTTCAACAAGAATGTGTACAAGCTTGAGAGTCCAAAAAAGATTCACCCATAGACTCAGTCTTAAAAGGCAAGCCATATGAGGAAAGGCTGAGGGATCTGGGACTCTTCAGCTTGAGGAAAAGAAGGCTGAGAGGGGACCTGGTAGCAGCTTCTCTCTAAGCTAGGGGAGTACATCAAGGGCTTGGTGAACTGGATGGATGATTCCCCAAATTCCCAAGGAATGTCTCCTGGATCCAAAGTAGACATGGTAAATAAACTAGTGAGTCAAAGGGTCATGAGATCCAACAAACTGGTTGACACTGCAGTTCACTAATTATCCCAATTATCTTGACAGCCTCTTGATCCAGTTCCAGCTTTTAAGCTCATTCCTTCATTCCTAGTTAATGATGGAGCACTCCTGTAGTTAATTTTTATATTTATGGCCCTTGCCATCATATTCTTTAGGTCTGTTAAATTTTATGTGCTGTAAAACAGTTTATGATTCATAGTGACCCTTGTGCTACTCTAGCTGTAGTGTACAACTGTAAATCTTGTGCTCAGGATTCCACAGTTAGGGTTCCCCCCTCCACCCCCCATTTTCTCCATTTCCTGTACAGACAGGTTACAAACTGTGAATACTGAGAGTCCTTCTCTCGCTGTAGGGCATTGTCTGGTATCAAACTTAATGAACAATGTTTTTGCCATAGTATGTGGGATGAGGAGAGAAGGGAAGAGAACTGTGTTTCAGGTGAAACCTAAAGTTTTTTTTTATTTTGGTATTTGTTACTTGACACCAGTAATAGCAGTTCTTCCTTTATATGTTCCCAAATTCAGTGATGGACGAACCTTAAAAACTTTAGTGGAGTAAGAAGTTGAACCTATTGGGTACATCCAGATGAGCATGGACATGGCTGTTGCAGTATCTCAAAGTAGTTTGAGACACTGTGGGAGGCACACAGGGAAATCATGGTATAAAAAAAGAACCCCATTGAAAAAAGTGGCTGAAGCAACTGGAGGTTGCAGGGGCAGGGAGGGAAGGGAAGCACATGCACTTGCAGCAACTCAAATAGCAGTGGCACAAATATGTGGCAAAGATTTCTGCTTCAGCACATGCGCCTGAACATGCACTTTGGTGTGGGTCAAATTGTGCCACTTGGGACAAACTGACCCTTCCCAGCTCCTACCAGATCTTCAGGCAGAGGGAGCTTGCCCCAGCAGTATAATATCATACCCTGGTGAGCATCTCATAGATACTTGCCCTCAGGAGCTTCTGAGGCCTGGCCAGCTGGTATGTGGGGGCCTGTGGTCCCATGCCTGCATGCCTGCCAGACCCAAATGGGGACTGCATGGCCACCTGGGTTGTGGTATGGGCAGTGCAGCAGAGCCATATGCACTTCTAGGCCAGCTTCCAGTGGGCTGTAGCTCAACAGTTTGCCTTTGGGTGGCACTGCTGTCATGTTGTCTGGTATCCCCACTCTGCCATCTGGGCAGTGATTGCATATCCCCACTCTGCCATCTGGGCAGCTATTGTCCAGAAAATGTGCTCCTTGAGGTGGTTCACTTCAAATTGCTGATGTGTGCCCTCCTAGCTCTAAATGGCCAGGAGGTCAGCCACCTCATCTGCCATCCAGCTGGGTCCCCAGTGCTGGTCCTGGGCAGGCTCCTCTGCTCAGTTCCCTCCACTTGCCTCACCAGCAGGGATCCTGGTGTTCCCTGTTTAAAAATGGTAAATTGTCTGATAACACCCCCCCACACAAAAAAACCTCTCTCATTAAAACACCCAAAATTTGTGTTCTTCCACAATTAAAATGAAACACCACTATATAGAGAGATCAGGTGTTTTATTGATATATTTACAAATTTAAAGCAATTTGGAAGCCTACCAATACCTCTATCATTGTCATGAAACAAATTCTAAATATCTATAAACTTTGGCATTTGCTTTTTTTTTTTATCATAGAAAAATCAAAGCTGCCACTGCCCACTGTGTTCACCAGGATGTTGGGTGCTGAGCAGAACTGATATGCTGATTTCCTGCCCCTGCCCTTGCCCTTTACTTTCAATGCACAGCCCCTCCAGTTCCTCTCACTCCTGACCTGCAGCCCTTTTCTGCCTCCCACTAGCTGCCACCTGTCATCAGCTCTGTCCCAGCTGTCCTACCTGCTGCTTTGTGGCTCTGAACAGTCCCAGCCCTTGCTGTTCTGCACCCTACACCTGTGCCCAAGCCCCAGTGATCCTCATGCTGTTCCTGGGAGGCCCTTGACTGGGACGGGCAAGTCCCTTCCCTTCCACATTGACTTCTCCCTGTACAGGCTACTCTAGGAGGGCAGGAGGGCTGTAAGCCCAGCTCTGGAGGCCTCTTCTACCCAGAGTGACCCCCCATCCCCAATCCCCATTTGTCTCTCTCTCACACATCCCCATGCTGCCATCTCCACCCCCACCCCAACCCATCATATCCTTCAGGTGGTTCTTGGGACCAGGAGCACTCCCCACTCCTCAGGCTAGGGCTGCATGTTCGAGCACCAGTGTAGATGGGAAAGGGCTGCAGTATGGCACTTGTCCCTGAAACCCTGGCTCCCACCAGCAGCTCCTGTCCTGTCTGGAGGCTGGGCACTTAGGGTGTGAGATTTGTGAGGGGGATGTGGGGTTTGGGAGGGAAGGGGTGTGGGGGGTGTAGGGCTTGTAGGGGTGAGGTTTGTGGGTGCATATGTGGGTGGGGGCTTGTGAGGTGGTTTGGGAATGTGGGGTATGTGAGTGGATTGTAGAGGAGTTTGTGTCAGGGGACTGTGTGGGGGAAGGGGGAACTGTGTGGTGGGGAGGACTGCACAGAAGGTGTGGGTCCCCCACCTGCCCCCTGAAAAGCCCACAGGTCCCCCTGCATCATCATCATCATTATCATCAGCCATTGGGGTGCTCATGCCTGCTCCTGGAAGACATTTCCAGTGTCACGGTGCCACCTGAGACTGGCGGCTGCACATGGTGCCAGCCCAGCCTGGACTGGCCCTTGTGCCCTCGGATACAACCAGATTGGCTCTTGCTGTCACCCAGGGTCCCAACACTGCAAACAGAAGCCACCCACCCTTGGGTTGGGCCGGGTCCTGCCTCCATGTGACCTGCATGCTGTTGGGCTGGGCCAGCTCCATGGAAGCAGGACCCAGCCTGGCCTGAGGGTGCACAGCTTCTGTGTGAGGTGCCGGGACTCCAGATGACAGAAAGATCAGCCTAGTCCTCCTCAAGGGCATAAACCAGTAGGCCAGGCCCACACCTTGTGTCATGTGCGGTCCTGGGTCTGAGGTGGTGCTGTGCTGGCTGGAGATCTTTGCTAGGAGCAGGTATGAGTGTCCTGATGGCTGCTGCTGCCATGGGGTGAGGGTGGGAGGGCAGACAGGGGACCCAAAACTCCTGAATAGCCCCCTTACACCCAGTCCCTCCACCCCCACATACCTACTTTCCTCAATCAATCCACTGCTGCAGCCTTGCCCCACTCCTATTTTCCCCAGTGAGGCAGTGTGCTGGAGCAGCAGGGGCACAGGATTTCCTGGTATCAAATTTAGAGCCTGTGCTGCAAATGTGCAGCACAGGGAACATTTTTTCATTCTTGACATGCCTCTTGTGGCATCTCAAACTGCTTTGTGATGCCATACAGGCACATGTTTGCTCATCTAGACACAAATGTTTCCTCATCTGAAGGAAAATCCTGATGATGTTTGGGGGTTTGTGGAACCTCTACTACTTGGTATTCTAGATTTTAGATTGCAAAACTCCCTTCTGAGTTTTATGAATCAGTCATTTTTTCCTTTTAAGAAATTATTGGGAATGCAGTTCAAACACTCCATTACTGTGGATATTTGTACATACTGGGCATAGCTATATGTGCATTTAAGCTGGCTTACATTTACTACACAGGCGTTAAAGTGCATTAACGCTGTGTGTGCGCTAACTTGGGACTAAAGTTAGTCCCAAGTCAGTCTACACACACAGTGTTACTGTGCAGTAAGGCGTCTACATGTGCTTTACTGCACAGTAACTAATGGGGCATAATTTTGATGCTTGCATGATGCAAGTATTAAATTTATGCTCAAGTCAGCATAAGTCACCATATTTACTGTGCAGTATGGGCATGGATATGTAGACGTGTGCCTGTACTAAGCAGTAATTTCAGTTACTGCCAGTAAATGTGCATGTGTAGATGCGCTCACCAAGTTGTAGAGATTCTCATTTGGAAGTTGTCCCTGTACTTGGTTAGATCTTAACCAGGAGAATAATATTTCTAAAAAAGAAAAAAGATGTAGCATTCCACATTTTACATTGGGCTACAGCCAAATGGAGCTCAAACATCAATGGTGGTGAGATCTGTACAAATAAATATAGAAGTTATGATTTTTGTGAGGGTTCTAAATAGATTCATATGGGTGAATTTCTAGCTGTGTCAAAATCATGGGAAGTTTTACCCATGCCATCAGTGGGGTCATGATTTCAGCCATAGATATTAAGAACAGAAAATGGATATTGTCAGCTAGTCCATTCAGTCTCACCTTCTGCACAAAAAAGGCCACAAAATTTTACTCAGTAATGTATAGATTAACTAGATTTTTTTTTTTTATTAAAGAAATCTAATCTTGATTTAAAGTGATGGAGATCCTTCAACATCTTTGGCTGATGTGTTCCAGCACTTAATTACCCACTTGGTAAATTAGTACTTCTATACTCAGACTTTCATTTAGATAAGCTTGGAAAAATATAAATCCTCCTGAATCATCATTCTCTTGACTGGAAATGTGAAGTTGCCAGAACTTGCAGCTGCTGTTCAGATCATTCTTATCTTTATTTTCAAGAGTTCATTACAACGTTCTATTCCAATCTTTCCCCTGGGGTTTTGCCATATTTGAAAAATCAAAATGTGCTCTTTTGCTTTCCTTAACAAATGGTTATTTTTGTTTTATACTTACACAAGACGAGTTCCAAACAGCAGCCTTAATAAAGAAATCAATACCAAACTCTCCCGTAGTACTGTAGTTGCTCATCTGCCCAGCTTTCTTTCAGATTAATTGGCCAAAAGTAGTGAGGCCTAATATTCAGCTTGATGTCATTTTTCTGTCTGTATATAATGTGATAGCTTTTGAAGGCCTCATGTAATCAATTTTAAAAAGTCAGGGAATCTTCTAGGCATAAGGGAAAGAACTCTCTTAGTTTTTGTGACAATTAGAAAACTGGAAGACCTGACTTTCACTGTATCCATTTGATGTTGCAGACAGAAGAAACTCAGTTATCATTCACTGTCTTCAGTTCAGTTGTATATTTCAAATCTCATTGGTTGAAGTATCCACATTCCACAGGGAGAGCTTATTCTCATGAAATTTTATCCTATGCTGATAAACTCATGACACTCATTTGGTCTGGAGGAACTTCAAACACTGGGGTGTTTAACTGACTAACCTCTGAAGATTTTGTTGTTCATCATTACTTCATTACTTTTTCCATCTGTCGTGAGTTGCTGACAGTCTTGGAGCTGAACTCTGCAGTTCTTAATCAAGTAATATTCTGGTTGACTTATGCAAGTGTTGCTCATGAATAAGTAAAATAAGGATTCTGTATTGATTTGGATCTGTATAGATTAGTTCCAAGTCTGACCTTACAAGCATCCGTTTCACACTTTGTACATCCAATAACTAGTGCAGCTACTCCTGATTGTCACCAAGGTAACTAAGAAGCAAGACCAGGTTGTTTCAGTTCTTACTCTGACTCCTTTGTTTTGTTGATTTCACTTTCCTTTGCTTTCTTTCATGTTTTATCTGTTTGCCTTGCCTCAGAGATCTTTTCCCTGCATGGCAGTTCAACCTAGCTTTGTGCTTATGCAGCTGTCCTTTGGGTTATTTTCTCACAGTTCAATGTATTTCCTTCTAAATCACTTCACTTAGTCTGTATCTGCTTTCTACCTCCAGGCACTTCTGCCACTGCAATTTTGTCTAAATTTTGTTAATACTTCCATATAGTTAACAAGGCCAAGGTTGGACTTAATTTATTAATTTCCTTTTGACTTCTTTTGTATGTTCACCTCATCTAAGCTTTTGTAAGCAGTGAGGGAAAACAAATTACTCCGTGCAACACATGGCACAACATCAGCCAATCCTTTCTTACCCAATGTTATCAAATTCCATCTTGGATGCTGTCCTTGGTACTGAATGCTTCCATATACCAAACTAAGGCAGATCAGGGAAAACTGTAAAGCTAAGATATTTCCGCAATAACTATAATCAAATGGGCTAACTCTTTACTGTGAAAGAAAGCATTTTTGTATGGATTGTACAAATTCTTCAAATTACAAAAAAGCATAAATTAAATGAAATATTACAAATGCATGCTTTTGATGTGGTGCCAGTTCCTAAGTATGCTTGTGAATCCCTCAATAAAATATATTGAAGATCTGAGAGAATCCCTTAAAAATCCTAGCCTGTGGCTATGTGGGTATGATTCTGCAATCACTTGCAGTGATATGTCAGAATAATGCCACTAAACTTGA
The DNA here is from genome assembly GCF_052110815.1 of Crocodylus siamensis. NCBI lineage: Eukaryota > Metazoa > Chordata > Crocodylia > Crocodylidae > Crocodylus > Crocodylus siamensis. Next base: position 51,869,317 of record NC_143404.1, read on the forward strand.
AAGAGTTGCAACTGATATAAAGAACAGAAGAATCAGACCAATAAAAAGTAGTATTTGCTTGCTTCATTACCAGCTGAACTACTTCTAAGTCTATGGGATTGGAAAGCTCCTTGCTATAGATGGGTATATAGCAGAGGATAATAAATGACTCACTGTATACAGTTTTCTGTTTTTAGGAGGAAACTTTTTATTGGGGTCCGGCAGTGTTTCATTGGTACTTCATCTGCCTTCAGTAGTCTGAAGTAGTGACATCACTCCTGCTGCTTTAGTAACCTGAATGTTGCCTTTACCAAGATGATCAGTGTCAGACAAGCAGAGTAAATGACTGGCCAGCCTGTCCCCAGTTTTGCAGATGATTTCCAGTTATCATCCTATGTTTTGCAGCTTCTCCCATATGCAACCAAAGAGGCACAAAAAATGAATAGGGACATCTAAAATGATGGGAAGACTGGCACAATCTTACAAGTTTTAGCAGGGGATCATAACACCTATGTAATGACCAGACTTGCTCTTTGCCAGACAAATCTGTGGAATCAGGAAGAAGGTAGGGGAGGGTGGCACCTTAGAGATTGACTGATCATAGCATCTAAAGAAGTAGGTTGGTGCCTATGAAAGCTCATGCCTCTGTGACCCAGTGTGTGTGTCTATATGTGCACCCTTAAAGAGAAGTAAGGCAATTAATGTCACATTAGTCTCCATATTTAAGGTGCATTAAGGACAGATCTGCACTTGCCTATCCTTAATGCACCTTAAATATGTTGAATTAGTGTGATCTGGCACTAAATTTGATACTTGCATATAGCAGGTATCAAATTCAGGCCCGATTAGGTAAGGCGCTGTAACCCATGTGTAGACATGGTATGGCGCCTTAATGCTGTGTTAGTTGCACTGGCTGCAGCTGAGTCCATGGGTTTGTGCACTGCTGGCCAGTGCCTCCCAGAAGTGAAAGCAGCAGGTGCTTTTGCAGCCACTCGTGTCTCTACCACCTCAAGGCAGAGGCACAGGGTTGCTGGCTGGGCAATGCACTAGGCCTATGTTTAAGACTTCAAGTTAGATACTTCTCCATTGCTAGTAACCGTTTACATGAGATGTTTATTGTGCAGATGACTAACTAGGTGTGCAGTAAATGTTATGTGTCTACACATGTGGTCCTATTAGGCTGGAGTAGATTAATTAACTCTGCATCAGGACAGTACTTGTAAATACTCTGAAACAGTACACATGTAGATGCTTCCCTGGCTGGGTGGGGCATGAGAGTGCTTCAGTGTGGGGGCTACCTGATGGCTGACCCCTGGGGCCTCCTGCCAGCTGTTGCTGCTCTGACCTGGTTCAACATGTTGTGGTCCCAGGTGCACATGCAGACATAGAACCTGGGAGCAATACACTCCAGAACAATAAGCTCCAGGGTTCATTTCTGTGTGCTGATAACACATGCAGATGTGCGCACAGTAATCAAGATTAACTCTGAAGTAAATGCATTCATATAAACCTATATAGGTCTTTTGAGTGGAAAATATGACCCTGTGAGTATGTGTGAATAGATGGCAGCTCCATATGTAATAAAATGACACCATGGTGTAGAAAGTAGATCCACTGTTTTATTTTGCAGTGGATCTATTATACACATAAGAAACTTACTGGGAATAAACAATTCAAAATTATCATGTGGCTTTGCAGCAGGAACATATTTGCCTCTCTTCTAGAAGGACAATTCTCAGACAGCTTTGTAGATTGTAAATCTCAATTTACCACTATCTCTATTATATTTCTGTTGTGACCACAGCTGACCTATATCTCCATTGCATTATCTGCACCAAATGAAAACTGCAAAGCTGAGAGATTACTAAAGCAGTCAGCAGTGTTGGGGTTAGGCTTGAAGAAAAAGGGTGCTGGAGGAAGTAGTTGTTGACTGGCTGGATTATCTGTGATATCACAGCACTAATACTCAGGTTCTCCCTTGCCTGCATCATTGTGTGGATATTATCCAGCAGAAGGTGTTGTTATGCAGCTAGTAAACCAGTGAGGAGAGGAGCAGTGCTTTAGATGACCTGATGATTAAGTTTTAGTGATAGAATGCTCTAATATTGCTACACTTTTGGAGACAGAGACTACACCCCTGCCCTTCCTGACATAGACCTGCATAAGGAGCAACATGCGAAACTCTCTCATTAAAATCAAGCCAAATTATTTGATTCATTTCAAGGACAGAGGAAGTCACACTCTTCCCAACTGTAGTTTATTAGGAGGGTAATTAAGGTTGTTCTCCTTTCTAGCTGTGCTGAAATCAGCTCAGTCCCTCAAAAAAACCCCCAGGTTGAGAGAAAAACCTCTCCCATGGATCTTTGGCAAGGTAAACATGGGATAATGTTAACCACCACAACTTGTCATGGTGCAACCCTCACCTCAGGGAAAAAGTTCCTTGTCACAAGTATTTTTGCTCTGCTTGATATCATACACTGTGGACATTTTTTCAGTGTTTCAAGGAATAGAAGTCAGAGGCAACTGAATTAAGAAGGCAGGGCTTGTAAGCAACGAAACTCCCATAACCACGCTGTTGCTGTTAATAGTTCAGGATTAGCCACTTATGTTTTAAGTCCATGAGCCTAGGTTTCAAGGTTAGGCGAGTTAAGAATGATCAGATTTGGTAAACTGAGGATCCCAGTGCTATTTGAGGGCACAAAAATAGGCATTCAGGCATGGAAGGGTTGATGTAAGGTCCAGATGCATTATTTGAGCATCCTAGTTTGGTGCCCAAGTTTCAACCTTGGGTCTACCAAAGGTCAAATGAAATGTCTATTGGCTAGTTGTTAATGGCCGTATTTTCAAAAGGAAAAGTCCTGTGTTAATACTTTGTAGTTACAGCATTTGCTACCCTCAGAAGAGCCAGATACTAAACACTGAGAATTCCTCCAAAAATCATGAGTCCCCCTTCCCCACCATCAGTCATTTTTTTCTATATTTTGGTTTTTTAATTCCCCTCTGTTGGTTTGCCAGTGTGTGCATGTGACAATTTTACGTTAAAAAGTTTACAGTGCACACAAAACATATGCTTCATCATGGTTGCTCAAGCAGAGACTCCACTTATAGTTTGTTCACTTGTAAGAGAAGGGAATTGTTATTTATTTATTTTTGCTATTATTTCCTTGACTCACTACCTTCCTTTTCCCCCGCATAATTCCTCTCCTGTAGCAGAGCTATAAAATGTGACTGGAAATGAACAATGAGCATGAAAGAAACAAATACAAAGTACTCTTTCATGTATCAAGTTTTCCAATTATTTTTCAATAAAGATTTATGTGAGTTGCAAAGACCTCCACATGTAAGAATGTCTTACAATCATTTTCTAAAGTGCTGGAAAAATCCTAACCCAAGCAGAATTTTCTGTAACTTAGGGCTGAAATCACCATACTTAGCTGCATACTAGATGCACCTTTCTTCCAAAAATCAGCCCTCCAAAATTGAGGTGTGTGATTTGAGTAGGGAATCCAATTTTTCTTCACTAGAATAACAGCATGGAGGAATAGGAGCATGGAGAGGCAGTACTACAAGATGGCTGCCAGCTTCTCTCTCAGGCAGTAAGAGGAGAGATGAAATCCAGTGTTGACCATTTTGTAGTTGCCCTCAAATTGGCAAGTTTTTGCCAAAAAAGCCAGGTCTAAGTCATGACTGGGAGAAAAAAAAGCTTTTTTCTCTACATTTTGCCTTCCAAAAGCAAGGTTCATTTCTTATTTGAGGAGTGTGTTGTTTCTGAAAATTCTCCTACATTCAAGACATTTGGAGATAATGATGAATTGATCTTTTTTGCGTTATTTCTACCAACCACAAAAAGGTATAAAGTAATACCTCAATTATAAGGAGTATAGATTTAAAGTATATATAAAATTATTCTAATAGTTAATTAATTTTTACTTCTAATGATTCTTCTTTCCACCATCCCAGGACTTGTTCTTTGCCTGAGACACATTCACAGCTCCTTTCCACCCAGACTCCTGCAGCCTCATATCCATATATAAATAGACTGTAGGAAAGTAGCATAAAATTGTAGCTAATTGACAGGGAACAATGCCAGTGCTGCTTATCCATGTTATCCAATGAACCTAAGGGTCAGAAAAGCAAGCCCTTGGAGTAGTGTCAGAACCCAAAACCCAGCCCCACCTCCCTTCCAAGGTACCACTGAACCACACTTCTTCTGTCTTCACAGATCTTTCCCTTTTGTGTGTTAGTAGTCCATATTCAAGAAGAGGGCTGGTGGGTTCTTTGGGCAATGCTTCAGCTATGTTTGGGTGATTAGAGAACTTTGGTAGGAGTCAGAGATGCTTGTTCAAACCCCTTTTTGCTTGAGGTAAGCCTAGAACCTGGAGGCCTCACAACCTGGGCATGTACTCGACCACAAGGCTACTAGGATAAAAGGTGGGAGGGCTTTGTGGCAGCACAGGAAGTGGCACTACTGTGCAGAGCCACCTGCCTCATTGTGCCAGGCCCAAAAACCTCACTTTGAATGTCTCCCATGGGGTGCCTACAGGCAGTTGTCCCACCTCATAGAGAACACCCATAAGCCTGGGGTAACGCAGCCACCACCCAGGCACTGGTCTCTGGTAGGGTTCTGTGCAGCCTGGGACACACAGACCCTACAAGCCTTGTGGGTGCTTTGCCCACAGTGCCTCTTACATCCCAAAGCATTCCAAGATTGTGTTCCCTCAGTCCTACCCGAGGTTACATAAATAGACAAGCTCTGCTGGCCAAGCTGGGAGAATAAAAGGTTTACCTCTCCCCTTTCAACAGTAACACAACACGATACACTGTAACCAGATAACTGTATTGATCAGGGAGGGGGGTAGACCAAGGAAGTCAGAATACACTTTAAGCAAACATAATCAGTCAGAGTCTCAAATAGTCTTGGATATAATAATTCTTTTGAACATGTCTGGCCTAGACATAAATCCTAACTCCTGGCTAATTTCCAAGTCTTTACTTACAGAGAATCATCCAAGCGGCAGCCTCGAGGCACTTTTCTTGTGGCTTTTTCAAATGCCCCCTAGAAGAAGAGAGTGTTCCCCCCTTCCCTCAGGAATTTATGGTTGACCAGCCTGAACTAAAAAGATAGCAAGGTGGGGAGGGTGGGTCACCTGGAATGATCCAAGTAAGGGGCAGGGAGAGGAGTATTTTTTCACAGGCTTTCTTCTCTATTTTCTTGAGACAGTTACACATTCACTTGGATGAGCCTTTTCCATTGCCGATAGAACCAGAATCTAACATCTTCATAAAGTGCCAAAAATTGTAATTATGTGGCTACACTTGGAGCTTAAAGATGAAATTGGATTAGACTTTAAAATACTTCCTCTGGGTGACACACAGCACCTCTAGTAAAACTAGAAACTGATCCCATGGCTTCCCAGTCCCACTGTAGACCACCCTCCCTCACTACACATGGCTTCATTCAGCGATAGCCTCCAGTACCCTGCTAGCTGGCTTCCTGGCAAACAAGCAATATTAAATAGGTTTGTACTGGAGCTGCTTTATTATAGTCAGCGCCCACAGAGATATCATTTCCTTTGCACATGGGGAGTAAGCAGCACTTGTATGAGGAATATTGCAGGAGTAATGTAGGGTTAAATGAGTATCACAGTGCAGAGATACAGAGTCTATGTTGCATGCCAGGTGAAAGTATTTGTGTGGGATTACTTATTAGTCACATTCAGAGAGGACCATCATTAAACAAATAGGAGCAGTGCACTAACTTCTAACTGTTCTGAAATAAGTCTGAGATGCATTGAGGCAGCACTGAAAAAACTAGGAGGTCTTTGTGTGTCAGAGTATATGTCTGTTAGAATGTAAGGTTGAGTTTTCCTTTTTACTCTGCTGAGAAATAGTGAGAAGATGGTAGGGAGTGGAAGAGGCTGAGGGTTCCTCCAGGATAACATAAACATACATAATTAGAGGTACAAAAGGAAATCAGCAGCCCCAATCCACCAACCTTTTCACTTTCCTGGCTGTAGCCTCCAGCTCCATTAATTATTTCCTATACAGCCTATGTCAATGTCAACCTTAGTTGAGGGAGGGGTAGGGAGACAGAAGAAAAACAAAACAACAAAAAAGAAACAACAAACTAAAAACCAATATCCCTTTGGACATATAAATTATTGATACTCTCTCATTTCTTGATCTCTTTGGTGGCTGGCTTTGTTTTCTGGTTTTGAAATTACAGAATAAAAACACATTTTTAGAGTCCCAACACTCCAAAGTAGAGTATTTTTTTCTTTGTCCTACATAACATATATATACATTTTCTCTCAGTGTCTGTTTATCAATTGGATTTTCATTCCTTAAAGAGTGCTTCCTACCTCTTGCTGCCAGCGAATGATAAGTTGTTGTGTGCTTGAATGAAGTGTATCCTGGGAACTCTCTGATGCACCGGTTATGTGTCAATCTAATGGTGTAGCATGTGCATGTGCACGTGCATGTATTTATCCAGGGATGACCAAACAAAGACTCTCTCCAAGCTGGCAATGAAGACTGGTGATGTAGAATCTCATGGGATCCCGGTCATGTATGAAGCTGGAAGCTGGAGTGGTCTCCTATTTACCACTGATTCCCAGCCCTGAGAAAGGACTAGGTAATGTTGCAATATACAGCATGGTCTGGTCAGCCATTCAGATAAGTTAAGAAGTCAAACACATTTTAGGATTTTTTTTGCAAATTTGGGAGATAAAAAATCCCAGTGCATTCATTCTACTGACTAAAGAACTCATGTTAACATTCCCCATTTAAAATACAGCATTGGCCTGCTTGTAAAATGAGCTTTGAAGTGTTGAGCTGACAAACCCCAGGGGAAAGCATGTCTTTTATTAACAACTGCTGGTACACTTCAGGAGCCTAATTCTAATATTTAGTCAAAACCTTTTCTGTAAGAGTAAAAGGAATCATTGGATTGGGAAACCCACTGGACATGGCAGGAGAAATTGGCACTATTTTACTGTTCACTCCCATGCTTTGCTATCCATTTCCTTCCTTCATAGTTTAATTTAAACTCTCCTAGGGAGGGGATAATCCATTTTGCCACCTTGTCTGATTAGAATTATTGCTGGGGCACTAGAAATATGTTGTCATGTATCCATACCTGCCAATATTACAGAGCAAGCTGTGAATTTTTTTATAAAAGTGCAAAAATATCATGGGACCTGAAGTTCTGTTGACTTTAATTTTGATTTAGGAAATTAAATCTCATTTTTTAAATTGGATTAGGTGTTTAGGTTTCTAAATCACTTATGCATTTTGAACCCCTAAGTCCCTGTTTGTACAGAATAATACAGCATATTCTCTGTATGCAACATATTATTCAACTGTAAATTAAGGCTACTATGTGCCCAGATTTATATTAAATATTTTTATTTAATATAGGAAAATATTTTTATTTAATATAGGAAAAAATGGTCCAGTTCTCTCTATCTGATATCTATTCTATACTGTATATAATTTAAATTAATGGAGGACTGCCTTAAGCCCTTACTTAGTAATATTATTCATGAGATGAAGCTTTGGGGGACCAGGCTATTAGCAATAGGATATGGAGCTTTATTCTTTAAGATCAGAAGCCCAAGCCCTGTTGAGAACCATCTTGATTCAAAATGGTTACCCTCTGTGGCCTCTGTCAAGATAAAACTTGCAATCTCAGTTCAGCTCTTAGCAGGTTCTGTAGGTGTCCATGTCACAAAACTGTAGTTACTGGGGTTGATTGTAAATCTAGTCGGTAGTCTAAGCACAGGCTGAATAAACCAAACTGCAGTAACCTGACTAATCTGCCTTCCATAAAATATGTGGTTCACAGTCAGAAAACAGGCACACCTGGCAGGATAGCACAAAGTAGATCAATATTGATACTTACCAAGCTATCAATAAACAGAGAGCCTCACCAACCAAAGATGGCTTTGCTTGGGTGCAGTAGGACACCCACATGCTTTCACATACAAGTCTTAAATTTCACTTAGAGCCAGTCCATACCATGGATCTCCAACAACTAGAAGGGCTTCCAGTAATGTGGTCTCCCTGCTTGTTTGTGTCAGCTACAGTCCCCACAGCAGAGATGGAACAATCTGGCAGCACTTCCACTTCACGGATTTCCTTTGGTCCGAACACTGTGGATCCCACTCCCAGCTTTCTGGATTCTGCCTTTAATTCATCCCTGCTTAGAAAATGCATCAGATAGCAGCTGTTATCCTTTTCTCTGCATCAGCTCAGGCAGGATTTTTGGTCTTAGTTTATTCAATTACGCAACAACTCTGTGAAGCAAGGTCGATATGAAGATCCCCCTTTTGAGACCTTGACAAATTAGTGACTTGTCCAAGGTTGAAGAGAAGAGTTAGTGTCAAATCTTGGGATTATAACAAAACAGTTCTTGATTCAGGGGCTTGGTGATCTGAGAATGGCTGATACAGAATGAAATATGAACACGCTGAATTTTTTATATTGCAGTTCAAGAATATTTGGGCTGGATTCATCAAAGGAATAACCAGGAGAGATATTTTTCATTTGTAGAATCTTAATGAATACATGACTTTGCCATTCATTATTTATCTACTTTCCTATTTTAATTAATAGTTCTAGTGGCCATTTATGATTTTCTATATTTATAGAAAGCCAGTACTTCAAAAATATTGAATTATGCTGCTATCTATACTTGTGCCTTTTTTAAAACTTCCCTGCTAATACTAAGGATTGAAGACCATTGTTGGATGAATGAGGGAGAAGAACATCATTTATTTTCTGTTTTTTTAATGTCATGTCAAAAGTTGACTCCTTTGTTCCACCTCCCCTCCCCAATGTGTTTTTTTACAATGCAGCTGATAAATAGAGCAACCAAGGAAGCTGATTGTTTCCTGTGCATATAGGTGCCACGAGAGGCCACCACACAACTCATGAAATAAGCTGCATGAAGGTAATAAATAAATATCCTGAAAAAAATCAGAAGTGCAGATAGCAAACAGGAGTTTTCCAGCATGTAGAGGTGGTACTGCTAATCTAGCTACTTCTTTGGTGCCCTCCATCAAAAATAACATATCCCTTGTACAGTTTTCGGTAACACCTGGATACCCCTACGTGTTCTGACAGGGTGGACCAGGTTATTCTGGGGAAGTCCCTACCGCTTTGATATTGGATAGGTTTTGAAGTATGGTTCAAGCAATTCTAGGTAGTTTAGAAGCTGTAGATGGTCAAGATTTACTTGGCCTTGCAGCAGTTGTTCCAGAAGCAGTAGTAGGTTTAAAAAAATAAGATGACTTAGAAACTATTTGGAAGTAGTGTTCAAAGAAGGACTGATTTTAAAGATTCATAGATGTGTAGGCCAGCAGGACCAGTGTGATGGTCTGACTTCCTGTATAACACAAGCTAAGGAATCTTGTTGGTCTGGATGAATTAGCTAGTCCAACTCATCATTTGGCTCTATTCACATGTAGGTAAGCGTTCATTTTTTTATGTGATAAGTTACTCCTGCAAGTTTGTCTCTCTGAATCTGAAAGTACAGTTCATGAAAGTTAGCACTCATCAATATGAGAAAGAATGGCAGAGTGGATCACTCTAGAAACAGCAGGAAAAGGGTGGCCAATATGTGACATGGGTGCCACAGGTAGCACAGGAAGCGTGAGGCATGCAGCAGCTTAGGGAGGGGACAGGCAGCACAGTGGCAGACAGGGCAGGAAGTAAAGCAGTAGATTGTGCAGGGAGCAGAAGGCAGAGCAGCAGATTGGGCAGAGGAAGGAGATTGATGTGTACCCTCAAGGAGGGTGTGGGACTAATTTATGGCACAATTGCCAAAAAGGTTGGCCTCAGTTGCCAAAAGGTTTGGCCTTGTGCCACTGATAGATATATTGGTTCTGAAGGAATCCTCATTTTCCTTTGCAGGGCAGTTTTCTAGTGTGGGACTAAGGCCTGAGACCCATACAACCTCAACAAAATGGGGAAGACAGCTGAAATGTAATTGAGCTGCATCTCTTGAAAATTCCCCTTGAAAGCAGCAAAAGCAGGGACATGGAAGGGTTGTCATTTTCAGAATGATAGATATGAGAAACAAAGATAGGATAATGGCATCACCAACAAAATCCAAAGAGACAGAGGATAATGTAAATGCTACAGTCTTCTCCCTTGCCCTGTTAACTGGAGCAGCTGGTACATAAACTATGCAACATGCTCTATTCCCACTTTCAAAGGGATTTCAGAGGGTGGAGAGAGGTTGAAGCAGCTTTTAAAATTTGGTTTTTAAATATTTAAGGAAGATTGGCTCTAGCACTATTAGAAAGTGTAGAAGAGACATCTAAAGAAATATCAGATCATAAAACCATGTTTCCAGGCACTCGGCTGCAAGTCAGGAGGTCACGGGCACAGTGAGTTCATTATAATTTTACAAAGTAGTCAATCCAATGCAAAAATGGAATCCATTTGAAAAAGTTTGCCTTTCATTGTTTGGCTTTTAACAGCTTTGCACAGTATGCAAATATCAGGGGGAGACCAGTGAATACATGGTTAGTTTATGTAACGTGTCTTAAAATAAAATAATATGAATGGAAAGGAAAATTCTGGCTCCAGTGAAGACAGTGGCAGAAATCCCATGGGGGGATGGGATTTCACCCAGGGTCTCCTACTTAACTGCTTTATTCTCTTTGATGAATGGGGGAAAATGTCCCTCTTACCCTCTTGGATACACAACCTAATGGATGTGGGAATGTGTCAAACAGGAGAAAATATTTCCAAGTATTTAAAAAAAATTCTTACTTATGCTTATGATCCTAAAATTTCAGAAAAACCCCCCCAAATGAATTGGCAGCAGATCACCTTTTTCAATAAAAATAACTTTTAAGATGGACTTAACTTTATGTTAAAATGTCACAAATTGAAATGGGACTGAGTTTGAGTTCATGACACATGAATTGATTCAATTTTCAAATATTTTGGAATGATAATGTACAAGTATTTCCTACATTCATATGTGAGAGATGTAGGACAGAGTCTAAATATATTCAGAGCTGGAAGATTTTTGAAGAGTATAAATGTTAACAACTCTTCTTATGATCTGTTGCAGGGGAGGGCAATTATTTTGGCTGGAGGTCTGCTTAACGAGTTTTGGTGAGCTGTCAAGGACTGCATGGGTAGCTCCACCCCTTGACAGTTGCCCTGCCCACTGGTTGCCATCTTGGGACTGGAAATCTCCCCCTTAGCCCGTGACCTTTGCCACCAGAAGTCCCTGCCCTTGTCCCCAGAAATACTCCTTTTGGGAGGGAGGGGTTGCCGTCTTAGAGTCAGATGAAAACCAAATCATAACTAAAAGTCAAACACCTACTTTAACCTATTTAAATTTTATTACAAAAATAGTGTTGCCATGATTTGTATTTGCATGCTATAGAGAGAGTGGATTGCATATTAACTCAGAAGTAAATTCTTAGTCTTTTGTAGGGTGTGTATGTATGGTAGGGTGTGAGTGTGTGTGTATGGTGGGGTGTGGGTATATGATGGAGTGTGTGGGTGTGTGCGTATGGTAGGGTGTGTGTGCATAGGGGGTTGTGAGATAGTGAGGCTGTGTGTTGTGCAGGGGGGCATAGGGTATTTGGGGGATTGTGTATATGTGGAGGGTTGTGGGGCCAGGGTGTGGGTGTGTGGGGTTTGTGGGGTGTGAAGGGGATGGGGTGTGTGGGGACCCCCCACAGGCCCCCCATCGTGCAGCAGCAGGTGGGGGTGCTCAGGGAGCTCATGCCTGGCACAGTTGCTTGGCAGGGTGCAGTTATGACCAGTGCTTCACATCATGGCGAGGGGCATAGCCTCTGCTAGACAGTCTCTGCATGCATGTGCAGCCCTTGCACTTGCCAGGCATGGGATGGCAGCCACAGGTACTGGAGAGGAATGCCTTCTCTACTCCCCAGGGGAAGGCATCTGGGACATCCCTTCCATGTTGCACAACACTGGTGGGAGAGGGGCTTGGGGCTTCCATCCCATGCCTGGTTAGTGGAGGGGCTGCACATGTGCATGGGGAGTGCCAGCGATACAGACTGCCCAGCAAGGGCTGTTCACCTTCCCACGATGTGCAGTGCCGGCCAGAGCTGTGCCCTATCGGGTGCCTGTGCACTGAGAGCCCTTGCCTGCTGCTGTTGCCACTGCCTGCCAGGCTGTGCACCACGGGGGGAGTGTGTGAGGGATCCCCATCCTCCCACCCTCCCTTGCACCCACACGTTGCCCATCCGAGCTCTGTACTATTGCTGCTCCCTGGGCTCTGTGCTGCTGCCAGGCCCAGCCCCAC